>NW_026585895.1:3035761-3235928 GCF_907164565.1 Psammomys obesus | reverse complement strand
TATATTATATTATATTATATTATATTATATTATATTATATTATATTATATTATATTATATTATATTATATTATATTATATTATATTATATTATATCATATCATATCATATCATATCATATCATATCATATCATATTATATTATATTATATTATATTATATTATATTATATTAATTATATTATTACTGCACAACAAAAGTATTACTTTGGTGGTAGTTTTAGTCAATAATATGTTTATGTCATATTAATCTTCATGCTATTTAAATGTTTGTACAATTAAACTATACTGGTTTTCACTATAACTTTATAAAATGAAAAAATAAATTAGTTCTATTTTTGTTTTCTTCTGGTGTGATAATGAGCCCCAAGGAGTAAGTAATATTAGAAACAGTAACAATTCTTTAATACTAACTTTCTAGCAAAATATTTAAATCCTTATTAAAAATTCATTTGAGAAAAAAACAGTCATTCTTATTACATTCCAGAAGCTCATGATATGAAATATTAATCTTGGTCCACTTTCTAATACACAGAACAACAAAATCATGTAAAAATTTTCAAGATTTAGAAGTCTAGAGAAAGCCCAGAACACCTGCTTTCTTTCTTTCTTTCTTTCTTTCTTTCTTTCTTTCTTTCTTTCTTTCTTTCTCTCTCTCTCTCTCTCTCTCTCCCTCCCTCCCTCCCTCTCTTTCTTTCTTTCTTTCTTTCTTTCTTTCTTTCTTTCTTTCTTTCTTTCTTTCTTTCTTTCTTTTTTCATTCATGGACATCTGTGTTTGTCTTGAGAAAGAGTCCCCATACATAGCCCTGGATAAACTGGAAATCATTATATAGACCAGTATGTCCTAAAATGCCTAGGGATAGACCAGCCTCTGTTTCTGGAGTGCTAGAATTAAAGGCGTGTGCCACAATGCTTTTATGTTGGTCTTAATGGGCAATATTAGTATGAATTCAGTTAATCAAAATCCCAGTAGAAATGAGAAAAAAAAATCTGTGCTGAGTTAAATGGGAATGAAAACTCTTAGACATTTGAATAATGGCTGTGACATGATTACTGCTGGATGTTTTTAACTAGGTTTACAGAAAAATTGGCATGAGAAGGTAGAGCAGAAGGCTTTTAAAGACTTAGTATAACCAGAAAAGATATAATATTTCAAGGTTGTGCCTAGGATGGTGTGGTTGCTGAAAAGTTTAACATCATTAAGTGCAACCAAGTATGTGTGTCTGACAAAAATAGGGAAGAGATTATGAATTGAGAAAGGAATAGGAGATACCAGATGAAATGTGCTGGGGAAAAAGATGGAAATGAGTGATGAAATTCAAATGTAAATGTTCATGTATGAAGTCCTCCAAAATTAAAATGTAACAAAAAAGAAAGATGAAACAAATTAATCATCACATTCTCAAGTGTGTTAATATGTAACATATCTAAAAGATTTTGCCCAGAGAAGAGAAATTGTGTCTCAATTACATATGGAAAATATCATTTACACTTGTTTATATTATTTATATAACATATAATTCTTTATATATGATATATATTATTTTATAAGCACCCACAGTTTGTCTGGATTCTCAGCAAACTTTAAACCAAAGCTTTTAGTGATGATGAAAGTGGTGAAACAGTTGGGGATCTTGAAGATGGATTGGATATTTTAAATTAGGAGATGAATATCAGAGATGGCAGCCTATGTCTTAAACATCTCACTTTTATCTAAGAGTTGAAATGTTGAAATTTTCATTCCAAGCTGATATTATTGAAAGGTGATTGCACACGAGGTCTCTAACTTTATAAATAGTTTAACCTGTTGATAAATTCACACAGAGTGGGTTATTAGGAGGTTATGAGGAGCTGTTTGGAAGAGCTAGATATTGGGGAGAATGCTTGTGAAGGTTCTTATCTTGCCCATGCCTTGTTCTAACTCTCCTTACGTCTGGATTGATGTTCAGCGAGTGATCCCTTTGCTGCACGCTGTTGTTGCCATGATGTTATCGCCTCACCATCACTGGTAACATGGAGAGGGACATGGACTCAAGTCTCTGAAAGTGCGACAGGACAAACCTTTGGATTGTTGAGTCTCTTTCCTCAGGTAACTTTTCACAAAAATGAACTGGCAATGGACACATTTCTCAGCCTCGTTTAACACTCGGGGTGGAGTTTGGTGCTGCGATGACGATGTTTGGATTAAAGACACCCACTTGCTGGTGGACTATTTGCTTGATTACTCACTGCTATCTCTGTAGCTGGCTTTGAAGTCAGCTCTGCTGAGACCAGAGACCTCCAGTCTGACAATATTTGATGTGCTATTAGGAAATTAAATTTATTTTTAAATGGCGGGTAAATAATTGACACATTAGTAGGTATAAGTGTCATTAAGATGTGGAAAATACAGACCAAACCCCTATTGTTTTCATTAAATTAACTTTAGTTTTTTTTTTTTTTCAGCAATAGATTCATTTCTTCCACCAACTCCCATACTGACTCTGAACATTATTTTTCTTGAAGTATGTGGTGACTATTCGGATGCTTTGCATACTGGACCAACCAATATCAACCTAATGCCTTACTGGAATATCCCAATTTGATTGAAAAGATGCATATCACTGTAAACATAATTGAGGTTATACTCATGAAATTATTTGTGAATGGTGTATAGCAGCAGTTGTGTGACAGACCACAGCCACAATCACAAACAAGGAGAAAAACCTTTATTTTAGATGTAGTTCTGTATTGTCCTTGTTCTAAAGCTAAGAATGCCGTGTTATTTTCAAAATCATGTCATCAATTGCAGTGGAGATTTGAGTTTATGGAATGCAGATCTTCAGTGTACAGCATTCACCATTATGAGTTGTTTCTTTCTTAACATGCAATTGTGAATGCATCAAAAGAAATGAAGATGCCATATTTTTTCTGTACCACCAACACTTTCCACAGAACATAGTGTTAATCACACACTAATTATGTGAGCACCTGGAGTGAAGGCAATTGAACCCAATTAGACTATTTTGGACGCAGTGATAAAGAACAAGGTACTGGGCATGCTTAAGCTCAGAAAAAAAAAATATTTTCATAATATTAGCATTTTGAGTTTTTGGTTAATTCTCTTCCTGATGAGAGAATTCCCTTCCTCTATCTCTGTGTCTAGCCTTTTCCTGGAAATATCAGGACAGTTATCAACAAAGACAGGAGCAGTCTGTCTGGTATTCCTTCTCATATGTCACTAGCTTTGTATATCAGCACTCTCCTTTTTAGTTCCATGAAAATATTTTAATCATTGTCACAAAAATTCATTTATGTTTGAACTCTGGATTTCAGTGTACACATTTTGGTTAATAGGTCCAATTCAGTTCATCCCATAACAAAATCTTGTTCTCAAAGATGAGAAAAAAAATCTACATGAATGTATGAATGTCATACATCTGCCTCTCTCTGTGTCTCTCTCTCTTTCTCTGTCTCTCTCACTCTCTTTACCTCATTTTTATTGAAAATAGATTCTTCTCATGTTCAATACATCCTAACCATAGTTTTGCCTCCTTCTCTCCCTCCCTTCTTCCCTTCCTCCTTGCCTTCCTCCTGCTAGATGTCCTTCACCTCTAATCTTCCCAAGACCAACACTCCATCTTGTTTCTTTTTCAAAAAGGAGTAGGTCTCCAAGAGACAACCTTCAGACACAAAACAAAACAAAACAATACAAAGCAAGATACCATGAGGAACGGTAAAAGCCCTCATATCAAGGCTGGACACAGCACCCAATAGGAGAAAGAGTCTCAAGAGCAGGCAAAAGAGTGAGAGACACACCCACTCTCATTGTTGGGAGCCCCTCAACAGTACCAATCTAACAGCCATAAATTATATACAAGGTGCAGAAACTTGCCGGCCCTGTGCTTGTCACTTCAGTCTCTGACTCCAGAGTCCTTTCTTCCCCCTCTTCCATGGGGTTCCCTAATCTCTGAGGGTAGGGACTTGATGAACACCTTCAATTTACACTCTCTGCATAAGGCCTGGCTGTGGGTCTCTACACCCTCTCCCGTCTGAAGGTTAAGAAAAACTCTCTGATGACTACTGAACAAGAAACGTATCTATGACTATGGCAGATACCAGTAGGAATCATTTCATTGAATTACCCCCCACACACACACACACACACCAGTCAAGATCTCTATGTTATCCTGACCCCGGTTCCTGGCTATCCAGGCAGTGCATGGCATGGGTTCACTTCCTGTGGTAGTCCACAAGTTAAAACAAATGTTGGTTGGCCGCTCCTTCATGTTCGGTACCACCATTGCCCCAGAACAGCTTGTAGGCAGGACAGATCGTAGGTTGAAGGCTTTTGTGGCTGGATTGGTATCTAAGTTTCTCTTTCCATGTCCTGCAGCATACCAAAGAGACTAAAACATAGGGGCGAAGGTTCAAAGCCCACACCAGCTCATCCTTTCTACTTTCAATGAGCTGAGTAAGAGTTGTCGTTGGCCATGGAGCCTTCCTGTCAGTTTTCAGAGAGCAACCTTATGTCCTAGCATCAGCCTGGGTTATTTAGGGATCTCCCCAGGACCTCCTCAGCCAATAACTCAGCTGAGTGTAACCTGTCCTAACACTGGATCCCTGACCTCGCTACAAAAGACAGCCAGTACAGACTGTTTTCTCCATTATTGGAAGTACTCACTAGGTCTCCCAAAAAGATTCCAGGATGGTTCCACTGCACTAGGCTCCACACCAACCCTCAAATTCCCCTCAACTCCAGCTTTCTCGCTCCACACTCTCTCTCCACCCCTCCTTTATTGTAAAACATCCTATTGAATTTTACATGTTTGTTCTCCCATGTTCTTTAGTAGTTGTGGTTAGAAAAATAAAAGTTGTTTTATAAGATAATTTTGTTAATGGGTATGATCTCTATAAAAGGGCAAAGCAATTAAAGTAACATTGCATACAAATTCAAATGAATTTGATGAGGTTATTCAGACACCCGAGAATCTGTCAAAATCCCTTACTGTTAGCATGAACATACATTGTCAGAAAATTTTTCTCTTGTTCATATTTCTCAGTGCTGTATGCTGAGAGGCTTATGAGTGGCAAATATAGCCTTTCTTTCATATCTTATGGCAAGGGAGGTGTGCCCATGAGTACCTCCTCTGTGCTATGTGGACTGGTTTTTCGCTTTATGAGTAGAACATAGAACAGTGATGTGGAGGCCATACGTGCAGAGGATTCTGACTGGGAGCTGCCTTACGTGTGCTGGGTCCTACAGGGTGTGTGCTGTTTTGCAGTTGTTCCTGTTGGCTAGTGATGAGGGCAGGCTCTTCATTAAAATTTTATGGTAATTTCTCTTGATTCACAGTAAATCTTGTAGTCATTTATTTAACTATTACACATTTGCTTTAGCAGCCATTTTTTTCTTCAGATGGCTGCTGGCAATTCCAGCTAAACATCTGTGGAGCTACTTTCCAGCTGTGCATAGCTTTACTCCAGTGACTAGCTGAAAAGCTTTTCAGATGACACACTTACTTCCTGTGGCTGCTTTCTGTTGACTTTAGTCTCCCAGCATGATTGACGGACAACTCTTCTTCTTCAAACCTCTACATGAAGTCCAGCCTCAGCTTATATTAAATTATCCACCTTCACAGCTTCACTTCCTCTACCACCTGTCAAAGGGTCTACAGCCCTTTGACTTTAGACCACTTCCTGATGAGGAGACCCCAGCAAATTCCTTTAACACACGGTAAGGTAGCACTGCACTTTCTCCAATGATAACAGGCAGAGTGAAAATCAATTACATTATCCACCATGATCCAGTAGGCTTCATCCCAGGGATGCAAAGATAGTTCAACATACATGTTAAATCTAAAAAAGGTCCTGAAACAATTTCCAAGAAATCTGGGACACTATGAAAAGATCAAATCTAATAATAATAGGGATAAAAGAAGAAGACTCCCATCTCCATACATGTAATCCACCATATAAACAAACTCAAAGGATAAAAAAAAAACATGCATGATCATCTCTTTAGATGCAGAAAAAGCCGTTGACAAAATCCAACACCCCTTCATGTTTAAAGTCCTGGAGAGATCAGGGTTACAATGACTGAACCTAAATATAATAAAGGCTATATAAGGGAAGCCAACATCAAATTTGATGACAAGAAATCAAAGCAATTCCACTAAAATCAGGTACAAGACAAGGCTGCCCACTCTCTCTGAATCTCTTCAATATAGTACGTAAAGTTTCAGCTAGATCAGTAAGACAACTAAAGGAGATCAATGGGATATAAATTCAGAAGGAGGAAGTAAAAGTATCACAATTTGCAAATGATATGGTAGTATACATGAGTGACCCCAAATTTCAAGTCTCTGAAGAAAGAATTAGAAGAAGATATGAGAAGATGGAAAGATCTCCCATGCTCATGACTTGGCAGGATTAACATAGTAAAAATGGCCATCTTACCAAAAGCAATCTACAGATTTAATGCAATTCCCATCAAATTGCCAACACAATTCTTTACAGACCTGGAAAGAAAAATTCTCAACTTCGTATAGAATAACAAGCAACTGAGAATTTCTAAAACAATCCTCTACAATAAAAGATCTTCTGAGGTATCTCCATCCCTGATCTCAAGCTGTACTATAGAGCAACAGTTATAAAAACTGCATGGTACTGGCAAAGAAACAGAATGGTGGATCAATGGAACCGAAGAAGACCCAGAAATAAACCCACACATTTATGCACACCTGATTTTTGACAAAGATGCCAAAACCATACAATGGAAAAAAGATAGCATCTTCAACAAATGGTGCTGGTCCAACTGGATGTCTACATGTAGAAAAATGAAAATAGAACCATACTTATCACCCTGCACAAAACTGAAGTCCAAGTGGATCAAAGACCTCAACATAAAACCAGACACATTAAATCGGCTAGAAAAAAAAGTGGGGAATACCCTAGAACTCATTGGTACAGGAGAAAACTTCCTGAACACAATACCAACAGCACAGGCTCTAGGAGCAACAATCAATAAATGGGACCTCATGAAACTGAAAAGCTTCTGTAAAGCAAAGGACACCGTCATCAAAACAAAGAGACTGCCTACAGATTGGGAAAGAATCATCACCAACCCTTTATCTGACAGAGGACTCATATCCAGTATATATCAAGAACTAAACAAGCTGAAAAGCAGCAAACCAAGTAATCCACTTAAAAAATGGGGAACAGAGCTAAAGAGAGAATTCTCTGTAGAGGAATATCGAATGGCAGAGAAGCACTTAAAGAAATGCTCAACCTCATTAGCCAGTAGGGAAATGCAAATCAAAACAACCCTGAGATTTCACCTTACACCCATCAGAATGGCCAAGATGAAAAACCCAAGGGACAACACATGCTGGAGAGGTTGTGGAGAAAGGGGAACCCTTCTCCACTGCTGGTGGGAATGTAAACTTGTACAACCACTCTGGAAAACAATCTGGCACTTTCTCAGACAACTAGGAATAGCGCTTCCTCAAGATCCAGCCATACCACTCCTAGGCATATACCCAAAAGAGGCACAAGTACACAAAAAGGACATTTGCTCAACCATGTTTGTAGCAGCTTTATTTGTAATAGCCAGAAGCTGTAAACAACCCAGATGCCCCTCAACTGAAGAATGGATGCAGAAACTGTGGTACATTTATACAATGGAGTATTACTCAGTAATGAAAAATAAGGAAATCATGAAATTTGCAGGTAAATGGTGGGACCTGGAAAGGATCTTCCTGAGTGAGTTGTCCCAGAAGCAAAAAGACACACACGGTATATACTCACTCATATAAACATACAACATAGAATAAAATCCCACTAAAATCTGAACATCTAAACAAACTAAGCAAAAGAGAGGACCCTAACTAAAAATGCTCAATCCCCATCCTGAAAGGCAAAGAGGATGGACATCAGAAGAAAAAGAAAACAGGAAACGACCTAGGAACCTGCTACAGAGGGCCTCTGAAAGCCAGAAGAAGAAAACAGGAAACAACCTTGGAACCTGCCACAGAGGGCCTCTGAAAGCTTCTGCAGTATAGACTGTCAAAGCAGATGCTGAGCCTGATGGCCAACTGATGGGCAAAGTGAATGGAATTTTATGTAAGAAGTGGGAAATAGTAAGAGCTGGAGAGGACAGGAACTCCACAAGGAGAGCAACAGAACAAGAAAATTTGAACACAGGGAACTTCCCAGAGACTCATACTCCAACCAAGGACTATCCGTGGAGATAACCTAGAACCCTGACAATGCAGCCACTTCTGATGAGAACTGATAGACTAAGATCAGAAAGAAGGAGAGGAGGACCTCCCCTATCAGTGGACTTGGGGAGGGGCATGCATGCAGAAATGGGGGAGGGTAGGGCCAGGAGGGGAGGAGGGAGGGGCTTATGGGGGGATACAAAATGAATAAAGTGTAATTAATAAAAGTTAAAAAAATAACAAAAGAAAGATCATCCTGACTGAGGTACCAGAAGCAGAAAGACATATCGTATATACTCACTTATATTAAAACCTATAGGAATCACAGTCCCTGACTTCAAGATAGAAGATGGAGCAATAGTAATAAATACAGAATGGTGGATAAATGGAATTGAATGGAAGAACCAGAAATGAACCCAAACACCTATGGACACTTGATTTTTTACAAAGGATCCAAAACCATGGATCCATGGAAAAAAAGACAGCATCTTCAACAAGTGGTGCTGATCTAACTGGATGTCTACATATAGAAAAATGCAAATAGATCCATATTTATCACCCTTCACAAAACTAAAGTCCAAGTGGATCGAAGACATCAATATAACACCACATACACAAAATCTATTACAAGAAAAAGCAAAGAAAGGTTTCAAACTCATTGGCACAGGACACACCTTTCTAGAAAGAACACCAATAGCTCAGATTCTAAGATAAACAATTAATAAATGGTATGCCATAAAACTGAAAAGCTTCCCTAAGGCAAAGGACACTGTCAGTAGATGGAAACGACATTCTACAGATTGGAAAAAGATCTTCACCAATCCTACATCTAAAAAAGGGCTGATATCCAAAATATATAATGAACTCTAGAAATCAAACTCCGATAAACAAAATAACCCAATCAAAAAATGGGGCAAGAAATTAAACAGAGAATTCTCAACAAAGGAATTTCAAATGGCTGAGAGCACTTAAAGAAATGTTCAAAATCTTTATTCATCAGGGAAATGCAAATCGAATGACTCTGAGATTTCATCTCAAACTGGTCAGAATGACTAAGATCGAAATCTCAAATGACAGCAAATGCTTTCCAGTATGTGGAGAAAGGGGAACCCTCCTTATGGCTTGTGGGAGCCCAATCTTGCACAACCACTTTGGAAATCAATCTGGCACTATCTCAGAATATTGGGAATATCTCTAACTTAAGACTCAGTTATATCCCTCCTGAGTATATACGTGAACCATGCATCACCATACAGAAGACACTTGTTCAACTATGTTCATAGCAGCTTTATTCACAATAGCCTGAATATGGGAACAACCTAACTATTCCCCAACTGAAGAATGGGTAAAGAAACTGGCTCGTTTGCACAGTGGAACAATACTCAGCTATTATAAACAAAGCAATCATGAAATTTTCAGACAAATTAATGAATCATCCTGAGTGAGATAACCCAGACCCAGAAAGACACACAGGATATGTATTCACTTAGAAGTGGATTTTAGCTTATAGTACTGGATAAACATACACAGACCCAGAGAAGACAAATAACAAGGAGGATCCAAGAGAGGATGCATAAACCTCACTCAGAAGGGGAGATGGAATAAACAGACAAAGGGAGGGAACAAGCAGAAGAGGGGGTGCAGAGACATATGACAGTGGCAATCAGACCAGGAAGGGGGGGTACAGGAGTGGAGATACAGAAGGCCTGCAGAGAAGAGAGAAACTGAGGGTGAGAACATCTCTGTGACATGCTGGAGACCTAAGTCAGGGAAGGCTCCTGGGTGGATATGAGGGAGACTCAAGCAGAGACTTCTGGGAGCAGAGGCTGTTGTGGATATAAACATGTTATGTATTGGTCCCAGGTGCAGAATGTGAGACTGATTCAGAGGTTCCACAGCAGCAAACTATTTGCCTCATGCAGGCTCTGAGAGTTACTCTTTGCCAGCTGCAGATAGTTTAACTCTGAGGATTCTGGAGAGAGAATAAATGCCAGAGCCCAGAGAGTAAGGAGCTCAGAGAAAGACCAAGGGCTGCTGCTGCTTCCTCCGTTGACTACTGTTGCTGTTGTTGCAGTAATGAAAGAAGTTGAACAAGGATTGGACTGGCTCCAAGGAACCTTACGACCATAACCTTAGATACAAAAAGCATCAAAGGGAACTGCACCCCCTCTCTGACTAACCATTTCTCGTTCCTACCTGGTGTTGGGGTTTTGGAAGGGACTGGGGTGGAACAGGCAGAAAAATATAAAAATATATATATTTTATAAATATATATTTATTTAAAAATATATAGTTTATTTAAAGCACATCAACAAGAAGCCATAGAGGCAGAAGAGGACCCCCTCTAACTAAATAAGTCTCCTAAAAGGTAGGGGAACACCAAAACACCCACAAAAACTTCAACCCAATATTTATTTTGCCTACAAGATGTGCAGGTATAAAGAAAGAACAGATAGAGCAGAGTTTGCGGGATTGTTCAAACAATCCCTATGAAGGCCTACCCTATGAGAGAGTGCCAACCCCTGACACTATGAAGGACACTCAGCTAAGTGAAGACAGGAGCCTAACAGAGTTGTCCTCTGAGAGGTTCTACACTGCAAAGCCTCAAAACAGATACTGAGACTCACAGCCAAACTTTGGAAGATACATTGGGAATGTTGTGGAAAAGTGGGAGTAAAGAAAGAGAGTAGGACCTGGAGGGAACCAAAGCTCCACAAGAAGACGAACAGAGCAAACTAACCAGTGTCCAGAAGGGCTTGCTGAGATGAAGTCATCAACCAAGGACCATGCATGGTCTGGACCTATGTAGCTGATGGGCAGCTTAGGTGTCCTAAATTCTTCAAGTGAGGAAAGCAGAGACTGCATTGGACTTGGACTCACTTGCCTGCCAGCTTATTATTCTCATTATCATTTTTATTATTAATTCACTTTGTGTCCCAGTTATAGACCCTTCCCTCATCTCCTCCTCATCCCACAGTCCCTCCTTTTTCCTCTTCTATTCCTCTCCCATACACGACTGGTAAGAGAAGTCCTCCTCCCTACTGTCTGACCCTAGCTTATAAAGTCCCATCAGGACTGCCTGGATCCTCTTTCACTGTGGGCTGGCTGGTCACCCCACCAGGGAGAAGTGATAAGGAGCAGGCAACCCAGTTCATATCAAAGACTGTTCTTATCCCCTTACTAGAAGCCCCCATGGAGACAGCTCTCTATCTGAGCAGGGGTCGAGGTCCTCTTTATGCAAGGTCTTTGTTTGATGCATCAGTCTCTGCACTCACACCTGGGTCCTGTACTGGTTTTGGTTTTTGTTTGTTTGTTTGTTTTGCTTTTTTTTTTTTTTTTTTTTTTGGCTTGTTGTTCTCTTTGTGGGGTTCCTGTTTGCTCTGAGTCCTACTATCTCCTTCTTCCATAAGACTCCCAGTGCTCTGTCCAAAGTTTGGCTGTGAGTCCTTGTACAGCATCTGCTTTGATCTCCTGCTGCATGGAGTCTTTTAGAGGTCATCTGTGGAAGGTTCCCATCCTGTTCTCTCTCTTCTACTGCTTCTGGTCTCTATTCATTTTTCCCTTCTGAATGAGAATTTAGCATCTTTCCTAGGGTCTTCTTTGTTGTTAAGCTTCTTTAGGTTTGTAGATTTTAGTATGTTTATCATATATTATATGTCTAATATCCACTTATAAGTGAGTACATACCATGTGTGTCTTTCTGCTTCTGGGTTACCTTACTCAGCATGATCTTTTCTAATTCCATGAACTTGCCTGCAAATTTTATGATTTTCTTGTTTTTAATAGCTGAGTAGAATTCCATTTGTAAATATACCAGGATTTTTGTACTGATTCTTCTGTTGAGGGACATCTAGATTGTTTCCAGATACTGGCTATGGTGAATAAAGCTGCAATGAACATAATTGAGTAAATATCCTTGTTATATAGCTGAGCACCTTTTATATATATGCCCTGGAGTGGTAAAGCTGGGTCTTGATGTAGCACTATTCCAAGTTTTCTGAAAAAGTGCCATATTGATTTCCAAAGTGGTTGTACAAGTTTATATTCCCACTATCAGTGGAGGAGGGTTCCCCTTTCTCCATGTCCTCTCCAGCATGTGTTGTCACTTGAGTTTTAGATCTTGGCATTTCTGATTAGTGTGTGATGGAATCTTAGAGTCATTTTGATTTCCATTCTCCTGATGCCTACAGATGTTGAGCATTTCCTCAAGTATTTCTCATCCATTCAATAGTCCTGTGTCTCTGTTTAGCTCTGTACGCCATTTTTAATTGGATTATTTGGTTTGTTGGTGTTTAATATATATGATATTAGCCCTCTGTTAGATGTAGGGTTGATGAAGATCTTTTCCAAGTCTGTAGGCTGTCATTTGGTTCTGTTGACAGTGTACTTTGCCTTACAGAAGCTTTTCAGTTTCGTGAGATCCCATTTATTGATTGTTGATCTCAGAGCCAGTGCTGTTGGTGTCCTGTTCAGGAAGTTGTCAATGAGTTCAAGGCTCTTCCCCACTTTTTCTTCTAACACATTTAGTGTGTTTGCTTTTATGTTGAGGTCTTTGATCCACTTGGACTTTACTTTGTACAGGGAGATATGTATGGGTCTATTTGCATTTTTCTACATGTGGATATTCAGTTAGACCAGCACCATTTGTTGAAAGATACTACCTTTTTCCCATTGTATGTTTTTGGCTTCTTTGTGAAAAATCAGGTGTCTGTAGGTGTGTGGGTTTGTTCCTGGGTCTTTCTATGCCAGTACCATGCCATTTTCATTACTGTTGCTCTTTAGTACTACTTGAAATTAGAGATAGAGATACCTTCAGAGGGTCTTTTATTGTACAAAATTATTTTAGCTATTCTGTTTTTTTTGCATATGAAATTGAGGATTATTCTTTCAAGATGATATGAGAGAGTACATGAGTGGCCCCCAAAATTCTAATAGAAAACTCCTACAACTAATAAATACCTTTAGTGAAGTGGCTGGATACAAAATTAACTCAAAAAATCATTTTTTGAGTTCTGTATACAAAACACAAAAGCACTGAGAAAGAAAGTAGGGAAACAACACCCTTCACAATAGCCATAAATAACATAAATTACCTTGATGTAACTTTAAACAAGCAAGTGAAAGACTTGTAAAAAAAATTCAAGTCTCTGAAGAATGAAATTGGAAAAGATATCACAAGATGGAAAGATCTCACATGCTCTTGGAACAGTAGGATTAACATAGTAAAAATGACCATCATCTGAAAAGCAATCTACAGATTCAATGCAATTCTCATCAAAATACCAACAAAGTTCCTATAGACTTTGAAAGAAGTTGCCAGCTTTTTGATCACTCTCCCCAGGTGGGACTGCCTTGCCAGGCTACAGGGGAACTGATCAGGTTTAGTCCTGATCAGCTTGATGAGCTGGGGTGGATGGTAAAGGAGATTCCATTTTCTGAGGAGTAGGGAAGGGGAAAGGAAAGAGACTGGATGGTAAGGAGAGATGGGGTTACAACCAGGATTTAAAGTGAATAACAATAAATAATAAATAAAAACATGTCAGCAAAATATATTAGTGACTGATAACATATATTCTGAAGTTGAATAACAAAAGCCAAAATATGTGATACATCAGAAGTAATATAACTTCATGAGATGATTCTATTTTACCAGAAGTCTTAAAATACTATCTAGAGCATTTTCATTAAAGAGACACAATTATCTCAATATTTCCTTTAAACTCATCTGGAGATAATTAAACCTTTACAGAAAGTTACATAATAGTGCATAAAGCCTCTGAACAGTCTCCACTAATTGTTTTAATCATTATTATTATACAAAAGCATCTATACACATGGTAACCTATTATGCTTAAATACTTTTGTATTCCATGAATGCAGGAAACAATAAACAACATTGATAATTAACATGACGGAGGAATATAATTCTGACTCCTGCAGTTTGAAGCTTATCAGCCATCTATATTATAGTTCCAGGATATATAGCTTTACTGTCTCCATTTAGTTACCACTTATCTTTAGTTTTCTTTAATTCGATGTAGTTTCTCGGTGGCCTTGGTACTATTAAAAAGGGCAGGTAAACCACATCTGCTATAAGGCCTTTGGCACAGTTCCCTGCTAGCTGTCCCCTCCCTGCACCTGTAGGATAATTAGGTATCGTGGTACCGTTCATACAATAGGAGAATGCTGCCAAATGCAAATCGAGCATCCTTGAAGTTTATAGCACAATTAACCATAAGACATAAAAACTCCTCATACTTCACCTGTCTTGAAATGGGTATCACATCAATATGTTAATTTTCACATTATTTTTGTTAGTGAATCATAAGTATAACTAAATTTCACTAAATTTCAACCAAAGTCAAAGAGCCAGAATCATAATCTAATTTCAACATTTACTTATTTTTATTTCTTAAGTTAGTATTATACAGGTCCTTTTCTCTATAATATCTTCAACATTTCACATTTGAACTTGCAATAACTAAGTTCATAGTTCTTTGAAAGTTTTTCACAGTAACAGAGAAAATTTCCTCCTGTAAAAGTCAAAGGTAACTTGCCCTTTCCTAAATAATACCTTATAAAAATGTTTTAAATGTGACAGCTAGTATATCATCTATGGACTATTATGTTGACCTGCATTAACAATACATTGATAGAATATAATTGCCTAAGAAATGGGGAAACTCAACTAGATCTCTGGTAAAATTTTAAAAAGGAATGACAGACTCTTTAAAGCAATGTACGAATAGAATTGTCATGGAGTCTTGACCACACAGACATGACTGTGTGCTGGATGTATAGCAACATGACCACCTTATTATCATACTAATAACCTTTATGATCACACCAATAAACACTAAAATATTGATATAAACAGACAAGGACAATGAAGGAATTTAACTCCTCCATGAAGAGATAAAATTCTTATTGGCAACTATGTGCATTTAGACCCCCTGCTCAGACGTAGCCCATGCAGCTCAGTCTCCAAGTGGGTGTCCTAGTAAGGGGAGCAGAGGCTGTCTCTGACATGAACTCTGATGCCTGCTCTTTGATCACTTCCCAGTGGTGGGGTGGCCTTTCCAGGCCACATAGAAAGAGGGTCCAAACAGTCCTGATGAGGCCTGACAGGCTGGGGTCAGATACTAGGGGAGACAGACCTCCATGTTTTATGTTCTCAACCAGACCCATCTCTCTGTTTTAGAATTAAACATCAACACAACAGGTTTTTATGGCGTAGCCATAGAGCTGGCCTGGTTTGAGGTGAATTAGCACTGGAACACACACAACACAGCAGAGTTTAGGGGAAAATGCTGCACGCGTGAGCAGAAGAGTCAAGTTCCCCGACAGCTGTGATGTTCATTGTGTCATTGTTTGATTTAAAAATGGCACCCGTGGGATCAAAACAATAACAACCATTTTACTAGAAATGAAAATATTCAAACAATATAGAAGTGTGTATTAAATATTTTCATAGTAGGTGATTTTTAGAATTTACAATAACTTTTTCCCCATAAAGACAGAGAATGCTTAGTGAAGTCCCCCAATCACACAACTGATGAAGTTTCATAATTATGCACACTATAGATTTTTCTCAAAAACTACATTTATCAGAATTTGGAATTTGAATAAAAAAAAAACCTACAAGGTATCATGTTGTATAGTAACAGTGGGTTACGGAAGGAAGAAGTGACATGTGATGATGTTGGAGCTCATGCAACCATGGAGGAATAAAAAGTGGACAAACATTATAGTCTACCCCAGACCTCAAGTTAAAATACAACTGGAAAATGAACCAGTGATCCCAGAGCTTGGAAGGAAATTAAAGAACATGACATCAGTAGTTTGCTGAGACCTTTCCACTACTTTGTTTATTAAACCACAATCCAAAATGTCAAATAATGAAAACATCCTAAGTATTCATTAACTGATTACCTGATTTGGGGATAAATATTTAGAAACATACATATATATATGCATTTATATGTATATACATATGTACATCAGAAATCTATTCAGTTGTGATAATCAATGAAATCTTATCATGTACCACACCATGGACAGATGAAATATAATGCCTTCAAGTGTGGATTATTGTCTGGTATAATTTAAACATGAAATGGTGTTTACCTGAGGCTAAGGAGAGTTGGAAGAAAAGAGATGGTGTCAGCCACCAAGGTGTTTAAGTTCCAGTTAGACAGGATGTGAAGTTCCTTTGTGCTGTTGTAGCTGGGTAACTGTGGAAAACACACCTTAAGAAACAGTTTCCACTGTGTGCTAAACAGACATACTGCAGATAACATGCTAACCCTTACTGAACAGTACCCAACACATGTATGAATAAAGGTCATTTCAGTCCATAAGTAGAACTCATTTAGTTCAATGAACAGAATAGAATAAAATAATTGTCACATTTTTTCAAAATTAAAGCAGAATTATATTAATTTTGTTTGTATATTGTTAAAATTCTAAAACTAATGGAAATGTGTTTGTTATGCCCTTTAAATGTGTTATTGGTTATTATTCCAAATAATGGGATCATGTGACATGTTTCCTCCCTTTTCTATACTACTTATTTGTATTTCTTGGTGTCTCTCCAACATCTGGGCTTCTTTTTCATCTTTTCACATTATTATACTTTCAAATTTTTTATTAATTTTTGTTCTTGTAAATTGATTTTAAGTCATTGTACTGCAAGTCTTTGTTTGACCCCTATTCTTCACATGGTATCTGCTTAAAAATTGAAGCTTATTTTTAATTATCTCCCAGTATTTTGTTCTTTAACAGTAAGTAGAAAATAGGTTCCTTTTGATATTCAAATGTGACTCACAAAATGAAAAGCAGACAACATACAAACCCTAACGAGAACAAGACATTCTATTTTTCTTTCTGGGACTCCCCCAGTAAGGAGCTCACTCTTGCTCTTTGTTCAGGATTTGTATTCCTGTTTCCATCACTCACATCCCATTCTTTACATACAGTTACTTATGTCTCTAAGTTAGCTTGCAAAGGCATTATTTTGTGATTTGGAATATGAATAGTGTATGCGATTGATATAGTGTATGGAAACAGTCATACAGGATTTTACTGACTTCTTACCATCTCACCTTCACAGTTGTGCTATGTATGGAATTACCTATCTTGTGTTGTTTACAGTAGTATGCTAATAATGTTTTAATAAATTTTGTGTATGACTTTGAGATACAATGACCGACCGAGTAGAAACAAATTCCAGATATTTGTTTTACCAACTCATTTATAAATGTCACATTTTTCTTATATTTTCATCAACTATAATGTAGTAGTTATTTTAAATTTTTTTCAAGTGATTTAAGACAAATTTCAAATTTTATTGCAAGTCATCTTTAAAAGATTATGGACAAAATGCCTTATCTGGACTCACTCAAAGCTCATGAGATAATTCTAGAACTCTGGAAACCCCAACAGTGTTCTATCTTCTCAGGGGTCAAGATTGTTACATGTCATATTGGGTAGCTTACTTTGTCTTTCTACAAAGACTTTACGAGAAGCACATTTAGCTCATAGGATCACAGATTTCTAGTGTGTACTTCACCACTTTCCTAGCCTGACACTGTTTCAGGATATTCACATCAATAGCAGTTCTACTTTGCCATTTCTTTTTAATTATTTCATTTAACTTCTATTATAAAATCTGTAAGACTGAGTAGTTTATGAAGAAAAACATTAATTGTTACAGCTCCAGAATTGGTATCTAGTGCGGATCTGCAGTCAGGTACAAAGACAACACCTTTTGTCGGTGTCCTTAACAAGTTAAAGGGGTAAGACCGCTTTCACATTCTTGTTTTAACAGGCGCCTTCATAGGACAGAGAAAGAGCGAAACTCCTGCTATTGTGCACAGGGTCGCTACAAGACACTGTATGTGTATTACTCTTCAAACACCGTTAAACCTTGTACTTGAATAACTCTGCTAGAGCTTGAGACATCTGTCCTACTCCTACTTTAGGATGGCGTGTTAGGTTCTTTTGCTGTGATAAAATACTAAATGAAAAGAGTTTTAGGGGAGGGAGAAACCCTTATTTTTCTCATAAGGTTCCAACATGACAAGGAAAACATGATGGCAGACGGGAGGGATGGCAGCAATAGCAGGGTGCTGGCTGGCCACGTTTCAGCCACACTAGAAAGTGGGACCAATCTACAGCACTTCAAAACCTGCCCACAGTGAAGTACTTCCTCAAGCAATGCCCTGCGTCCTAAAGGTTCCACAGTCTCCCTTACACAACCACCAACCAGCAAGGGATAAATTTCAAACACATAGGCCTATCGTATTTCATATTCTAAGCACAGCATCTGGTGAAGCCTTGCATTGATCTTCACCTCCAATCAATGACAGCTGAGGCAATTTGTGAGGGACAGAAGCAGATGAATGAAGGAACTTGAAACACCCTGCAGTCCTTTCTTCCCTTTATTTGATTGCATGCAGCCCACCTCTCATCTTTTCACTTGTGTACAGGATTAAGTAGGAGTGGGCTTAAAAATCAGTTGCCAGAATACTATAAAATTATATGGTTCTATAATTTATGTCACTTTCATAAAACATGAAAATATTAACTAAATGATACAAATAATTGACTCCACAACTAGTATTTGAGAGCAGGAGAAATTTTGTTGGTAATTTCATACATCCTGTAATAGAATTCATATCAAGATTTATATCAAGCCCATGCTCAGGCCCTCCCACCCTGTTTCCTCTGCACTGCCCTCTATCAATTTCTTCCCCACTTTCACATGTTCTGTGTTTAAGGTCATGAGTCTGTCTAGTCTGTTAGCTGCTGAGAAGATTCCTCTAACATGGACCCCAGATAAGTCAAGCTTTTTCCGGTGTAAAGCCAAATATCTGAGAACATCTGGGCAGCACAAGCAGGTCTTTAAGAAGGAAAAACTGAAGAACACAAAGCTGGTTGTTTAGCGAAGGCAGGCAGATCTGGGAGAAATTGCAGAGGGAGATTAGGTTAAAGCATGTACTAATTTCTCAAAGAGCTAAAAATAAACATATATAATGTAAAATATCTCCGTAAGAATTATGTATATTCAACTTATTTTTGATATGTACAAAACTAACCTGCTCATTTTATTTAGATTATTAACTATTGATATTCAGTTAAAATTAGAGATAGGCTATTAATATTTTGCTTCACCTGTAGGCATAAAATTTAAATTTATTTTTCCTCACATATGCAAGTTTTGTAAGAATGTAATTAAATTTTGTGCCAGTAAATTTCTGCACTTATACAATTTCCTTTAGAATTGTCATTCCAAAGGACTTTTGCAGCTGTTTCTGCATATGACTCTCTCAGATGATTCGGCACTCTGGGACAATTGTTTTCACACAGCTATATTAAGTAATAGTGTAGAACTGAATAATCCAAGTCATCCCCTCTCGTGCTCTAATACTTTTCAAAACCTCATCATTCACGAAGCATCTGTTGTTTGACATCTTGAGAGGATTGAGAAGCCTGATGACCTATTCAAACTACTGTGTGAATTTGCTCAAGGAAGAGGTGATTCCTGAGGGGGAAAATAAAAACGAAACATGTTAGTGAGTAAGACAAATGCAAAAACAACCCCCAAATCATTTCATTAAACAAAACAGTTCCAGCTGCGATGATGTGTCTATTCCTCAGAAAACTTCCAGGACCTGAATTGGTGGTAATTTTGTTTCTCTCTTTGTTGCTTTTGTTACAGGCAGACTGTTCTGTGTTGAACAGGGTAGTCTAAATTTAAACTCTGTCATTTTGCCTTGACAAGGCACTATTTAATATAAAACATATTGCTTTAGTTCCAAATTTTTTAAAACAATGTGGTAAAATCATTCTTGCCTAGCAGTTTTGGGAGGAGTCTACCAGAATGATGTCCTAAAATTTCTATAAACATAAATCATTAACAATTCATTTTTTAAGAAATAGATTATAATCAAATATACTAACTCAATATTTTCATTATCATTTTTATTACCATATATTTTATACTGCCTCAAACTTATACATACAATGACAACTTTGTAATGAAGTCAGGAAATAGTATGAAAGTAATGAGAAGTGCTGGACCAGTGATACACCATCGTGGATAAAGGCTCTTGACTTGAAACCTGATCCTGAATTTGATCACATGGTGGAAGAATGAAATGATTCTTGAATATTGTCCTCTAATTTTCACAGAGCTACATCAGAATTCCATGATTTCTCCGTGTAAAAGTAAAAATAAATAAGTAAACAGATCCTTGGTAAGTAGAGCCTGGTACCTGAAATAGAGGGGCATCAGTGCATCAGAGATGCAGTGGAGACTTCTGAACGACCCCTCCACGATAAGCACACACATCGCGGACAAGGAGAGCCACGCAGGGCAGTAGCTGTCTGGAGACGATGCATTCCTGGGCTAGCTGGCAGAGGAAGCAGATGCTGAGGATTACTGATGTTCCTCAGACAGAAAGAGGATCCTTGTCTCCATCTTATTCTATAAATTCCCAACAGAAAACATTTTTTTCACAGAATTGTATTGCATTGATTATTCTTGTTGTTTTGACTAAAACACACAAAAAGAAGAAAATTTAGAGACGGAGGGCTTATTTTAGCTTACAGCTCCATGGTAGTAAGCTAAGAGAGGGGATGCCGGCACTGACAGAATGCTCACTGTGCATATGCCATCAAGAAATGGAGAGAAGTGAATGTCCCTGATCCTTGTTATGCAGACTTTTTATTTTGATTTCAGCCTTTGACCTACAGGGCACCACTGCCTACATTCAACATGTGTTTTTTTCTTCCCAGTGAATCACTCCTGAAACATAAAAATATTTTCATGGTGATTCTAAATCTAGTGAAATTGACAGCCTAGAAATCATCACTACCACCAGCTGTCACGTTGGAAAACCAGCGAAGACAGCCGATTTCCTATGGGCCAAGGTTATGTCTAAGTGGTGTGAGTATTCTTCCTGTTCTTCATCTGAGTCTACTTAACACATGAATTCACGTCCATCAGCCCATTACCCAATTGCCAGGAACTATGTTTTTGTACTTTTATCAGAGTTATATTGTTCAAGGTTCAACCATTTGGCATGTGTACATATGGCTTACTGGTATACAAAGCCCATGAGTTATTTCCTAGGGAGCTTTGCGATATTCGCACTGGGTTCAGAGACCATCATTAAACCTGTCTCCATGTTACCAAGTTTGAGGCAGTGTGAACGTTTTCATGATGAAGCAGCAAGTCTGAGCTCCATGGTGAGGGCACTTGTCAAAACAACAGACCAGGCTTCCTAGTGCACTGGAACAAAGTCAAGGCTCTTGTCTCAGACAGAAGGGTTGCTCAGAGACACCTCTGGGTTACATGTACAAACCTCCAACATGTTCACAGACCATCAGTCAGGTTATCCATAATAACCTTAACTTTGTATCAAGAAAGGCTTTTGAACGTTATCTGAATTTATTATCTGAAAATTTGGAATATCTGACTTTATTATCTGCAAATTAATCTGAAACTTACTTAAGAGCATTTTACAAATTTGAATGTACTATCTGACCAAAGCACCAAGGACTGCAGTTTGCTCAATTTGAAACATCAAACTGCTGTAACACAGGCTTCTCTGAGGCAAATGGAGCATTCTGTTAGGTAGTCTTGGGGCCCGGCGGTTACCTTGTGTCTCCCCCATAACCCTCAACAGTGAATAAGTGAGAGAGATGATACGAAAATTAAAAAAAAACAAAAAACAAAACTAAAATCCAGGCAAGAGTTATCGCATCATAGCTCACATATCGTATTTCATATTTCATGGTCATTTCAGCTTATTGCCTGCTGCAGACATTCTTGTGTATCTCAAAATGTGATGCACTAAATTGAGGATGAGATTAGAAGGTGAAGGTGTGCAGAAAGACAATAATTCGAATTGTTCAGGCTTACAGAAATTTGTTCTTTCCACTTATAAGTTTCTGTCAGAAAGTAAGATGTAACTGATACTATTTCATCTCTTACAATTTTCATCTATAATATGGATTTAACATCAAAGTCAGGTCTGCTTTTATAAAACCATCTTAAAGTTACTGGAGCTCCTTGTATCATAAAGACATTTTATTTCTTTAAACTTGTAGTGTAATTTAACTTTCTGGAAAATTACTCTCAGCTTCAATCTACGGCTTTAGCAAAAATGTAATTTATTACTATGTGTAAATTGAAGATTGTAGAAAAATTCAAGACACCTTTTTAATTATACTCTCATTACTGTCTGGAAAAGTAACACCAAGCCCATATGATTGCAGGTTAGAATATTGAAATGGATTATGTTTGAGATTATTAAAGTATTTGCAGTAAAATGTGGCAATTTTTTTCATTTATGTAGCAAATTATGGGTTGTATAATGGATTGTTTCAGAGTAGATAATGAAACTTATTTCTAGGAGCAATTTAATTTGTCCAATAGATTAATATTATTTACAATATTATGTTTAGAATAAAAGACATGTAATAGAGTTGGAGAAAAGATACCATAAGCCATGACTGTAAACTTATAAAAAAAATTTAAGCAACTGCATAGCCCCCAGAGTTCCATGCAACTTTTGACATATGAATGGACTTTTCGTATAGCATCTACTTTGTGAAAATATCGTCCTACATTTGACAATAATTCCACAGAACACTGTGTGAGAGCGTCTTAGGAGCGAGTGTGCGATCCCTTTCTCTTTCTTTTTTTCCGTGTCCTGGACAATAGAGAGAGACAGGGCAGAAAGCATCTGCTGTGCAGTACTCACGGGATACTTGTCAAATTGATTGTACTCAAAACCTACTGGAACTCAGAACAAAGCAGAGCGTCTAACCGCAATGACGGCTGATGTCACTCAAACCTGGAAACTAAACAATTTAGAATGGAATATCTTTGCTGGGTGTTTCCATTTTTTAATTAACAGATTTTATATTAAGGTGTATATTCCTCTACCAGTGTACAAAATGAGTTCCACCTGGGTGCGATTTCCATATGTCAAGCAATTTCTGAGTAAATAAGCAACACATGGTTTTGCATACTCTCCCTCCATAGCTGAGGACTTCTGTACCGAGTACAGGAAAGGAAACTGTTGCTGCGCCCTTTCCAATACACACTACAAGTGAGTTGTTTCAGTCCGTCTGTGTGGTTACACTGTTTTCACTAAGTAAAGCCTCACATATGCTAACTGCTGTACCCAATGAGGTACAAGCGGTTTTTGCATTTTGAAATTCTTGATATTTGCACACGTCATAAGGTAGAGCTTTGTTTGTAATTTTATATCATTGTGAATACATTTTTCTTGTTAGAATTCATTTATCACACCAATATTTGAAACAAGAGGCCATTTCATGATTAAATTGAAACTAAAGAATGCTAGGTTATAACTGGTTCTTATTTTGTTGCTAGATGTTTTGCTGGTTAAATATCTGTAAGGAAGAATTAGAATTGTAAAACTGATGGTAACAAAATTAAAAATTTCTGACATGGATGAATAGAAATTCCCTTGGAAATATAATAGTGAATGCAAAGTACCCTAAATAAGGAACAGTAGGAAGTCCAGTTAATGCATCCTTCTTCCATTTATATTTTGTTATCCAGTGGAAGTTTTTACTATTGGAAGGAACATGCAGAGATGGAGGCTGGGAAATTCATCATGGTGGCAGTTTATGACTAGGATGCAGTCATTCCAGAATGAGCTGATGTAAAGGCTCCTTGTTCTGCATTAATATCATGTGTTTTCAGAGAGGGGAGCCGTCTTTCCCTACCAACTGAGCACAGCCTGGAAGAGGGAGGAGATATGACAGGAGCCTATGATTGGGATGTAAAGTGAATAAATGTCAATCAAAACTGTGTGTTGTTATGGTAGTGTTCCTCTCCCTTTCTATGATCGTGTTGTGTAAGCTCAGAGCACAGACCTTTAGGCAATTTTCTTTAAAACAGGAACAAATATGTGCAAGTCAGTATTTTGTTCTGTTCACCTGTAACTGTGTGACCTCATTTGCAGGTTTTGATCATTAAGTTAATTGGATAGAAGACTGTCTCTTCACCCCTGCAACAATGAAAGTGAAATTCTTTATTTTTATTTATTATTTTTATTCAGTTTGCATCCTGATAACAGCCCCCTCCTCCCTCTCTTCCCCGTTTCCTGCGTCCACCATCCCCTCATCCATTTATGCGGGAGAAGGGGAGGCCCCCATGGGAAGCAACCCAGCCTGCCACAGCAAGTTGCAGCAAGACTAGCCACATCCTGCATCCTCCCCTACTGAGGCCAGACAGGACAGCTCAGCTAGTGACCCAGAGTCAGAGAGCCCCCCTCCCACTGGGAGGGGACCCACACGATGACCAGGCTGCACATCTGCTACATGTGTGTAGGGGCCTAAGTCCAGCCCATGCTTGCTCTTTGGTTGGTGGTTCAGGGTCTCTGAGCCCCCACGGGCCCAGGTTAGTTTACTCTGTAGGTTCTTTTGGTGGACTTGATCCATTTGCTCCCTTTACCCTTCCTCCCACTCTTCCACAAGACTCCCTGAGCTCCACCCTTTGTTTGGCTGTGGGTCTCTGCATGTGCTTCCACCAGCTGCTGTATGAAGCCTCTCAGAAGACAGTTATGCTAGGCTCCTGTCTGCAAGCAAAGCAGAGTATCATTAATAATGTCAGGGGTTGTCTCTCTGCCATAGGGTGTGTCTCAAGTTGGGACAGTCATTAGTTGGCCGTTTTCTCAATACCTGCTCCATCATTATCCCTGTACTACTTGGAAGCAGGATGAAATTTGGATAGAAGGTTTTGGGGTGTGTTGGTACCTCCTCCCTGCACTGAAAGTTCTGCCTGGCTATAGGATGTGGCTTCTTTATGTTCCATATCTCCACTGGTAGAAGTCTCAGGTAGGGTCACCACCATAGACTCCTAAAAGTCCTGCCACACTGATTTCCATTCTCAGTTTCAGCTTTACCCCATCATTCATGATCCCCACTCTTGTTCCCTTCCTTATCCTCTCCCATCCAGTTTCCTCCCTCCTTCTACCCCCATCTCTATTTCATTCCCCTCCTGAGTGAGATGCATGCATCCCCACAACATCAACAAATCAAATACCCAGTTAAAAATGGGTACAGAGCTAAACAGAGAATTCACAACAGAGGAATTTCTAATGGCCAAGAAGCACTTAAAGAAATGTTCAAAGTCCATAGCCATCAGGGAAATGCATACCAATACAACTCTGAGAACATCTTACACCAGTCAGAATGCCTAAGATCAAAAACTCTTTTATCTTTTTCTCCCTACTCCACCCCAATCCCTTTTAACACCCCAACACCAAGCAGGTGAGAGAAAGGGTTAGTGGGAGAGTGGGCACAGTTCTGTCTTAGCTGCTTCCTGCTGGTCAGCCATTGGGTTCCATGGAGCCAGTTCAATTCTTGTTTTAGGAGATTTCCAACTTCTTGTGTCACAACAGCAAGCAGGAACAGCAAGGTGGAAGCAGGAATAGCCTTGTTCTTTTTCTGATCTCCACATTCTCTGGGCTCTGTCATTCATTCTCTTCAGAATCTTCAGATTTAAACTATCTGCAGCTGGCAAGGAGCTCCTCCCAGAGCCTGCATGAGGCAAATAGTCTGCTGCTGTGGACCATCTGAATCAGCCCCAAGTCCCTCACCTGGGAACAAAACAAAAACACGTTTATATCCACAACACTCCATTGCTGATGAGAGTGCAAACGTGTACAACCACTTGGGAAATCAACCTGATGGTTTCTCAGAAAGTTGGGACTAGTTCTTCACATCATATTCTTCAGAATCCAGCCATACCACACCTGGACATATACCCAAAAGAGGTTCCACTGCACCACAAGGACTTTTGCTCAACTATGTTTATAGCAGCTCTATTCGTAATGGCCAGAAACTGGAAATAACCTAGATGTCCCTCTATCAAAGAACGGGTAAAGAAAAGGTAGTATGTTTACGCAATGGAATACTACTCAGATATTAATAACAAAGACATCTAAAATTTGTAGACAAATGCATGGAACTAGAAAATATTATCCAGAGTGAGGTAACCCAGAAGCAGAAAGACACACATGGTACATTTTCATTTATAAATGGATTTTAGTCATAAAGTATAGGATAATCAAGCTACAATCCACAGACACATAGATATCAAGTGATGGTGACGTTCTTTTTTTTAATTTTGATTTTTATTAATTACAATTTATTTGCTTTGTATCCCCCCTGTAGCTCCCTCCAGCCTCCCCTCCCATCCCACCCTCCCTCCTCCTTCTCCACCCAGGCCCCTCCCCCAGTCCACTGATAGGGGAGGTCTTCCTCCCCTTTCTTAGTCTATCAGGTCTCATGATGGAATTCTTAATGCTTAAATCTTATCTAAGAGAATTCAGATTCTGTTTCTTTATCTTCTCTATTTCACTGTCTTGAGGATTTTTTTTCCATTTCCCTATGCTTTCTTGGTTTCTTCCTATCCAAAATCTGTCATTCCAAAAGTATCATGTATTCTAAAATGTGGAATAAAGTCTTCTGATGAATCCTGTGAAAACACTTTATTCTTCTAGGTAATAGGTGAGTACAGTCTGTGTATGTAGGCTTCTTGTGTGTAATTCAATCAACATCAGTTTGAAAATATTGAGAAAGAATTACTCATAAATAGAGCATATGTACTTTTATCAACATTGCCTAAATATAATTCTTTACCTAACATCCACATTGTTCTGTTTATTCAAAGAATTCTACGTATGATTTGCTGCATAGGGGAGCAAGTATGATATACACAAACACTATGTCATTTTCCATAGAGCCTGAATGCATTCACATAGATTTTGTAAATCCTGGTAGGTGTGTGAGAGAGGAAGAGATTCTAGAAAAAAGATAATTGCAGCAAAATTCTGTAACCCCTACTGAACTATTATGTTTATAATCAATCATACTTCAAATAGAAATAGATGTAATCAATTATGAAACAGAGAGTAAAAGAACTGCACTCAATCACCCTCTAGACAGGACTAATTCACAGAGACACTGGGACAAGGAGGAATGGGCTCAAAAAGCATCCACACATAGAAGGGAGGCCCAGACACCAGGTCCTAAGGGAGATAGTTTCATTACCATATATTACTGCTTTGCTTTATGTACATCTGTAAGTTTGTTTCATATAAAATACTCAAATTCTTATATGCAAATTCATGCAACATCAATATGAAATTTCTGTAACTATTTTGGAATGCTGCTTTGTTCGTTTTTTTTTTTTTTGTTTGTTTGTTTGTTTATTTTAATTTGCCCTTGTCAATTTCCTCATAAACTTTCCCAAAATTTCTAGCTCTGAAGAAGGTAAGAGAAATTTTATATGGATCCCCCAAATCTGTTCTTCTCTGGCCAGAATTCCTTTTGGTTTCGAATTCCCCAGACATGTCCTTCTCCTGTACTTCCTTTTACTGTACTTCCTTTCTGTGAACTTGTCACTTTCATGGCACTAGTATTCGTTATGTTGATCCCTGGCCACATCCAGCACAGGATTTTTAAAGCAGTTTTTATTGGCATGCAATCTAACAGAAAGGAAGTCCCTTGGGCAATTCTCTGTATTCACTTACAGCACAAGGAAAATAAAAATTTCCCACTTTTTAATAAATACTTTTATTAGAACATGTGGAAGGGAATTAGATTGTTTCCCTAACTCCAAAGGGCAGAATTGGGGCCAATGGTTATAAGTTCCAGCAAAACATTTTCTGTTCATCATGAGAAAAAAAAATGTGATTTAAAACTGAAGAATGTAATTGGTTTTCATCCAAAGTACAAGAGATTCCTTATTGAGGAAGAGATGGAACGACAGGCCATTTTCTGGCTATCAGCTCTATCCTCCTGAAGATGCACCCCTGCCTGGAATGCTGAAATCACTTATTCATTGTCTTAGAGTCTAGACTTGAGAATTTACAAGGTAATGTGTTTTTTAATTTTTATAATTATTTTATTAATTACAGTTTATTCACTTTGTATTCCCCCTGTATTTCCCTCCCTTCTCTACTCCAACTCCTCCCTCTCCCCTCCTCTTATTCCTCCCCCAGTCCACTGATAAGGGAGCTCCTCCTCCCCTTTCCTCTGATCCTAGTCTATCAGGTGTCATCAGGAGTGGCTGCACTGTCTTCCTCTGTGGCCTGGTAAGGCTGCTCCCCCCTCAGGGGGAGGTGATCAAAGAGCAGGCCAATCAGTTCCTGTCAGAGACAGTCCCTGTCCCCATTACTATGGAGGCCACTTAAATACTCAACTGCCATAGGCTACCTCTGTGCAGGGGTTCTAGGTCATCTCCGTGAGTGGTCCTTGGGTGGGGTATCAGTTTCAGAAAAGACCCCTGTGCCCAGACATTTTGGTTCTGTTGGTCTCCTTGTGGAGCTCCTGTCCTCTCCAGGTCTTAACTATCACCCACTTCTTTTGTAAGTTTCCCTGCACTCTGCCCAAAGTTTGGCTATGAGTTATAAGCTGGAAACAGCCCAGAGGCCCCTCAGTTGAGGAATGGATACAGAGATTATGGTACATCTACACAAGAGAATACTACTCAGCAATAAAAAAAAAAAACAAGGAAATCATGAAATTGGCAGGTAAATGGTGGGAACTGGAAAAGATCATCCTGAGTGAGGTATCCCAAAAGCAAAAAGATACAGAGTATCTTTTTATATATACTCACTCATAAATTGATATTAGACCTATAATATAGAATAAACATACCAAAATCTGTACACCTAAGGAAGCTAAATAGGAAGCAGGACTCTGGCTAAGATGCTCAATCCCCATTCAGAAAGGCAAAGAGGATGGACATCAGAGGAGGGAGAAAACAGGGAACAGGACAGGAGCCTACCACAGAGGGTAATGTATTTTTAAGTACATAATCTATTTTATAATGCTCAATTATATATTAATAGTGCAATAATTACAATGTACACATGTCAGGAGTAGTAAGCCTACAAATAATAAGGGAACGACTATTACTCTATATTATTTTGAATTAACTACAGAAAAATCATACTTGAAAATAACAACTTACTTTTTCTTAAGTAGTTTTAGGAAATTATAGCATTATCACCTCCTCGCAGTTAATCAATGATCTCTTTTATAACTACCTTGGTACTCATTAACTGAGTAAGCCTTTCGTAGATTAAAATGTTTTTGTTTGTACTCCACAGTTGGTATCCTCAATATTGCTTGATAGGTTCTCCTTGCTCATCAGGCATTTAGATGAATTATTAAGTGACTGAATGAAAAACTAAATTAGCAGGAAGCTGACTGCTGGGTAAATAGAAACACAAAGTTGGCTTACAGTGCCATGCCAATTGTTAGTTGGGTATTACTCATGTTATGTTTTATGAACTATATACACAATACATATGTATATTGTTATGATATACATACACACATACTGCTTTGGTAGAGTTGGTCTTTTTATAACGGCCTTTAACTTAGAATGTGTGACATTAATATTTATGACTCTAGTAATGATGATAATTTTAGTAATAAATAACTTTCCTTAAATAAGTGTACTCACATATTGCCATACCATGAAGTTCCAGTGAGTCACAGAATGGTAAATATATTATATAGTAAATGAAATGCTGTAGACCATAGAGTCACAAGAAGATTGGTGAGAATTTTCATTTGGTTTGGTTTTAAAAAAACAGTCTATCTGAATATTTATTTACTACTTTTTATATTTTAAATCATTTCAACTTAAATAAAATTAACCTAATTGGCTTTACAATGAATATGAATGTTGACACAGACACATGCACATAATTTTGTAACTAAATGAAATAATGCATAAATATGTGTAGCAGGGTAATTTGGATGCTATGTATGCATATAAACACAAAGTTAGATAACAGATAGATGATAGGTAAATAGATAGATGATAGGTAGATAGATAGATAGATAATAGGTAGATAGATAAATGATAGATAGATAATAGGTAGATAGATACATGATAGATAGATAGATATGTAGATTTATATATATGTGTGCTTATATATGATTTTTTGTGGCTGGGAGAAATTATGTCGAGTGTTTTATTACATAGAACAAATGAGAACATTGTTAAAAGAATGCATACTTATTTTAAATTCTGTTCATTCTAAAACGAATCATTCCTCTTATCATTTATATGCAAGAATACAAAAAAATCTACCGATAGTGAAAGCTATATATTAGTATGTAAATGTGATTATGAAAATGAAAATGACAAAAATATGTTAACTGATTTAAACTTCCTAAAATTTCATGATCCAATCTTTAATCATATTATCTTACTAATTACAAAATATCAGATTTCTTATTCTTTAAGAAATTTCATACATTTACAAAAGTATTATGTTCACATAAAATTATCATTTCTCATCTCATATTTCCCACAACAGTAATCCCTGTTAACTTTAAGTCACTTATTCATTCTTTCTTCTGCTGTTTTTTGATAGTTCAGTAAGTCCAATTACCGTTAAGGATATATGTGTGTGAGGGTGGGGGTCGACCCTGGAGCACGAGAAACCTACCAGTGGACACACCCTGAAGAAGAATGACTCTTCTTTCCTGGCTGAAGCACCTGCCAGTTGCTCCTCAGTAACAGGTACGCTCCTGTCCTGTTCCCTGTTTTCTCCCTCTTCTGATGTCCATTCTCTGTCTTTGTGATTGGGGATTGAGTATCTTAGCCAGGGTCCTCCTTCTTGATTAGCTTCTTTAGCTGTACAGATTTTAGTATGTTTATCCTATATTATATGTCTAATATCCACTTATAAGTGAGTATATACCATATGTGTCTTTCAGCTTCTGGGATACCTCACTTAGGATGTTCTTTTCAAGTTCCCACCATTTACCTGCAAATTTCATGTTTTCCTTATTTTTTATTGCTGCGTAGTTTTCCATTGTGTAAATGTACCACAATTTCTGTATCCATTCCTCAACTGAGGGGCATCTGGGTTGTTTCCAGCTTCTGGCTATTACAAATAAAGCTGCTACAAACATGGTTGAGCAGAGGTCCTTGTTGTGTACTTGAGCATATTTTGGATATTTGCTTAGGAGTGGTATGGCTGGATCTTGAGGTAGCCCTATTCCTAATTGTCTGAGAAAGCTCCAGATTGACTTCCAAAGTGGTTGTACAAGTTTACATTTCCACCAGCAGTGGAGTAGGGTTCCCCTTTCTCCACATCCTTTCCAGCATTTACTGTCACTTGAGTTATTTATCCTAGCCATTCTGATGGGTGTAAGGTGAGATATCAGGGTCATTTTGACTTACATTTCCCTGATTACTGAGGACATTGAACATTCCTTAAAGTGTTTCTCTGCCATTCAGTATTCCTCTATTGAAAAATCTCTTATTAGCTCTGTACACCATTTTTTTTAATTGGATTAACTGATTTGTTGCTGTTTAACTTCTTGAGTTCTTTATATATTCTGGATATTAGCCCTCTGTCAGATATAGGTTTGATGGAGATTCTTTCCCAATCTGTAGGCAGTCGTTTTGTTCTGATGACAGTGTCCTTTGCTTTACAGAAGCTTTTCAGTTTCATGAGGTCCCATTTATTTACTGTCACTCTTAGAAACTGTGTTGTTGGTGTTCTGTTCAGGAAGTTGTCTCCTGTGCCAATGAGTTCAATGGTATTCCCCACTTTTTTTTCTAAGTGGTTTAGTGTGTCTAGTTTTATGTTGAGGTCTTTGATCCACTTGGACTTTAGTTTTGTGCAGGGTGATAAGTATGGATCTATTTGCAGTTTTCCACATGTAGACATCCAGTTAGTCCAGCACCATTAGTTGAAGATGCTGTCATTTTTTCCATTGAATGATTTTAGCATCTTTGCAAAAAATCAGATGCCCATTAGTGTGTGGATTTATTTCAGGCTCTTCTATTGGATTCCATTGATCCACCAGTCAGTTTCTATGACAGTACCATGAAGTTTTTACTGTTGCTGCTCTATAGTACATCTTGAGATTAGGGATGGAGATACCTCCAGAAGATCTTTTATTGTAGAGGATTGTTTTAGCAATTCTGAGTTCCTTGTTATTACATATGAAGTTGAGAATTTTTCTTTCAAGGTCTGTAAAGAATTGTGTTGATAATTAAAAAAAAAAAAGAATTGTGTTGATAATTTGATGAGAATTGCATTGAATTTATACATTGCTTTTGGTAAGATTGCTGTTTTTACAATGTTAATTCTGCCAAGCCATGAGCATGGGAGATCTTTCCATCTTCTGATATTTCCTTCTAATTCTTTCTTCAGAGACTGGAATTTTTTTTTTTCATACAAGTCTTTGACTTGCTTGGGTAGGGTCATAACAAGGTACTTTATGTCCTTTGTGGTTATTTTGAAGGGTGTTGTTTCTCTAATTTCTTTCTCAGCCCTTTGCTCTTTTGTATACAGGAGGGCTACTGATTCTTTTGGAATTAATTTTGTATCCAGCCACTTTGCTGAAGGTGTTTATCAACTGTAGGAGTTCCCTGGTAGAATTTTTGGGGTCATTCAGATATACTATCATATCATCTGCAAATAGTGATAATTTGACTTCTTCCATTCCAATTTGTATCCCCTTGATCTCCTTCAACTGTCTTATTGCTGTAGCAAGTACTTCAAGAACTATGTTACAGAGATATGGAAAGAGTGGGCAGCCTTGGCTTGTCCCTGATTTCAGTGGGATTGTTTTAAGTTTCTCTCCCTTTAGTTTGATATTGCCTATAGGCTTGCTGTATATTGCCTTTACTATGTTTAGGTTTGTGCCTTGTATCCCTAATCTCTCCAAGACTTTAAACATGAATGGATATTGAATTTTATCAAATGCTTTTTCAGCATCTAAGGAGATGATCATGTTTTTTCTCTTTCAGTTTGTTTATATGGTGGATCACTTTGATGGATTTCTGTATATTGAACCATCCCTGCATGCCTGGGATGAAGCCTACTTGATCGTAGTGGATGATATCTTTGATGTGTTCTTGTATTCGGTTTGCAAGTATTTTGTTGGGTATTTTTGCATCGATGTTCATAAGGGAGATTGGCCTGAAATTCTCTCTTTGTGGGTCTTTGTGAAGTATAGGTACTAAGATGACTGTGGCTTCATAGAATGAGTTTGGTAATGTTCCTTCTGTTTCTATTTTATGGAATAGTTTGAAGAGTATTGGTGTTAGCTCTTCTTTGAAGGTCTGGTAGAATTCTGCACTGAAATCATCTGGCCCTGGGCTTTTTCTGCATGGGAGACTTTTGATGACCACTTCTATTTCCTTAGGGGATATAGGACTATTTAATTCATTTACCTGCTCTTGATTCAGCTTTTGCAAGTGGAATCAGTCAAGAAAATCATCCATTTCATTTATATTTTCAAATTTTGTGGCGTATAGGCTTTTGATGTAAGACGTAATGATTGTTTGGATTTCCTCTGTGTCTGTTTTTATGTCCCCCTTTTCATTTCTGATTTTGTTGATTTGGATGGTGTCTCTCTGCCTTTTAGTTAGTTTGGCTAAGGGTTTTCTATCTTGTTGATTTTCTCAAAGAACCAGCTCTTGGTTTCATTGATTCTTTTAATTGTTTTATTTGTTTTTAATTTATTGATTTCAGCCCTGAGTTAGATTATTTCCAGCCGTCTACTCCCCTTCTGTTTTTAAATTTGTTTTTATTTTTTCATTTTTAAAAATATTTTATTAATTCTTCATTACAATTTATTCACTTTGTATCTCAGCGGTGTCCACCTCCCTCTGTCTTCTCCCCCTATGCCCCTCCTCTTGTCCACTGATAGGGGAGGTCCTCCTCTCCTTCCTTCTGACCCTAGCCTATCAGGTCTCATCAGGGCTGGCTGCAGTGTTTCCTCTGTGGCCTGGCAAGGCTGCACCCCCAGCACTTAGTGCTATGAGCTTGCCTCTGAGAACAACCTTAATTGTGTTTCATAAGTTTGGGTACATTGTGCATTCATTTTCCTTTAGTTCTAGAATGTCTTTTATTTCCTTCAATTTCAGTCTGGACCAAATTTTTATACTCTAGAGAGTAGCATTTCTTTGAGTTTATAATCTATTTTTTCTGTTGTTATTAATATCCAGATTTAATCTATAGTTGTCTCACAAAATGCAGAGAATTATTCTAATTTTATGTTGTCTTTTGAGACATACTTTATATTTAAAAATAAGATCAACTTGGAGAAAGTTCCAAAAGGTACTAAGAAGGTATATTCTTTTGTATTTGGATGAAACATTTTGTGAATGTGTATTAGGTCCATTTGGTTCATAACCTATAAGGTCTGGAATTTCTCTGTTCATTTTATGTCTTGATGACCTACCCATTGTTGAGAGTGGGGTGTTGAAGTTATCTACTATCAATGTGTAAGTCAAGATGTGTTTTAACCTTTACCAATGTGTTTGTTTTCACAAACTAGGATGCCCTTTGGGGCATAATGTTAAGAATTAAAATATCTTCTTGAGGAGAGTTTTCTTTCGATGAGTTTGTAGAACATCTCCCTATCTCTTCTGGTGAGTGTTTGAAGTCTGTCTTGTTAGGTATTAAAATGGCTACAACAGCTTGCTTCTTACGTCTATCTGCTTGAAATATCTGTTTGCAACCTTTCACCATGAGGAAATGGCTTTCTTTGGAATTAAGATATACTTCTTAGATGCAGCAAAAAGATAGGTTCTGTTTTCACATCTATTGTTAGTCTGTGTCTTTTTATTGGGGAATTGAGACCTTTGAGGTTAAAAGATATCATTGATCAATGACTGTTGATTCCTGTTATTTTGTTCTTGTTTTGTTGGTATTGGTGGTGGTGGTGATGTGTGTGCCCTTTCATTCTTTTGACTTCGCTGGTGTAAAATTATTTATTCCTTATATTTTCTTGGATGTATGTAATGTCTTTTCATTTGAGTTTGCCTTATTACACGTTTTGTAGGGCTGGATTTATAGGTAGGTGTTTAAATTTGCTTTTATCATGAAATATCTTATTGGTTTTCTCCACCTATGGTAGTCAAGAGGTTTTCTGGGCATTGTGCCTGGGCTGGCATTGCAGAGTGATCTCTTAGAGTTTATATATGCCCTTCTAACTCTTAGAGTCTCTATTGGAAAGTTAGGCGTAATTACAATAGGTCTGTGTTAATATGTTACTTAGTCTTTTTTCCTGCATTTTAAAATATTCCTTCTTTGTCTGTAAATGTACATTTGATTATTATGTGCTAAGAGAAATTTCTTTTCTGGTCCAGTCTAGTTGGTACTCTGTATGCTTCTTGGAGTCTGATAGACATCTCCTTCTTTATGTTAGAAAAGTTGTGATGAAAATGTTTTTCTGTGTCTTTGACCTATGTTTCTTCTCCTTCTTCTGTTCCTCCTATTCTTATATTTTGTCTTTTTTTAATGTACAGAGAAGTAACCAGCTAACCTTCCTTCATAGCTCAGGTCTGGATGAAAAAATCCAAAAGACTCACTAGCTCAGCTGACTGCCCAGGAGCAAAAAGACAAAAAAACCCCAATGTCAACAAAGGCTTGCTAGCTCAAAGCTCAAAAAGGCAGGGATATGAAGAGTTGAAGCCTAAGCTAAAGTCAGAGCTTGAGCTAATCCCATTTCTTCTCCAAGATGTCTTAAATACCCCCAACTCAAAGGCCAGCCTACTCTTTAGGCCCTGTCAGTAAGGGTTAACTTTATTAAATCCTGTGTACAGAAAGCTGTTGGATTAAAGGTGTGTGCTAGGGCTGGGTGAACCACACTATAAACACCGGTTTACAGTAAACAAAAAGTTCTTGGATTAAAGGTGTGATAGGACTCAACCACATGAAGGAAACAGCATTTTATAGCTCACAATTTTGGGGTTCACAATGGGATCAATTATCCTGCAACAGGGAAGGAATTCTGGAGAGGGCATCTGTGTGGTCCATTGGAGATGGGATGGGTGCCGAAGGGGATGTTATAGCACCTGTTCTTTAGAGCTGGGAATGAGACTGAAGATTTGATTTGGCCCAGCTGGCCCGCGGGTGGCCTGGAAGGCCCTTCAAGAATTAGGTGCTGGCTGGGGGGGGGAGGGCAGCTAGGTGCAGAGGATCTATAGCATCCTAAGGTGTCTTGTTACATTGCTGGAAAGAGTTGAGGGATTGGACTTGAGGGAATGAAGGGAGAGGTAATGATCTGCAGTTAGCCGAGTTATTTTCCTGGCCAGAGTGAAGAAAGAGCTTCATTCATAAAGATGTCCCCATAAGACAATAGGCAAGTTTGTAGAGGATTTTCGTGATTAGTGATTGATATGGGAGTGCACAGTTCATTCCGGGCAGTGGATAGTGCAGGAAGTCCTGAATGGTGTAAGAAAGCGTGTTGTGGATACAAACATTTTTTTTTAAAACCCCAGGTGTAGGATATGGGCCTGATTCAGATTGTCCACAGCAGCATACTATTTGCCTCATGCGAGTTCTGGGAGGAGCTCTTGCCAGCTGCAGTTGGTTTAAATGTGAGGATTCTGAGGAGGAAATAAATGCCAGGTCCCGGAGAGTGTGGAGGAGCTCCAAGAAAGAAGGCTGCTGGCGCTCCTCCCTGCTACTCCGGATGGTTGTTTGTGCAGTTGGATGAGAAAAAGTTGAGGATATCCTGAAAGGAGGCTTGAACTTGCCCCACAGACCTGATGACCCTAACCAGCAGGAAGTAGCCTTAGAGAACTAAACCCCCATCTCTCCCCAACCTCCTTTCTCTCCTATCTGGTATTGGAGTGTGGGAAGAGATTGCGGTGGAGAAAGGAGGAGAAACAGGCTTAAGAAACATAAATAAAATAGTTTCTAAAAATGTATGCCTACAAAAGCAGGCAGAGCAAGCAATGCGGAGCAAGCTAGAAAGAAGGACTCCTGTTGGCTTAGACTGAGTTCCTGACTCCAGGTTCCTGCCTTGAATTCTTGTCTGTGTTCCCTAGATGAATTGTGACCTGGAATAAGCAAGCAAAACAATATGTCTGTAAATTGTTTTTGATCATGGTGTTTTATCACAGTAATAGAAATGCCAACTAAAACAACTTCTTCTGTACTAGCAACAAAAGAAAAACCTGCTCATTCCTGTATTTCTCTAGAACTGCGTTACATTTCTGTTTTTTTTTAAAAAATTCATCTTTAAAACAATTATCTACTTTTAGACATTTTAATTACTCTTGTATTTTCAACTAAATTTGTGATAAGTAGCCATTGAATGCTGCTTAAAATTCCCTTCTCAATAACATCAAAACCCCAGTTTGCTACAGCACCTAATTCTCATTACCTTAGTATGGCTTACTGTTCACCTTTCAAAAAACAGGTTTTTTTTTTTCAAATATTTTCTTTTCTCTGCCTCCAGTAAAAAAGTCAGTTTTATTTTCCTTCTTTGTAACTGCTCTGAACTCCATGAAGACTCCTTTTTTGATCCTCACAGGATCAAAATTCTGTTGCTCTGCATATAAAAAGCATATGCATATCTTCCCAGTTTATACTTAATGTGAAATAGTTCAGCTCATTGTTTGATGTGTTTCAGTGTGTAATAGTTATCTTGACTTACACATCACCAGCTTTGACCATACCCCATTCCTTAAATGCTATTTTTGTCTTCTGTCTGAAATATGATTGTGCTCATTAACTCCTTATTTCTTCTCAAAGGACAGAAATCTCTTGACACCTTTCCATAACATTCCTGTATTCTCTATGACATTTTTCTCCACAGTATGTTTATTAATTATTCATATAGAAAAATTAGTGTACACACCATGGTAGAATTTTTCTCCAGTTTCTCATCTATCTGTAAAGATAGAGATATGTGAAGATAGTATGTTTGGGGCTGTTGATTTGAGCATTACAATCCTTGTCTTCCCTTTGTTCTTGTACTAACATTGTGAGATAGCTCACACTTTCTGTGTTCCCAACACCAGTATTTTGTTTTTACTTATGAATTGTATATGAAAAGAACTACTTGAACTATGTAAACTGAAATGCCTCATAAATCTACTTGGGGAAATATTAAGATCAAAACAACAAACAGAAATGATTGGAAAACATCATATACCAATTTAGTATTTCATAGAGATGCTTATGGAGATGACCTCATAAAGGCGGATGGGGGTGATGACCAGAGGGTGAAACAAAATCTTTGTAAGCAGAGAAAAATCTTGATACCATGAAAAGAGATGTTAATGGAAATCTGAAAGTATGAAATCAAAATTAGGTAAAATCAATTCAAATGTACTCAGAGACGTTGAGGAATTTACATTGTTTCATTTGGTTTTGATTGTTGATTAAAGTTTACAGGAGTGTGTGGTAAATGTAAAAAAAATAAGGTGCCTTTAAGCATTTTTTCATGTTAGCACAATCATCATACGCACACAATGTATAGACAGCTCATAACATCTGGCAGAGCTCTTTGCAGTCAGATAAGACTTGGATTCTGTGATGAATCGGCTGATAGACAAGAAACTGTGCAAGTCATGAATAAACAGACACTATTGACTTTGTTGTCAATCAAAGATTCCAATCCTCTGCTTTCTGCCTAGTGAGCACAGAACATAATTTTAGGAAAGAACATATAGAACAGCCATTTCATTTGTCCCATATCATACTTTTTTTTTTCATTTAAGGTTTTACCAGAAAAAATAAATAAATTTGACTATCGACATTTTCAGACAGTAACCTGAAAATGGCACTACCATAAGTATGATATGAATAAGTTTAGGGACAACAGAGAAGCTGGATTTCAACATAGACTTCCTGGTCTCACAGAGCCAATGGGGTTCTGAGAGAACAAGGGACTCTTTAGGTAAGAAGGTCATGTAGAGGTCATGTAACAGCACAAGCGGGCAGATAAGTGAATGGCACACATGTCTTCCAGAGGACCTTGGCCAGAAGAGGAAACAGGCTCCAGTTGACAGTCTCTAGAGAAGGCGCTATCCACTGTGACTCCAGCCTATGAAATGGACAGAACACATAGTACATGCTGTGCTATTGTTAGCGTGGTTACATGAGTGGCCTTCCCACTCAGTTCCCTGCATCCAGAGGATGAAGCTTGGGATTGAAGGCAATGCATAAAAATGGAAAGTTTTAACTAGACTGTGACTAATTTGTACATCACAAATTGATTCATTAATCACCAGATGGGACTAAATTTAACTGAAAGCAGTTATCTGTCATTAGAAAGACAGAAGACTCGGTCAGAAATTAGAAGTCTGCTCTAAAAGTAAAGAATAGCCTGTCTTTTAAATCAGAATAGTGCCTGAATATGTTAGACCTCTTTGAGACAAGTGTAGAATAGGGTTTTTAATAGAAAGAAGGTAAGGAGCTGTAGCAGGATAAATATTTAACTCAGGAGAGAATTAATCACGATTAAGAGCTGCTGGGAAAGAACTAACAGACAAAGGATCTTGAATATTCAGGAGGAATATGGAATCCTTGTTGATGTACAGGTTGTGAGAAGCCGTTAGAATAACTTACAGGAAATAGGCATGAAATCATTGCCCTTAGATGAAGCAGTGAGAGAGGCTTACATAGAACAGCTTTGTGGGGTCAGCTGGCAAGTTTGAAAGAATGTGTATCTGGAAATATACAACATACTTAATTTTCCTGATGTTTGGGAAATGCAGAAGTCACACAAATCATAGCTTTGGATAATGATTTTTTTTAATGCTTCCTAAAAAACAACCTGATGTTAATTAGCATTATAATATCTTCCAATTTAAGGAAAGTTTCAAAGACTGAATAGGAAAGTGTTATGTAATTTACAAGAAATATTTTCAATTATGTTCGGTTCATATTTTATTTTATATCACACATAAAATTATGTATACATATATATGTATATATCTGCAAGCATAAATAAACCAATATTACTCTCTTCTTTTACTTGATTAACCCAACATATTCTATTTGTAAAATTCGGATTTATGCACTTCCATGTTAATAAATGTACATTGTAAAATGTGTATTATATTCCAACATAACATTTAAAATCACTTCTGATTACCTAGATGAACCCAATGATAATTACTGTCTACAATATTTTCCATGCTTTTTATACTTTAAATAATATTTTTCATAAGGTGTCAAACTAGACTGGGGCTAAATCCCCCCATTAATCATTAAGTGTAATAACGTTTTACTGGAACAAATTACTTTGTTTATGTATTTTCCTTGACTGAATATTCCATATGCTGCAAAAGATTTAAATAGTTGGAAAAGATAATCCCTAACATAAAATGAAAAAAGAAGAAAACAAAAATTAGAAAAACAAATTCACAAGGAAGGTAATTGCAAATGTCTATTCAATATGTTTACTTGTTTTATTTTATGAAATCATGGAACTAAGCAATTTTAGTATCACTTTTACAAGTCTATATATTTAATACCTGATCTGTACCAAATTGTAATATGCACTTTAACACTGAAAGTTTCTGCCCTCTATTTTTCACTGTTGGTACTGCTACTATTAGTTATTACAAATATAGAATAAATAGAATAGTAGACAATTGATTAAAATTCTAGCCAGCAAATAATGTAATCAAATAATCTAATTGATACCAACCCCAAATTACACATAAAGTAAGAAACATTTTCACTTAGCAGGGAGGGCCTTCTGTTCTGCTATGAGAGTACCACACATCACTTGACACACTTGTAAAAACACTGATCAGTGACAGTCTTACTCACTGACCCCACACAAACTGACTCCTTTTCCATTTAATAATATCTGCTTTTCTCAGAGAAGTGTTTAAAGTCGTCAGAACAAGGACACGGAGAGGTTAATAATTTCAGCAGTGGTACTTTCATGAGGGTGATAAAAAGCTCATGACACCATGTTTGGCATTCACACCACAAGCATAGTGTCTGCGCATGTGTAGGTAACCAAATAGCTGACTAACATCTGACTAACAGCTCTTGAGAGTTTAGTTACCTAAACAAAGAAGAATTGGTCTAAAGGTTTAAAGAAAGTCCTCTAAATTACGTCCTCAAGAATTACACTTTGACAGGAAGATGTTGATTACACACGAGTAGTAACCAATCATTTTTGTGTTCCTGATGAAATTTTGAAGGGAAGAGTTTAAGTGGCATAGCTGAAGAAATTAAAAGAAAAAAACAACAACAACAAAAAAAACAAACAAACAAACACCAAAGAACCAGGCATTAGTTACAGTAAAAACAACCAGAAAATGTAAACCGTATTTTCTGTCTGTCAAACCATTCAAGTTAATAAATTATTATGTACTTGCATGCCCTTCAATGGTGTTATGTCACTGTCTGAATTAAGCCATTAAATCGCCCAACTTTATTTTAATCCAAAAGTAGAATTCACAGTGAGGAGTTATTTCCCTGAACAAATAGAATTTCTAAATAATTGTGAGAAACAACAATGCCATCTCCTCAATAATTCTAAAGCCAGTTGCCCCGCTCTTTATCACATTATCTCGTATAATCTTTCTGGAATTAGTGCCAATGCTAGTATAAATAAATAAAGGAGTTTATTTTTATTTAGATCTCTGAATAAATGAAGGTATTGGAAATGAAATGATGTTATCTACCCAGAAACAATTTTCAACCTTGGTTACTTTGCTTTGTAGACTTTTGAGTTATGAAAACAAAACAAAAAGAACCCCAAAGTTTTTACATGTCAATAGAAAACTTTCAAAGGAGGTTGACTCGTTTGACCATAGTTGTGGTAAAGGGAAATGACTTGCATTAATAAAATCACAAAGCAGCCTTTATTATTTGGTCATAAGAAGAGTGACAAGGATAGCAAGACACATGGGGAGAGAAGACAGGCCCCTCCCAAGCAGGCCAGCTTGTCATAAGAATATATATTGTAATATCAACTAAAATCTTTGGTCTTAGGCTAGATTATTCCAAGTATGATTGTTTCCTGAGCTTTAGATTAGATTATGATTAATCTTTATCCTATGCACTTTGCATGAAATAGGTCATATCATGGAAATACACAATCACAAATGTTTCAAAACTGAGTTAAATTTCAAAAACCCCTCAAATTTATTTCATTTAAAGATTTTCACTGACCACTATGTCTCAGAATATCTATAAAAAAAAAAAAAAAACAGGTGCCAACATGGAAGTTCAATGCTATCAAAATATTTATGCATAAGTATGTGATGATAATTATTAAAGGAAAGGAAGCCAGAAATTTTAGAGGCTTCAGTAGGCAGGGATGGGAGGAGTTAAAAGATGGAAACAGAATGAAAAAAAAAAGATGTAATCAGACTTTAATAAGATTAAAAAGATTGCCTTAGAATTTTATTGGAATATTTTCTCAAGATGTATGATTTTAGTAAACTGTGTAAAATTTAGTGTTCCACCCATAAATACTCCTCTGTTCTCTACCAGCTCCTTTGTAACTTTTTTGTGTCTGTGCAGAGTGCTTCACTAAATGTCCTCCACATACCTTATACATAGGCAACAACACAAAATGAACATTTTCCTTTAAGTAGTTTAACTAAAATATGTAATTTTAGTTACACGTGGTGAGATGAGAGCAGGTAATCATGCCCACTCTTAAGCCTCACTGCCTGCCCTCAATCCCTTGGACTCATGTGATGGAAGGAAAGAACTGAATCCGACAAGTTGTCTGCCGACATCTGTAGGGACATCCTAAGATGTGCATGAGAGAGAGGAGTGGAAGGGAGGGGAAGTGGAGGAAGAGGGATGAATGAAGGGAGGAGGTGGGAGAGAGAGAGAATAAAAACGTAATGAGAAACACAGTGTAGCGGTTTGGGGGTCAGAAGGATGACTGAGCCATTCATTATGAGTGCTTGCTGTTCTTGCAGAAGATCAGAGTTCAATGCCCAGCACCCACATGAGGTGGCTAACAGTAAGTCCAGCTTACACGGCCCCAGTACAATCTTCCTGTCTGCAAGACTACCGGCGGGTGCTCATGTACACCTAGCCACACACATATACATAATTGACGAGGCCAAAAAGCGAGGGGTAAGAGATGCAGTTCTCAATAAAACATAAATCTTAAAATATTTGCCTGTACAGCTTAGCATTAATATGCTTATTTCTACCTGTGCATGATTCTCCTTTGGAATCTTATTTATTTATTTATCTATCTATCTATTTATTTATTTATTTTTAGCAGATGTATGTTGCTTCTTTGAAGATAACAAAAATGATAACCTTTGATATGTTTAAATGCTGTCTTTATTTTCTCAGATAAGGGGGTGAGATGAGAGCAATTTCCAAACCTTTTTACTTCCTTTAACTCCTCTGGCTGGTTCAACTCAGCTGTTCTGACCTAAACATCTCTCCAAACTGAGTGATTCACACTGACTTCTCTTGGCTTCTGACTGAGTTGCTCTGCTTGCCCTCGAGCTAATTCTGGCAATATATTTTAACCTCTGGCTCCTTCTCATTCTCTGGCTTGTTCTGTCCTTGCTTGTGTCTGGCTTGTGCTCTCTGCAACCTGTCTCTGTAAAACTGTCCTGGTTAGAAGCACTCTGTAAATCTTTTTTCTCTCTCTCTTTCAGCACTGCTTAGTCGGGGATATCCTATTTGTCACTCATTCTGTCGAGTCTTTCTCTGATTCACCACTTTGCCTGCTCCTTAATTAAGTATCACTTTAATACACGGCCGCTTCCTTTTATAAATTTATCTTATCTTCATTGTTTGGGCTTAAAGATGGGCACTAAGGGCGTGTCTGCATTCCCGCCAGATCACACAGACCTAGAAGGTCTTTAGATGTGATCCTTTTCCAGGGCAGCCATGTTGCCAGACTGAAATTTCTCTACAGATATGTGAAACTTAACTTCAGAAAAAAAAAAAAATAAGGGAACAAGATTGTACCTACACAACTTCACACATTAAAGTTAGAGTTATTTTTGTTATGATGCAATATATATCTTAAAAATCCTTATGTTCTAGAACATTGCACAATAGAATCAAGTATTTTAAAAAGTTACTAATGTTTTTGCACTCAACTTTGTTAAGCTTCTTAATTAGACTGCTCAAAAAGATAGTGGACCACATTTAATAATGACACAGTTTTAAAGATTGAGAAGTCCCAGTTATCAATCAATTAATAAATAAATGATCAGCAAGCTTTATTTTTAAAGTTCAAGGGACATGATGAAAGCAGAAGGGATAAGACAAGAGAACCAGGGCTATGCAGTACTAAGATAAACATAAGTATAGAAAAGAACCACACAGTAAATTTATACAAGATAAATTAATGCAGCAAAAGGACTCGGGACCTGTGACCTTCATGGATTGTTTTGCTGTTTCCTGGGGGTCTCATCGGTCCCATTATTCCAGCATGGCTGCATTCAGCTGCTGATTTCTCATGGCATAAAATTCTAACATGCTAGCATGGCAACTAGCATCAGTCCTGTTGAACTGACATTTTCTGATATATAAACAATGACAAATCTACACTCACCTTATAATGTATTGAAACAGACACTAGGATTTCTTTCTAAGAATCAGTCAAAGTCAAGAGGAATAAGCCATTGTTATGTGTAGGTAGCAGCATATTATTTCTGTATGTGACAAATTTCACTTTCTCCAGAAGTATGTGAGAATGATATTTAAAATAAAATTTTAATTAGACTGTATTATCATGCTTTATAAGCTTTTAAGAACATTTTTTGGCTGGCTAAAGCATAAAATCCTCAGGCAAAATTTTAATTTTTCCTCTTAAATCAAATAATTGCCACTCCATTAATATTGGTAGATGATTGATCTCTAAAAGAATATCAGAATTAGGCTCTATGTTCTGGGAAGTAATCTCATATTTATGATTTTTTTATGATTCTCTTAGAAATGCATTCTACTGCTTGAATCTCTCAATTTTTCATTTTCTGGATGACTTTTCACAGCAAAATGCCATTTCAATATGTAAATTTAAACCTTCAATTTCAGAAAGTATTCCAAAAATTATGTCCTTACTTTTTTTATCCCAAGAAGTATAATTAATGCACATGTAGATTTCCAATGTCTATTCCTTAGTTGTTTTTTTTTTCTGAAATTTTAAACAGTTTTAAAACATGCACACGTACATTGAATATCATTTAGCTCCTTGTTGGGAGGTAAGACTTAAAACCACACTGTATATTTTGTAATGTAATCATTCCGGGAGGTATGTGTTTCAATCTTTACTGTGATTCCAAGTTTTCTTTTACACTGAGTAATATATTAACAACATATATACATTTTTCATAGATGTTTTCCCCAAGGGAGGCAAATTCATGGCTTTGTTTATCATCCTATTATGTCACATTTCCTTATTGTCTTGAAGAATGTGCTCATTTTCAAGTGAGGCAATTGGCTTCCACTGACGGGTATTTTCCAGACATATCACAGTGCCCTCTTCCTCAAAGGGAATATAAAAGAAAGGTGAGAGTCCAGAGAAAGTTTCAGTTGCAAAGCAAATTTGTAAACTTGCAGTTCCCTCCACTGTGGAAAAGTCATTAAACCTCCTGCATCTAACCTTTTCACCTCACTTCAACTCCCCAAGGAAAGACATTCTCAAACTACAAGGGGATTGAAAGAGAAGTCTTTCCTCTTCAGACAATAGGTGAAGCCCCTGAAGCTGGTAAGAAAACACAAAACAAATGCACAAACAAAACCAAAAGAATTCCTTATCCCTGTGAGAGGCGCAGCAGACAGTCCTGACCTAGACAATTAGGATGGTCTTCTGCGGCAGGAAAGGCAAGTTACTGAGAACGCCCAAGCTTAGACCTAAGGCTCACCTCAAGCCTAGTCAATACAGACACAAAGACAGATAGGGCTGAGTGGTAACTTACAGCTGTATACACAGGGGAAAGGGAAGGAGCAGAAAACCTCAGGAGCCGCAACAAAGGGAGAACCTACAGGTAGCAGTGGAGCAGGTGTCCAGGAAAACTCACAGCCAATTCAATTGCTTCTCTAAGTCCCAGGGAGCATGAGAGTTGTACTCTGCAGAGCCATAGAGACAGAAGATGTCTGTAGCTGTCCTGTATACTAATGAGAAACAAAATGGAAAAAATGCATTTACCATAGCTACAGAATAAAGAAAATACCTATGAATAAATCTTACCAATAAAATAAACACCCTCTACAATCAGAACTTAAGACACTGAAGAAATAAACTGAGGAAGACATCAAAAGTTAGAAAGACCTCCTACGTTCCTGGATCCAAAACTTTAATACCATGAATACATCTACCATACAAAAAGCAATCTGTAGATTTAATGCAACCCTAATAAAAATTTCAAGGCCAATTTTTTCAGACATACAAAAGACAATTCTAAAGTGTATATGGGAATATATACACACACACATATATATATATATATATATATATATATATATAACCTAAGGCTAACCAAGGCAATCCAAAAAAAAAATGCTTGAGATATCAATATATTTGCTTTCAAGTTATTCTACAGAACAGTTTTATCAAACACCAAAGACTGAGAGAACAGGAGAAACAGACATACAGATTAATGGAAGAGACTAGAGAATGCAAATTTAAATCAGCATAACTAGCTACCTGATTTTGAGTAAATATGCCAAATACCAACATATAGGGAAACAAAACCAATGCTTATCTTTTATTCTACACAAAACTCAATTCCAGATGCACCAAAGACTTCAACATAAAATCTGATCCTCTAAAATTGATGAAAGAGAAAGTCGAGAGTACACTTCAGCACACAGGCATAGAAAAGGACTTTCTGGATAGAATTCTGAGAGCACAGGAAATAGGACAGACAACTGGCAAGTGGAATCTCATGAAACTATAAACCTACCTTACAGAAAAAAAGTTGTCAAGTGAGGATGTATTCCACAGAATGAGACAGATCTTTGCCAGCTATTCATCTGACAGAGTATTGGTGTGTGGAATCTACAAGCACAATGGTAAAAAACCAAGAAAACACACAACCCAATTAAAACCTGGCTAAGGAACTAAACAGAATTCTCTAACAGAGAAATGCAATTGCCTAGAAAATACATTTTAAAGGTTCCATACTCTTAGCCAGGAAGGAAATGAAGGTCAAAACAACCTTACAATTTGATCTCATCCCAATCAGAACGGCTATCATCAAAAAGTCAAATGATATGAATGCTGGCACATATTTAAGGATGGAAAGTGGAACCGTTGTAATCTCATGAAGCCACTTTGGAGAGCAGTCCAGAAGGTTCTGAAAAATTAGTAACAGAAATACTACGTGACCCAGTTTTTCCACTCTCGGAAACATACCTAAGACTCCATTTCTATCACAGATACATGCGTAGCCATGTTAACTGCCCATCTACCCAAAATATCTGGGAAAGGGATCCAGACTATTTGTTCATCCATTGATGAATTAATAATGAAAACATGAAGAAAAAAATACGTAATGGAATTTGATTCATCCCAGATAAAATTTCACAATTGCTTCCCTCATATGTGGATCCAAGCTCCGAATCTTTAAATTATGTGTCTAACCTGGAATAGCCTCAGACACCAGGAAACTGACAGTAGATCACTGTGATAGGGAATGCCATAAGAGGGTGAAAATAAATAAGCTAAGTGGTGTGAAAGGAGAAAACGACAATGCCGAGCTTAAAGCAGGGACGGAGGAGGAAAGATGTAGAAGGAAAAAAGCTGTCTTTGGGAGAGCTAACAAAGTGAAAGTTATATGAAGACCCATATAGAAACCTACTAAGTTGTAAGCTTAAAAATTTCACGTTTTCTAAAGTTATAATAGAGATAACTTGCTTGTCTGAATAATGCTATTACTAGAACTCAATGATTATTAAAACTTCTAGTGTTTGGTATAGGATAGAGAACCCTATAGCCCCCCAACAGTGAAGGCTTTTTTCTTTGTTTTCCACCAGAAGTATTTGGTAAGACCATATTGCTGAAATTACCACACAGTTTGGTTACATGGCAGAGAAATCAAGCTGGGACTCGGCTAGACACTTCCTCCTCATGGTCCAACTTTCAGACTCCAGGATGGTGCTTTGTAGGCTTCTGGGAGGGAAAATGCATCCGTGCTCAAGCAGCTGTGAAGCCTGTGGCCTGAAATATCAAGTTGGTGCCCTAATTCTTATTGCATTAGAGCCCCACTGCAAGGACAGAATTACTGCATCCAGTACTAACGGCCAAATTAAAAAAAAAAAAAAAAATCCGAGACTGAAGAAATCTTAGGCCCTTTAGGAGAATTTATTTCCCGCCTATAGTTAAGCTAATATGGCCCCAAACTGCTTCCTAAAGTTTTATGTCCATACCCACAGACAATGTTACTCCTGCCTTTAATCAAAGAAGCTTCTTTTTGCAATGAATACTCATGGCTGTTATGCAGGTTAAAATAAGCAGTGCTCAAGAGCACAGCCCTAAACAAGACCTTCATACAACACTTTCTAAGGCTCAAGAAACACCGCTAAAGGGGAGCTAAGAGATGTCAGAGCCAGACGACACTGAGCATAGCTGTGGAATGCCACCTTCTGGGCACGAGGCAGCCATTACAATCATGATCAAATGAGCTGCCATCAGCCCTGTACAAGATTCTTTCAGTCATTAGCCATTAGTCAGGGAGGGGCTTCAAGGCCCCACTCGTCCCTGATCGAATATTGGCTGCTTACTGATGGTTTCTGTCTAAAGGAAGTCAAGGAGTTCATTTAGGAACCAATCAAGCAAACAAACAAACAAAAAAACAGAAAAGGCATGTATGTGAGCTAGGACTTGGTAGGGAGGAAATAGGATCAACTAGGACAGATAAAATTGGGTAGGGTTGAGAGTAATTTTACTATAGACACACATGACATTGTTGGGTGAACAGAAGTAACTAGTCATCAACAAAAGGTCAATTCCTGCCAAGACAGAAAGAATCAGTCTTTTCCGGGAACTAGCTCTCACTTAGTTGTCCAATCTAAAGTGGTTAGCCCGTGACACATGTAGAAGCAAGCAAAGTCAAATGGATTCAGTTGAATATATGTATGTATATGTGTGTGTGTTTGCATGTGTGTGTATCAATATCTCTATCTAGTGTGTATGCATATACATATATAGATATGCATAAACAGGCAACAATAATTGTAAAAGCTATGAGTATGGGCGTGAGACAGAAGGCGTGGGGAGGAGAAGGACTGAGGCTGATGTAGACGCAGTGATCATGTATGAAGCTCTCAGAAAAGATATTAACAACAGAGAATACATTTCCTTAAATTCCATGAAACATACTAGTCTTCACATTGAGAATGCGTATCCAGCTTTCTCAAAGCAATGATTCACTTACTAGAATATGACATTTTCTTGACTCTATGAGGGCCTAGTGCAATTGTGTGTGTGCACGCACACAGATACATGTGGAATTTGTGACTCCTGAAGTATCATAGCTCCCCTGGAGATGAGTGCAGGCAGTCCATCAGAGTTTATTGTATTCTACATGCCAGAGTTATTGATTCTGTTGTTTAAATATGGTACTCGCAAGAACTTTATGAAGATTAACAAGACTATATTTCTTTTTTATATTTTACTTTTTGCAAGTATAATTGGGAAACATTATTAAAATTATATTACCATTTTTCCCAGCAAAGAGTAATTCATCATGATGTTTTCAGAGCAAAGGTTCTGGAGCCAGGGCGATGGCCCACTGTGTAAAAGTGCTAGACGCACAAGCCCGACAACCTGGATCGATCCGTAGACTGTAGGTAAAAGGCCAGATGTGATCAACATGTCTGCAAGCTCAGCAGTCAGGCTGTGAGAAAGAAGGTAGAGGCAGAGTTTTCCTAAAGTCAACAGTCAACCTCCAATGTACTTCAGCATGTACGCGCTCCATTCAAAAAATAAATAAATAATGGATAGATAGATGGATAGCTGACAGGTAGGTAGGTAGATAGATGATACATTTATAGATACATAGATAGATACATAGATAGATAGATAGATAGATAGATAGATAGATAGATAGATAGATGATAGATGGTATCTTTGAAGAATCATGGTTCTGATGACCAAATTGTAAGCAATATATTATTTAAATGTGCATCCCCTTTCATCTTGATAAAGCTATGTGATTGAATATTCTCTAATCTGGTTAAATTATAATTTATTTTGTTTACATTTATTTAGTGTGTGTGTCTGTGTGGATGTGTATGCACATACATGTGATCAGTTCACAACTTGCATGAGTTGGTTCTCTTCTTTAACATATCATCAGCAAGCACCTTCAGCTGCTGAACCAGCTCTCTTGTCTTAATTTGTTATTTGTTGTATCTTGATATATATAAAAAAGTACTTATGGCAGCTAGGTGTCCAAGTGGGTTACCTAGTAAGGGGAACAGACACTGTCTCTGACATGAACTCAGTGGCTGGCTCTTAGATCACCTCCCCCTGAGGGAGGAGCAGCTTTACCAGGCCACAGAGGAGGACAATGCAGCCAGTCCTGATGAGATCTGATGAGCTATGGTCAAATGGAAAGGGAGGAGGACCTCCTCTATCAGTGGACTGGGGAAGGGGCATGGGAGGAGATGATGAAGGGAGGGTGGATTGTTAGGGAATGAGGGAGGGGGCTACAGCTGGGATACAAAGCAAATAAACTGTAATTAATATGAAAAATAAAAAGAAAACAAATAATTTTACCAGAATTTCTTGAAAAACAAGTTCAGATTTTGATGCAGTTTCAATGTGTTTAATAAGACCATAATAAATTCCCATGGCATAACTAACATCTGAAAGTCACATGCCAAATTATCACTGATAATATTTAATAGAAAAAAATCTAAGTATTTTCTATATATAAATCTGCATAATGAAAACTGGGATTTCATCCAATATCATTTCTATGCCAATCATTATAGCAGACACAGTTTTTAAAAAAAAATGGTCATCTTTTATATCAAATAATATAATGAGCAAGGCCAAGATCTAATGTATCAGTAATAGTTAAACATTTAATCAACTGAATTACGAAAATTACTAATTGACAGTGGTAACAATCAGGAGTAGATTTCACTCAGTTTGAAGCAGAAACCGGTATCAGAAGATGCGATACTAACACTTAATTTATTTCTCTACTTGCTGCAGTCTATGTCTCGAGAATGAGAATTTGATGAATATGATTCATATACTGTAAGACACAGCAATATTAAAAATAGTACCAGTGCTTTCTATCTACCAAGAAGAACTTAAGAAACAATAATTACTGGGAATGTATTTTTAGATCAATCACCCTGATCATGTCAGTGGTGTGGTCACTTTGCCACAGTAGTTTAAATGGCCAGCACTGTGTCACATTTACACTTTAAGTTCCAACATGGAAATATTTCACAGTAAGCTATTACGTTTTGATTGTACCAGGACACCAACTCTAAAATTTTCATTAAAATACATCTACAACCCCTCCTATAGCAATGAGAAACTGTATTTAGAACACATCCTAATAAACAGGGATTAGGGGTGAGACATATTAGGAAGAAAATTACAGACCATTTTCTTTTTCTATCTGAAAATCCTGTCAGTGCAGGGATTTCTGTTCTATATATGGTCTCTGGGCTGCCGTTGGAGCCATCTGTCAGAGTGGCAAACTGCCTATTCATAAATTAGTTGGACCATTTCATCAGGGCGAAAATGCCAAGGCATAATAACGACACAGGAACAGATTATATACTTCAACTGTTGCATCTATAGAATGCTCCCATCTTCAGCTTGGCTGCTGTCGGAGAAGAATGCCCTCCCCTTTACCTGGAAGGAGGCCATGAAGACAGGCCTGACGGAACATTTTGAAACTACCTAAAGCACTTTCAAAGCACGCAAAGTATGACCTAAAAATAAAAAGATGTATAGGGGAACTTTAATGAAGCACAAGTTCAAACTAACAACTGTAGGGGGTACTGTAAATAACTCTCTGCCTGCTAGACAACTTTAAACTTACACCTGTAACTTTCGTTTAATGGTAGGCTCACAAGTCACGTAACAACTGCAAAGAACAGGGAGCAGTAGTTATTCGGGAGATGGAAGAATTCCATCTTTGTGCCTACTTTAATTTAATTTCTGTTTAATGTAATACAGTACCTAGTAAAAGGAGAGCTGAAGAGGAAGGTCTGGTTTGCCTCCTGATTGTAGGGAGGTCACAGTGAAAAGACCTCGGAGCAAATGGTTGCAGAACATCTACATCCCGAGTCTCAGAGGCATTAGTGCATGCAGTGCTTGCGCACACTTGTGCTCGCCTCAGCGCCTGCACTCTTTTGCGCTTCAGAGCCTCTTTCTGGGGAATGGTTGTGAAAACTGGGCTGTGTCTTCCCACGTGAATTAACTTAGTTGTGTTAAATGAGCAGCTGAAGCTAATGACCACAACCTGCGTCTATTTCTTTAAATGATCAGTGTGCTTAGGCTTTTCATATCGATAACTGTCTTGCGGTAAGTTATTATACTAAGCTTCAGTAAAATAATGTCATATAATTTATGTAAAAATTTTCAATTGTTTTAATTATTCTTGTAATGATTGTCCAGAAGGATATCCTGAAATACTAGTTTTAGGGCCTGGAGAGATGGCTGATGATTTAGAGCATGGGCGGCCTTTTCACAGGATCTGGGTTCAGTTATTAACACACATACTGATGCTCTCAACCGTTATTGACTTCAGACACAGAGTATCTGGTGCCCTCTTCTGGCCTCCACGGGCAACTAAACCACACGGTGCTGCATGTGCATATAAAACATGCATATAAAATGCCATGCCCTGAGGGGGGAGCAGCCGTGCCAGGCCACAGAGGAGAACCATGCAGCCAGTTCTGATGAGACCAGGTAAGCTAGGGTCAGACGGAAGGGGAGGAGGACCTCCCTTATCTTGGACTTGGAGAAGGGCATGGGAGGAAATGAGGGAGGATGGGATGGAGAGGGAATGAGGGAGGAGGCTACAGCTGGGATACAAAGTGAATAAACCGTAATTAATATAAAATTTATAAATTTAATTAAAAAACACCATGTCCATAAAAAGTAAATAAAGTAACTTAAGTATGCCTTTATTTCATGTGTCTTTTTAGGAAAATGGAACTGGTCGTTGTTTCTTTTTCTTAATTGTAATAGTAGTATGCATGCAAATATCCTTTTACAGCCATTGATTTACTTTACCAGGAAAATATTTAATTTACAACAGTAAAAGCAGGAAAAAATTTGAACGCTTCCATAATTTCATTGATTGATTCAAATATTTTGATTCTTTTAATAATGGGTTTAGAATTGTATGCTGAAGACACTTTAAGTATTATAGTTTTGTATCATTTCTTTACAGAGAACACATTTAGGGTTCTTTTCAAAATCATACTTTCTTAAAATATAAAAAAGCACCAAGTGGTTTGTAAAAGGTTCAACTTGAAAAAAGTGACTGTGGTGGCATAGTTGAAGTGGTGTGTGCATTTTCCAAAATTTTCTTGACTGACAAAAGTTAGATTTTGTACATCATTGGCAATGGAGGACCACATGAATGCCAAGGGAAAGGAGAAGTGAAAGCAGACAGAATTTGTAATATACGATGTGCAGCCCTGGCATTAGTCCATAATGAAAGTGCTTGTGACTTTGGCAATGGCAGCAGGAGTGAACTTGCAATATCACTCTAATTTTTACATTATATCATCTTTTATTCACTTGCTGGAAAGGTCGTCCTGTAAAGAGATAAAATACATTAGAATTGCAGAGTCATCAAAACTTTCAAATGCTCTTCCTTTGAAAAATTAGATCCTTCCTCAAACTTGAGTGTTCAAGAACTTTTAATTTAATGAAAGAATTAGCTTGAAACATAAAACCCATAAATTATGACAAAAATTTATGAGTCAATCTTCATTCTCTTTTTCCTTTGTTTTTTGTTTTTTTCTTATTAACCATGAACACAGTTGTTCTGTAATGAATTTTGGAAATGGAAAGTCTGTGATGTAAAACCTAGATGTATAACCCTGAAATGTGCGTGGCACACTTGATTATTCTAAAGTTCCTGACCCAGCACGCATGGCCAAGGGACCACACAGTAAATGCAATGAGTGTGTGAGTCAGGATCAGTCTCTCCTCCTTCCAAGCCACTGCTGTATGTGATACTACCACAGATGCGTAAAATCAGTTAATGCTGAAAGTTGGCATCAGGAGCATGAGCACAGTTATCACAAGAACTGACTTGAGGTTTTTATACCATTCTATCTGGTTTGAGGAACAAATATAGAAGGTTTTAGGGAGGTGGGCTACAATGCTATACCCTGGAAGATCAGAACACTAAAAGAGACTCAGAGAATGTAAAGATTGAGTTCATGGCATTACAGATTTCAATACAATGTTACAAGTCAAACTGGCAGCCATTTACATTCCATTCCAGAAAATAACTATTTCATACCTAGGGTGGGTCATAATATAAAGAAAAATATTTATTTTAAACTGACTAAAATTTGTGTGTCTGTTTGTGTCTGTGTCTGTGTTTTTGTGGGTATGTACACCTGAGGCAGTTGCCAGTGGAGGGCAGAAGTCATCAAATACCCCTGGTTAAGACTCGCCTAGAAGTTAGTGAAGCATGTCTCCGCTGTGCCTGTGAGTTGCTGAGATGATGAGATCCTGAAAACTCTGCTTCCTGTCTCACATGGTATGTAACATGTCTCCTACACATTTTCAGGCTGGCATATGCTGCTCAAGTACTAGACCAGGTTGCCATGTGATGCTACTAAAGCTGAAACATAAAATAAATCTTCTCTCGTTTTGAATTGTTTCTGCCATGTGTTTGGTTATGGCCATGAAAACTAACCAATACAGCAATGAAGCCCAAAGAATTGAAAACACACAAAAAGGTAACTGTGCTTGATATAATTTCTGTATCTGGTACAATATTTGAAAGAAAGCAGACAAAAGGAAAATATGATGTTCTTTCTATGCTGAAAAGTTCCTTCCATCATCACCCTGCAACTGAGGTTGGAAGACAGACTTTCCATGAATGTGAACCTTCTGGTTAAAAGATGCATCTCTGTTTTCCTCTAAATATAAATGGTCTGGAAAGGCACGAAGGCCAGAGATACAGGTTAAAAGAAACAATTGGGAAACAAACCATGGGAGAGTTAAAGAAAGAAAATGAAATTCAACTCAAGGAAAAGCATATGATATCTCAATTGCAAGGAGAAAAATAGAAAACTCAAAAATTTTAAAAATATGATGTAAAATTCCATGCATTCTGCCCAAAGTTTGGCTATGAGTCTCAGCCTCTACTTTGATATCTCATTCAGTGGAGTCTTTCAGAGGCCTTCTGTGTAGGCTCCTGTTCTGTTCCCTGTCTTTTCCTGCTTCCGATGTCTTTCACGTTTGCCCTTCTGAGTGAGGATTGAACATCTTCCCTAGGGTCCTCCTTGTTGTTTAGCTTCTTTAGGAGTATAGATTTAGAGGATCTAAAACCTCTGCACAGATGTAGCCCACAGACTCAGTCTCCAAGTGGGTTCCCTAATAAGGGGAGCAAGGGTTGTCTCTGGCATGAACTCAGTGGCTGGCTCTTTGATCACCTCCCCCATGGGGTGAGCAGCCTTACCAGGCAACAGAGGAAGACAATGCATCCAATTCTGATGAGACCTGATAGGCTAGGGTCAGATGGAAGGGGAGGAGGACCTCCCCTATCAGTGGACTTAGAGAGGGACATAAGGGGAGAAGAGGGAGGGAAGGTGGAATTTGGAGGAGATAGAGGGGGCCACAGCCGGGATACAAAGCAAATAACCTGTAACAAATAATAATAATTAAAATTAAAAATAAAAAAACAAACAAGATGATAAATAAAATACAGTATAAGGAAAAATTACAAAAAAAGGATGTAACCAGATAATGAAATTTTAAAAAAAGAATGGATTATAGAGTTATAACTGATTCAGGAAGCCCTTTAACATCAGCGCCTGTGAGTTTTTCATTGTATAATGAGATGTGAGCCCTCATTGTAAAATATATTGTTAGATGTCAAAGACAATGGATTAGATAATGCTAGCACTATTAGCATATAGTTAAGCAGCCCTTTCCCATGCATTAACAAGAGTTCAGGGACACATCCTGGCCCAACTCCATAATAGACAACAAGGCTGCCGTGATTGGTGCAGGGAGGACATATGGCTTTTCTAGACAGGAAGAAAAGGGTAGTGGTCAGAAGACAGCAAGGAAAGCAAATAGGGATAAGTTAATTTAAGGACTTATTTGATCTTTAGTTATAGTGTACAATATTGTAATTTTTACCTCCTACACAGGATATTACATTAGTGTTTATAAATTATGGAAGGGCAGTTGTCTTTAACTATTCTTCTATATATGGGGTCATTCAGAAACTGGAGAATGCTATAATCTGGAAATTGATGTAAACAGGAAGAGATTGAATACATGACAGTATGATTTTTGTCAGCTTTAATGAGAAACTTCTCTAAAAACATATCAAGTTGAGTGAAAGTTCATAGATTGGAGAGGCACTTCCTTAGTCACATAAGCTCATCTTGATGACAATCGATGCCTTATAATTTATAATACATTGAAACAGCTTGGTTTGTTTTCTGATAATATATTTTTAGAGGTCAGTTATCCACTCATACTGAATTAGCTGAATGTTAAACACAGTTTTAATCAAAATCATATATTAAAACTTAAATTAATAATAATTATGCTCTAAAATTCCATGCTGGTACATTTTTCTCTTTCATCTACTACATACTGAAAGCTGTCCTAAGTAACTGCGAGTCAAAATACTTGAACTTTCTATTTAAATAATATGACTCAAACTCAGTGAATCTTAGAATATTGTGTAATAGCCTTCTCCAGAGGAACAGAAATGATAGAACTATTTTTTATTCATATATATCAACATCTATTTTAAAGAATTTATTAAATCAGTTTAAATGACAGGGTCAAAACGTCTAAGCACAATTAGTAGTTGTTCTGCCCTGAAGAGTGGGTGCTTCAGTAGTCAGATTAGTCCAGCAATGGCTGTCACTAGAAAGAGGCTGAGAGTTCTGGCTGCACTGTCTAAAGTCAAGTTGTGCCAGAATTCCCAATCCAAAGGCCTGAGCGTTCCTTGAAGGGAATCAGAGGCAAGAACAGGGGAAATTCACTCAGAAGGAACTAGTATGCTAAGAGAGTCTGTATTATTATTATTATTATTATTATTATTATTATTATTATGCCTATATTTTCTAATAAGAGAGAGAGAAAGAGAGAGATTCAGGCAGACAGAGAGAGGGGGTGGGGTGGAGGGGTCTGGAGGTAGGGAGGACCCAAGAAGTGTTGGGGAATGGGAAACCAAACAGAATATATTGTGTAAAAATTCAAATTTCAATTTCTAAAAAGTGGTGGCTGTTGTTATTTGGGCTGCTACCAGGATTTGAGGCGGGTCCTACCTCAGTTAAGGCAACAGAGAGAATCTCATACCAAGGCATCTGCAGCCCAACCTCAGAAGTCAACCCCCTGAGGGAAGCTCCCTGTTCAACTGTTTCTTCCTTGTGCCATTGAAGCCAGCCATTACATCTCACTACAACACAGACTCGGGCTTACTGTATTTTGTTAGAAGCTGATAGTCTCTATTTGTAACAAGCAGCGAAGCAATGCCCATGCTGTTCCTGGCAAAATATAGTCTGAATAAAAATATCAAAATAAATTGTAAGCAAATTTACCTTTGTAAGTCTGCTTGTTTGATGAGACATTACCAACTTTTATGAGAACAGGGCTTGCATAGTTAATCTTGGCTTTTCTTATGGTTCCTGAAACTGGAAATCACCAGGTAAACATTCAGAACTAGCCCAGTTGGTAAAAAGAGGCCAAATGGAAGCGATTCAGCATGCCTCATATGCTAGTCATCCAGGAATCTGCCAAACAGATGACTGAAGGCATCTCAGGTCACTCAGTAGCAGCCAGCCCCTGAACTGACGACAAGCTAATGAAAAAGCCCAGCAGAGGACATTTAATTTGAATGATGCAGGAAACCACACTACCAAAGACGAAATTGTCTGAAAAAGCAGTTTTAATTTCAGCAGGTATTTGTGCCGTTTGTTACATGATGATAGCTCAATAGAAAATGTCAGTGTGTGCTGCCAGGGAGCAAAGGTCACATCTACGTGTCAACCTAGACGTGCTTTCTCTATGAATATGTAGTGTCAGGGCTACCATAACCCACTTTCTGTGAGTTATTTTATACTTTTTTAATTAACTAATTAATTTTGCAGGACCTGTTTTAAAGATTTGCCTTCTGTCGCTCATGTGTCGTTTGGGGAGGGTCGTGTGTATTTAGGAAATGCTTTTCTTCCTGCTTCTTTTCATGCCTGGTAACTTAACACCAAGAGCCAGATAATCATGGCTAAGAAACTCTAGCATCGTCTATACTTGAGCACACGCTAATGAGTACTCATTGCTCCTCCAAACTACCTTCCTCGGATTCCTTGGGCGTGTGTTTGTTACTTAAAAAATTTGTCTGGACGATATTTGTGAGGTTAATCCTGTCTTGTACCTGGAGTAAGCCCTTTAATAGTCCTCATAGAATGTAGTACTGGGTTGTAATCTCTCTGATTATAAATGAATCAAGTAGCTTCATTTGGGTCTTTTCAATTTCATCTTTCCTGGATCTTCCTGTTAACGGTAATGCTGGCTAATCTCTATTGTGCCAGTCAGCTGTTTTATTTAATTCCATTTTATATTTTTTCTAATAGGAAGCAGATGCTCTATTGTTGTAGATGATAGCACAGGCAGCTGATTGTTTTCCGCTTGAATCTGGGAAATAGGGCCCCTTCGCAGAGCAGAGTTGCCAGGCTTCGCGGTCAATCCAAAGCATTCTTATTACCATGTTTGCACTAGTTTTCTTTTTAAAATTTCTACTGCTTCAATCATTGCGTTGGGTGTGTCAAGTGCAGAGTTTCCAGTTCTGGCTTAATTTCTCGTTGTTGTGAACTTCCTGTTCCCTGTTTTAAACTGAAACAATTTCACGAGGCATTCTAGACAAAGGTCTGTCTTGCTGACTTGAAGATGTGGTTTAACACTATGTCTTGAATTTTCTTAGCGACATCCTAGGTCTCTTAGCAGAACTCCAGCAAGCGATGACAGTTTCTGTCTTTTTTGGTCTCCCTCTTTAGTGAGGAATGCCCCTGAAGAAGCTGCCTTCTCAGAATGCTGCATTTGAGGGGAGGTTCTGCACTGTGTGATACTGGAAGTGCAGTGAGGAGTCCGGAGTCCCTTTATTTCTAATAGAAATCCCAAGGCTCAGAGCCGAGGCTAACAATGGCAGGCTCTCTCTTGCATTGTGAAGTCACAACCTTGAATAAATTTATAGCCCTTGAAAGTAGGAATTGACGGGAGATGAATACTGCTCTCTAATTTCAAATTTTATTTATCATTTGTGTGTTCATGCATGCAGAGGTGTTTTTGTGTGCCTGCATGCATACATGAGTGTAGTGTGCGTGTGTGTGTGTGTGCGTGTGCGTGTGTGTGTGCGTGTGTGTATGTGTGTGCGTGTGTGTGCGTGTGTGTGCGTGTGTGTGTGTGTGCGTGTGTGCGTGTGCGTGTGTGCGTGTGTGCGTGTGTGCGTGTGTGCGTGTGTGTGTGCGCGTGTGTGCGTGTGTGTGCGTGTGTGCGTGCGTGTGTGCGTGTGTGTGTGTGTGCGTGTGCGTGTGTGTGTGCGTGTGTGTGTGTGTGTGTGTGTGCGTGTGCGTGTGTGTGTGTGTTTGTATGCATATGCCTTCCAAGAGTCCCCATAGAGGTCAGAGCTCACCTTTTGAGAGTCAGTTCCCTCTTTCCGTCATGTGTGTCCCAGAGTCAAATTTATATCAACAGACTCACTATTCTACTCTCTAAGCTTGAATGGTCTTTAATAACACAGGGCCAGTAAGGCTCACTAACTCAAAGGATCTGGAGGTTGTTGCAACCGAGATGCCATAAATTCCTCTCCCTTTACTGAGATCAACTCTATAGTTAGAGATTGTGTATTACTGGGGATCAGAAAGCACCTCACAGATGAGAGATATCACCTGCCCATAGAAAACTGTCTATGGACTACAGAGGTGCCTCAGCAGACAAGAACACTTGTTGCTCTTGCAAAGGACTTGAGTTCTGTTTCCAACATCCAACTTGTAACTTCAGCTCTGAGGAATCTGATGTCCCCTCCTGGCCTCTGAGCACATCCACATGTATGTGGCGCACACACACACACACACACACACACACACACACACACACACAGATATAAAATTAAAAAATTCAAAAGATAAAACTTAGTACAGTCGCTACGTAGTTGTTTTTATTAATCATTAACCCTTGGGGGGGCATTTTCTCTGGGGAGACTATCACTGAGCATGCCAGGATTCGCGCATTGCCTGCTGAGGTTTCCGGTTATAGAAATTGTGCTGCGTCTGAGAGAGAATGACTTTTAGCGCAAAGCTTGGGAGGCAAGACTGGAATATGTGCAGTGAGGTTGTAGACTAGAATAGACAAGAGTGAAGAACGGGAAATGTGGAGATGGAAGATGCAAGGATCTCATTCTCTCTCTTTCTCCACTCCCTACATGTGCTTTGTGTGTTGTAGTATATATCATGCATTTACAAAACCATGTTATTATATTTTATATTAGTTTACCTACTTTCTTTATATATGACTAACAGTAAAGACATATAAACAAACAGCAAATTTACGTCTACATTTGCAGAATTTTCACTGTTGAATTCATGAGCATTTGCAGTTTGTGAACTAATGACAAATACTCACGGCTAGACATTCAGCTGCTTGTCCTCAAAAATGCAGGCACAGAAGGAGCTTGGTTTTGAGAGCATCGCACTCTGGTGCAGGCTTGCAGGCAACGATGGCCAAGGTGTTACTATTCAGAACTCTTAGATGTGGACTTTTCAGATGCTGCTACATGACCAGCGGCAAAGCTTCATTTCAATGCACGTTCAAGAATCACGAATTAACTGTTATTTTATGGATGTTTGGGTTGGTTCAAAAGAGATTGTCCTTCATAGGCTCTGGCATTTGAACACTTCTCGGTGATGGCACTCTTTGGGGGAGATCGAGGTAGAACTTGCTGGAAGATGTGCCCCAGTTAGGAGGCTTCAAAGCCTCTGGCCATTGTGAGTCTACTCCTTTGCTGTGTGCACATGGTTTAAGGTGTGAGTTCTCAGATTACCCTTGCAGCCACCTTGACCTTTGCCTCTGCTCTGCTGTTAAGGATGGAGTCTAATGCTCTGGACTTTTTAACTAAAATAAGCCCTTCCTTCTGTATGTTTCCTTGGTCATGGCGTTTTAATCACACCAATACAGAATTAATACAATATTAAAATTGATATTAATATTTAAATGTAGTTTTTAAATTGAAACCTACTAAAGATATTCATTGATCTATTTCCTACGTGATATTGGTTTCTACTGTGCTTAGAAAAATGTAAGTATTCAGAGTGAGTCAGAAATCATATGTAAAATAACTGGGAAGGAAGTGTAAATATCTAGAGAATTCAATAAACTAGCATCAAAAGAACAGTACTTTATTATAGTTTTATGTATAGCATGTTAACATTCATATTTTAGGGAATAATCCCAATTTGCTTTTACTGAAAATCTTCAGCCACTGCTGAGGAACAGATGAATCTTTTTTATGCCAAAATGAATTTCTTTAAATAAATTATAGATGAACACACAAAAAGTCACTGAGTGGGAGAAAGCTGATACCTCTGCCACTGTGTGATATGTTTTACTTTTCTACAGAGTCACAGAAAAATGTTAACAGCTAAATTATGGTTTAGGAATACTTAAAAATGATCAGTTTTCCAACTATAGATGAAGAAACCTCATGACTTTGTTTATTTTTAGAAGCCAAGAAAACAGTGAAGAGAAAGTAGAGAATTTACCTAAAGAGTAGGATTATGATTTAATAAAATATAATACAAAAGACCTAAGAAAAATATAAAAATGAGCATTTGAAAAGATCAGCCATTTGGTTCTGTGTGCAAGTACGGAAAATACACAACGTGGTGGACTAAGGAGGAGTCACGCTTCTCCGATCCACCAGGGATCTGTCTTAGTAATTTCATTCTGGTAGGACGCTCTCACGTAGTAACTTAAAGATGACTTGTTTTCTTGCCAGCATGACCTTATATGGTAGAAAATTGAAGATTATTTTGTTATCTATATACCAATGGCTTTCACGACAGAAAACACATCTTCTCCTGCCAGCTTTCTTCCCTCCTCACCATCTGCCGAATAACTTGATTACAACATACTGTTGAGATTCATGAAAGGATTTTAAAGACTTAATTGATAATCTTATGCATTAAAAAAACATACAAACATGATTACATTAACATGAATTATTAAAAATACATGAATTATTTAAAATCTTTGCATGCAATTGTGTTAGTCTTTTTTTGCTTCATTTTTTAAACTTTTCTTCTATTCATTGGTTATAGTTTCTTTTTACTTTGAAATATGATTGTTATTATGACCCAGTCATTGGACATTTCAAGACTGCTTTCTACATGGCTGACCCTGCACATTATTTTCTTACTGCTAATGTGTAAATGGCTTTGAAAACAAATTCTCTTTTCCACCCTTCTACTAACACTTCTACTTGGATATTTATTTGACACAGGGAGATTAAGTCCTTGCTTGTGATATGAAGTTATCCCAATATCATAAAACAATAGCTCCACCAAGACTACCATTAGTCCGTGTGGGAAGGGAATACACTGATTCTCACTATTAAACACAGATAGCTTAAAATGTCTGCTAACAATCTTAACATGAAACGAAAACAGTATCTCCCATAGATACTTTGTATCTTGTCTTGAACAAAACACAGAGTCCAACCTTTACTATCACTCCATATGTGTTGCGTGTGCTTTGTTCCCAATCTCTGGAGCTTGATTTGCAAACTTTCTCAAAAGCCTTCAGTCTTCTTTTCTTTTTAGAATCTCACTATTTAAGAAGAAAACACATAATATCAATGCCAAGTAAAAAAGAAGGTAGTTCAAGCCCTTTTCCCACGTGTTCTTCATATGTTTTGTCTCCTGGGAAAATTCTAGACAGCTGTAGGTTCTGTGCATACTGGGGTGTGATCAAGGACACGGAAGCTGCAGGGCGGCATTGCACCAGAACAAATGGCTTCCCTGAGGGGAAAACTGTGACTAAAACAGGTTTTTAAATTTTATTTTATTTTTAATTAAAATGTAATTTTATCATTTTCCCCTTCCTTGCCTCCCTCCTTTGTGTTCCCACCATAGACATTTCTGCTGATATTCTTATATTTTAGGTACGCTCTTGTTTTCAAGGGTGGTTCTTCCCATCTTCTGTTTGTCTTTCCATCTTGTTATAATCTTTCACAAACAAGACTTTTCACTTGTGATAAGAATGAATTTCTTATTTTCCCTTTGTTTGATTATTCTTATAATCTTAGCTTTTTTTTTTTTTTCTATTTTGCTACCTGTTTTAGGCAGGCAGGACTTCCGGTGGAGGGTCAAGAACACCAACCCACCCACAAAACCTCTATAATTTGTCCTGCCTTCAAGATGTGCAGGGACAAAGATCAAGCAAGGATTGAGGGAATGGCCAACAAAAACCTGGCCCTGCTTGAGACCCATCCCATTGGAGAGACCCAATCCCTGAACTATTAATGTTATTCTACTATGCTTCTAGACAGGAGCCTAGCATAACTCCTCTGAGAGGCTTCTGATGAAAAAAGATGCAGAACCCACATCCAAATATTAGAGAGAGCTTAGGGATTCTTAGAGAAGTGTTGGGGGAAACATGGAGGCAGCCAGGAGTGGTCTCATACTCCACTGCGGTACTTACAGTCCTAACCTGGTGCCTCAGAGACTGAACCACCAACCAAAGATCATGCATGGAGTGGTCCTAGGCGCCCAGCACATATGTAGCAGATGTGCAGCTTGGTCTTTATGTGAACCCTCAAAATTATGGAGCAGGAGCCCACTCTGATGCTGCTTCCCTTTTTTTTCTGTTCCCATGTCTAGACTGCCTTGTTTTGCCTCAGTGGGAGAGTATCTGCCTAGTTCTGCAGCAACATAATGTGGCAGGACAGGTTGGTACCCGGGATGGACCTCCTCCTTCTCTGAGAGAAGGAGAGGGAAGAAAGGGGAGAATGGTGGGAAGCAGTGTGTGAGAGGAGCACTGGGAGGGGGCTCGCAAGCAGGATGTAAAGCGAATAAATAAATACATTTCTAAAGTCATTTTTCTAGTCCTATGTTCCACACATGTGTCCTGTTTTAGTTCATTTTTAATGCAACTACTATAAAGAAAGTTTTCCAATGCTTTTTAGAATAAAAACCCCCTTTACATAGCTGGTGAAATGGTTCAGTGGGTGCAGGTCATGGTTCCAAGGCTGTGAACCTGAGTTTCACCCCAAGAAACCGTATAGTTGATTGAAAAAACCCACTTTTGAAAGTTGTTCTCTCATTTCCACTCGTGGTCTGTAGAACACACATGTGTAAAACAATAAATAACTGTAACTAAGATGTGAAAATAACGCTGACTATGTCCCTCACCAGTCACACACAGCTGTTCCATAGAAATTACCATCAATTTTCACATAGACTCAAAAATCGCACAGAAGTATATTCCTAGCTGCTTTGCTTGTTTGTTTTTTATAGCCTAGAACTGGGGATTCATGAAATGTCTCCTGATGGGTAAATGATTAAGCTCTCCATGATGCATCTATGACACGCAATACTACCAATCAATAGACAGGCTAGAGCTATTTATATGCACAATTTCCGTAAACCATGAGAGGTGAGATAATACTCACTGAATAAATTCAACCATAGGGTCTCAACCACTAACATTTATGAATTGCAATAGTTATAAAGATGAGAAACTTACTGCTGACTCCACGGTTACTGATAGAATAGAGGCTATATGGTGGGACAAGAAAGCCATAGCTCCTGGGAGTTTTCCATGATGGTTAGGTTGAGAATCTTGATTGTGATGGTAACATGAAATCATACATGTGATAAAATAATAAAATTGTGTAAAGCTGTGCATACTGTGACACATTGAAAATTAGTGTGCTTGAAGTGTTGAATTTTTTTTTCTTTTTTTTTTCTTTTTTAAAATTATTGTTATTTATTACAATGTTTTCACTTTGTATCCTGGCTGTGGCCCCTCCCTCATCTCCTCCCAATCCCACCCTCCCTCCCTCTTCTACCCCTATATCCCTCCCTTAATCCACTATTAGGGGAGGTCCTTCTCCCTTTCTATTTGACCCTGGCCTATCAGGTTTCATCAGGACTGGCCGCATTGTCTTCCTCTGTGGCCTGGCAAGGCTGCACTCCCCATGGGAAGGTGATCAGAGAGTCTGCTTCTGAGTTCATGTCAGAGATAACCCCTGCTCCCCTTACTAGGGTATGGGCTACCTCTGAGCAGTTGTTTTAGAGGTAACCCAGAAGCAGAAAGACACACATGGCATATACTCCCTCATAAGTGTTTATTAGACATATAGTATAGGATAAACATACTAAAATCTATGCTCCTAAAGAAGCTAAACAAGGAAGCCCCAAAGGAAGACTCAGTCCTCATTGAGAAGGGCAAATGCAATAAACATTGGAAGCCGGAAAAGATAGGGAACAGGACAGGAGCCTGTTCTTTTCCTTGTCCCAGGCAATCTTGTAGAAAACAAAGAAGGGTCCTTTTGCTCCCAGGCTGAGACCAACAACATGATCTGAAACCTTGTTTGTTTGTGACAAGTTGTTTCGGTAAATTGCCACGTGGGACTAAAGCTTGATGAAAGCAGTCTGGGAGCAAAAGGACCCTTCTTGGTTTTCTACAAGATTGCCTGGGACATGCTGGTGACCAAACGTAAAACAAGGAAAAGAACAGGCAGCTAAGTGTATTAGAAACACCGTGTCCCTGAGGACAGCGAGGAGGCAGGCTCCTTCCAGTGGAGGTTTCCATATTTATCCCACAATAGGAGAATGCCTGGAGTGGGAAAGATAATTCCACAGCTACTCCATGGCAAGAATACTCTGCATCAGAAACTCTCCATGGAACTTAAGCATGGCTGTTTCACGCGGACTTTAACAGTGGGTTTCTGCCAGATGATTTTAAGACCGAATTTAATGATGTCCTTTACTTGGAATCCCGTCTGGTGGGATGCTCTGCTCCTCTGAGAAGCCCTGACTGACTCACTCTTCAAGGCTGGCTTCCCTATTCAGTTTCTGCTGTATATTTTGCACAGTGGATTTGATAATGTTGTGGGAGCTGCGGCTTCTCTTTATCTGCACTCACTATTAATTCTTTTACTTTTACATCCATCCATTTACTAAATTCATTCATTGAAAACCAAAAGCATGACTGCTGTAGATAATTCTCTGGACTGTTGAAAACAACTGTGATGGTTGATTTTCTGCTTTCATCTTGCTTGAATTAAGAAACACCTAGAGTATCCATGTCAATGACAGCTTCTGCCTGAGTTGCTAAGGGAGCCACATGAAGTCTGAGCTGGCCTTCAGCTCCATACGTGTAAGGAGGAAGAAATTAGTCCTGATGCAGCATGAAGTGGGGGAGCTGGATGGCACATGGTGGTGAGGACTCCCTTCTCTGAGAAGAAGCAGGAAGGGGAAAAAGCGGGTGAGAAGGGGGCCTTGGAGGAGAGGAGGGAGGGGCTGCAATCCATGTTCAAAGTGAATAAATTTAAAAACACTCCTGAGTGAGGCATCCCAGAAGCAGAAAGACACACATGGTATCTACTCAATTATAACTGGATATTAGACATATGATGTAGGAAAATCATAATAAAATCTTTACACCTAAGGAAGCTAATCAAGAAGGAGGACCCTGGGTAAGATGCTCAATCTTCATTCAGAGAGGTAAATGGGATGGACATTGGAAGAGGGAGAAAACAGGGAACAGGACAGGAAGCTACCACAGAGGGCCTCTGAAAGACTCCACCCAGCAGGGTATCAAAGCATATGCTGTTCCTATTACAATGTAACCCACAGGGACTGCCTCTGACATGAACTGATTGGCCTGCTCTTTAATTACCTTCCCCTGAGGGGGAAGCAGCATTACCAGGCCACATAGGAAGACAATGCAGCCAGTCCTGATGAGACCTAATTGACTAGGATCAGAAGGAAGGAAAAGAAGACCTCCCCTATCAGTGGACTTGGGGAGGGGCATGCATGCAGAGGGTGGAGGAAGGGAGGGATTGGGACAGGAGGAGGGAGGAAACCACAGGGGGGATATAAAGTGAATAAAGTGTAATTAATAAAGAATAAAAAAAGAAAAAAAAGCATATGCTGAAGTGCATAGCCAAACTTTGGGCAGAGTGCAGGGAATCTTATGAAAGAAGTGGGAGATAGAAAGACCTGGAGGGAACAAGAGCTCTATAAGAAGAACAACAAAACCAAAAAAGCTGGGCACAAGGGTCTTTTCTAAGACTGATACTCCAAACAAGGAGTATTCATTCATGGAGATAACCTAGAACCCCTGCACAGAAGTAGCCCAAGGCAGCTCAGTATCCAAAAGGGTTCCCCAATAATAGGACCAGTGACCATCTCTGCCATGAACTCATGGGCTGGCTTTTTGATCACCTCCACGTGACTCTGTTGCCTACCTTTTGATCCTTTTGATCCTTTTTCTTTAGCTGAGCTGCCTTGTCTGGCCTCAGTGGGAGAGGATGTGCCCAGTCCTGCTGTGACTTGAGGTGCCAGGGTGGGTTGATACCCACTGTGAGCCATCCCTTCTCTGAAAAGAAAAAAAAAAGGGAATGGAGGAGGGGGTTTGAGCGGGTAGAGGAGGGAGGGGGCTGGGGTCAGGCTGTAAAGTGAATAGATAGATAGATAGATAGATAGATAGATAGATAGATAGATAGATAGATAAATGGTAGAAAATAAGACTGAATCCAAAGTCATTCATTCACCTGGCCAAGGGATCACCCCTCAGGTAGACCAGTGTACCTCAGGGTATCTTAAAATGGAGAAATAATAAGTATCTCTTTAATGAGAAAATCTGTTATCTTCACAGAAATTCCACCCTCTGAGCAATGGTTGCAAGGCCATAGCTTAACTTTTACTTTTTCTTTTTTTTTTTTCTGTCTTTTTCTTTGAGCTGCTGAACCTAAGTATACTCTTTCTGGTCTGTTGAGCTTTCTTATTCTTTGTCTAAAACTCCTATCCTAATCTAAAAACTCCTACGCTATTTTTTCATTGTTGATTCCATGCCTACTTAATACAACCCATATAAAGTTTTGTTTCCTCAGCTCTATCCTCCTTTTAACAGGCAGCTGCAGTGATTACCCTGGGCTTCTTTTGCACTATAATAAGGTTTTCTTCCAGTTTCTTCTTAACCCCACCCTTAAGTATTTTTATTAACAAGACTGAGTACCTCAAGGTAGTTTCCTATTTCTTTACTAACACCAGGGACTTTTGTAGTCTTTGGATATGAATATTTGTGCTTTGTTTGTATAGCCAAATCTATATATCTACTTTATGGTACACACACACACACACGAGAGAGAGAGAGAGAGAGAGAGAGAAAGAATTATCAAATATTCAATTCAACATTATCCTCAAATTATGGGCATGAATTTGCTAATTAGTTATCTTAGTTGTATATGTCCATAAAATGAAATAAACATACTAAAATGTTATTTCATAAAATATTATTTCTCTCAAACTAAGAATTTCATCTTATAGGATGTTATGTTCACACAGCCCAAATTTAGAGAAAAATTTTAAGTATAGTATTGCTGAGACAAGGGTTAACATATTTAAAACAAATGTAGTCTGAATTACATGAAGGGTTTGAGTAGAACGTGAATAAAACACACAAGTGATAGATTGCTAGATTTACAAAGTAGTCAGGCTAGGATTCACGATTAAGTGGAGATTTAGGCAATTTGGACAAAGATGCAGAAAACAAAGAGGTTAGTTAAGTGGACATGAGAGAAGAGCTCAGGAGATAAACTTTAAAAATGAAATAAAAGACTAGGTTTTCACCAAGAAGATTAAAATGCAGCTTTAAACACTGAAGTAATTATTCAAAGGCAAGTCTTCTGATTATACCAGGCAAAGTTTGGGATGGACATTTAAATTGGGCACGATCACATATAGATGGTATTTAAAGCTTCGTGACTACATGGTGTTTCCAAAGGTGTGAGAGTAAATAGAAATGTGAAAAGATTAAAGAACCAAAAAAAGGGGGGGGGTCTAAGTTAGAGAATTCCAAAATTAAAAGTTCACTCAAGAGACAGAACTAGCAAAGGACACAGAGGTGGCAGAAATGATGTAACAGGAGAAGAACACAAGACTTTTCAGGCCACATTTCAACAGCAGAGAGGATCCATTTCCACAGAAATGAAGGTTAGGCCTTCTCTATGAGCACCACTTTAAAAGGGTAATTTATGCCTTTGAATTGGCCTAGTCTAACTGGGAACAGACATGATATTTTAAATATGTTGAGTCTTGGCTTCTGACAGTCTTTCAAACACTAATACATAAATAAACAATTCTGGGGCAGGGTTTATACAAGATTCCTATAATTCTCACTCTGTTAAAATATATTTTGTGTTTGGGTTAGATTTTCAACAACAGTAGCAAAATTAAGATGGAAGAATATGTACTTAGTGAACATAAAAATAATTTGTGCATATTTCTCAACAAGACACTTCCAGGGAAACTTGGAATTTCTCCAGGAAAAGCCCTTGCCTATTATTCCAGAAAGCTTGAGGCCATGGCAGAAGGATTTTGAGTTCAAATTGAAGAAGTATGCATTCATTGTAGCATCTAATGTAATTTTTCCTCCCTATGGATCACATTTCAGTATATAAAGAAAGTCTTAAATTGGATTTTAAAAATGATATTTTGAAACGGGGTCTGTTTGTCGTAGACTGGCATCAAAAGGCTCCTCTTGTCTCAGCTTCTGTGCAAACACAGAGAAAAAGCCACAGAATATACACGTTTTATTATAGATCGTTTTTGAGTGTTCGAGTCATTGACAAAACAGGAAAAAACTAGAAAAGGAAAATGTAAAATGAGTCAAAACCTTAGCATCAGAATATTTGTGACACAGTTAAGTAGGTATTAGAGTAAAAATATAGTTATGGCTTTTTTAAAAAAAATCAAAGAACTAAGTGTAAAATAACTATTTCAACATAATAATATCTATATACTAGAGATGCATACCCAAAGTCATATTGAGTGAAGAAAAAAACAAAAATTATTTCTTATAAAATCCAAAGTAAGGTAAAGGTGACCAGCCGTTTCTGTTAAATTTCGTGCTTTAATCTTAGAGAGCAACACATGTGTCATGACTGCAAAGAGGACACTCAAGATTCTAGGGGAAAACACATGATTTGTTGACTAAAGTCAGGAAACTGACAGGATACTAAATTGATAAATGAAAATTGGTGTAGTATTTTCATAACCCATCAAACTGATCAGTGGTTCATGAACTATAGAAACAACCCCTGAAATAGAGTCTGCTATCTGTGCTTTATCCACTCTAAATGGAAGACCATGGGTCTGGAGAATCCACCTTACCATTCATTTCCTAAACAATCCTTCCAGGCTTCTGCTCAGGAAAAAAACAAAAGCAAGGCATGCAGGGCAATGTTGAGTTGCCTAAAACCCTTGATTTTGAGATTTTTCCCAGTTTTCTCAGATTTAGTCATCAAAAACATTCCAGAAGTATATAGTGTTTACATGTTGTTTTGTTGAGATATATGTTGTTATAAAAAGAATAAACACCCCATCCATTCTATTTTACCAACAAAGATTCAGGAGCCAGATGCTGAGGTGAAAACCTGCTAGCTTTGGATAGGCAGAGATAGTAACCAGCTGATCTTCCTTCTCAGCTCAAGTCCAATGGAAAGAAACCAAAAGACTCACTAGCTCAGCTGACATCCCAGGAAGGAAAGGCCAAAAACTCAAGGCCATAGGCTTGCTGGATCAAAGCCCAAAATGCCCCAAAAGCCAGGAATCAAAAGAGCTAAAGGCCCTTCTATTTCTACATGTTGTTTTAAATCCCTCAACACAAAGTCCCTCCTACTCTATCATTGTCAGCTGGTTTCTTGCTCTACCTCTTCACCAGGGCTTCACTTTATTAACTCCCATGTACAAAAACTCTTGGGCTAAAGGTGTGTGCTAGGGCTGGCTGAACCACACCAAAATCACCTGTTTACAATAAACAGAAAGTTCTTGGAGTAAAGGTGTGTGATAGTGTTCAACCACACCAAACAAGGAACAGGGTTTTACGGTTCACAATGTTGGGGTTCACAGTGGGAACAAATACCCTGCAGCAGATATAGTTCTGTGCCATTCGTTTCTATGGAGACTTCTGCTCTGAGGTGGCATTAGTCAGAGCTAGAGGAAAGGCATTATAAGGAAAGGCATTTATGAAATTTACCGTAAATAGCATCATGTCTGGAACTCTAAAAGTTGATTTATAGCATTGAACTTAACATTTAGATCCTGGAAGGCATGAGGAAAAACTTAGTAGTTAATTAATACATGTTCTACTGTTATTGATGCTGCTGCTGTTGCCTGCTAGCAGTGCTTCGTGGTTGGCAATGCTTTTTCCTCAAATTAGACCACAGTAGAGAATGTGATTTGTGTTTAGTGGAAGATAAATACCTGCGAATGAGACAGGAGAATTTGGGGTTACAGAGAGCGTGGGCTGCAAAGGGGACCCTGTCTCCAAAACAAACAACCAAGCAAACAAATCCTCCAAACACTAATTCACAAAGTGAAGACAGTTGTGTTCAGTTACAGTTGGAGGATGTGTCATCCTGAGATGTGCTCCTCAGGCTCTGGTGTTCACCCGCCTCCACGAAAATGACCGCTCTGAGGGTCTTACACAGAACAGTTTGGATGCATTGTGTGATGGCATTACCACTAGACTGTGTTCTAAAACAAAGATAAAATATTTCAGGAGATTAAAACCAGCATTTTTATTTGTCTATGTTATCACACAGAAAACAGTTAAAATTTAGTTAACAAACTATCAGTATGTGAAGAAAATGAGCTATTGAAAAAGTCATTATAGACAAAATTAAGATACAAAAGTGTGGTACAGGAGAGACACATGCATAGGAACCAAGTCTGGTAAGTGACTAGAGCATCATGGTTGAGTCACGCATTGTGGAAGGCCGTCTGTATTTGCTGTACTAATGTGGTGGTTCATGTACAAAGGTTTTTGATCGAGTTTACATGGGAAGGATAAGCTTAGCCCTCAGCCTCTGTTGCCGATAGATGTGTGAAGGTCAGCAACTCTTCAGATCATATCAATCTTTGACCCTTCCTTTGTAATATCAGTGATGCCTTCCCCTGCCAATCACTAATTCATTTGTTCAACAGCTATAGATTAGCCCAGTGTTCTGTGAAGGTCTTATAATTGTGAAATTTCCTAAGAAATTCAATCCATGACAAGAAGAGTTTTAATAAAATGCTCACAGATTGCATGGAAAGTGAAGAATGAAAATGCAGTGTCACCCATGAAGAACACGGGAACGGAGAACAGAGGATCTCAAGGCAGAATGAGGCAGGATCATTGTGAGAAACAGCACGGGCCATGGTCTCAGTGCAGTTGTTTTGAGGTAATACCATGTGCAAAGTGTCGAAACAGCACAGTCTCATTTTTAGGTGATTCTAAATTACATGGAGCCACTGGTTAGCAATTTATCCAATGTGTGGGGAAACGTTTTCATGATTAAAGTCTTTTTATTCCATTTTGATTTGAGAATATTATAAAATAATTCCAACTTTACAAAATAATGCACTTGAAACTATGGAGGCAGAAAATTATGACCTTTCAAGACAACAGCCGTATTTCATCAATATATATATTCAAATTAACACAAACTTAGACCTACCTAGGAAGAGAATCTCAGCTGAAGAATTGACTTCATAGTATTGGCTGGTAGGCATGTCAATCAGGCATTTCATCGATTTCTCATTGGTGTGAGAGGGCCTATCCTCAAGTGGACAGGCCCAGCGCTCAGCCGATGGGCTGCTATGTCTTAGAAACTTTGTCCAAGAAGGCACAGAAAACAAGACAGCAAGCAGCCCTATTGTTTGGTTTATGCTTCATTCCCAGCCTCTAAGTGCCAGCCTTCATTTCCTTCAGAGATGGACTGGAAATTCAGGATGAAACAAACGTTTTCTTCCTCACATTGTTTGGTTATAATTTTTATCACAGGAGAAAAGTAAGCTCAAACATGTACATATTTTATGTATGTATGTATATTAATATATGTATATATTAAATATTTATGAAATTCATAATATGTATAAAATATACACATATAATATGCATATAAATATATAATATTATATACATGTTATATATGTGTGTGTGTATGTGTGTTGTATTGGTGTGTAGTAGCAAAACCATACAGTAGGAAAATCATTGATCCAGGGTAGCAGAGTAAGGCAGAGCTCAGGACGTCATAAAGTGATGAACACCCACATTCAGAATATGGTGGGGTTCACTTGGAGTTCCTGACAGACTGCTTACCAGCCTTGCTCAGCATTCTCCATCAAGTTTCCAGAATTTCAAAACAAGAGTTGTTTTTAAAAGAATGACACTTATGTTCTTATTGTAAATATTTAAAAAACCTGAAAGCATAAAAGTTTGGTCATATAGACTTGGTTTTATAATAGAGACTGAAATTACCTTCACACTCAATTAAATTGCCAAAAGTTTATTTTTTTACTTTCTTTTTTAATGTTTTTAAAAATTCTTTATTAATTATACTTTATTCACTTTGTATCCCGCTGTGGTTCCCTCTCTCCTCCTGTCCCAATCCCTCCCTTCCTCCACCCTCTGCATACATGCCGCTCGCTCCCCAAGTCCACTGATAGGGGAGGACTTCTTTTCCTTCCTTCTGATCCTAGTCAATTAGGTCTCATCAGGAGTGGCTGCATTGTCTTCTTCTGTGGCCTGATAATGCTCTTCCCATTCTGGGGGAGCTAATTAAAGAACAGGCCAATCAGTTCATGTCATTTTTTTAATAGAAGTTTTCTCTAAATTCAAGGGAGGCTATAAATTTTGGGAGTCAGATACTGCACGTCAAATAAGTTTGTAGATCAACATTTCCTGCTTATCATTCTAGTCATACCACAAAGACAAGTTTTTCACAATTGTATTTCATCTTATTGAGTAATCAGGAGGCAATACTATTCTTCCAGTTATGGCTGTTTCTACAACTGCTTCAAGTGAGAAAATAAAAATCACAAAAACAGAAAATATGAAAGCAATTTATACAGTATTGTACTTTTATTTGTTTCATCTACCATGTATTTGGCCTACAGTTATTTTTACCTATGCATTCTGAGGATAAAGAAACATTTACTAAATAACAAAAATTAGATAATAAAACAAAATACATTTAAGCAAAAGAAGATAATATTTAATTCTGAATTTAATCTATGATGGAATCGTCAATGCCTTATATATTTTGCCTTGATTTCTTCAGGACTGTTTCTCATCCCCTTGAGACACCAAGAGCAGAAGACCAGGCACAAAACAAATGAATAACTTAAAGCTATCTATTATGACACCACAGAATCAATATCGTAGGAAGCAAGGCTGTCTTGTATTTATAAAGAAGAAATAATTTCAAGTGCTGTGAGCCAGGTGTTTACTTCTTTACTGTGTCCGTTCCCACATGGAGAAGACGTGCATTCTTCACTGGCAAGACCGCATCACGGAGGGAGGAATCGATAAATACGCTGAGCAATTCAGGAAGCCCTGGCGGTCCTCTCAGGCCTTTTGCATTTCTCCTTACAAGGCATCTTTTCAAATCGGATCCGTTCCTTTATGGGGCAGGGAATCTTCTCGTTAATATGCAAGGGGTACCACATGGCTGCTCATCTGCGGGGGTCAGTTTCGAATCACTGGTCAGGGATGAAATTGAGTTGAAGTTTAGCCAAATAGCCAACAACAATGACCTTCAAACCTGTCGTGGCTGGCTGATAGGCAGCTCTAGAGAATTTAATTTGCTTTAGAGCTTGAATCCCACATTCATGTCAGACTTTTAGACAAATTTGCTTCTTTCATTGGTCATTGATTTTTCTGATATTTTAGGTTTATTTTCTGATACTAAGAATTCTTTAGGTTTTCCAATAGCAAACATATCTAGGTAATATTCTTTGCAAACAGTAACTTCAGTGAATCAGTCATATAATTGATTCTCCAATGCAATTTCTGCTTTAAAAAAAGTATTTTCTCCTTTTGATCAAGAAAATTAATCTGTATCTTCCTCCCTCTGGTAAAATCTGACACCAATTAAAATCTGTATACTATTTTTTTACCTCAGTAGTCAAAAATAAAAACAAACAAAAAAGAAAAAATCAAAGTATGTAAAAACTAGGATCATTGCTCTTCTAAAAATAAATTAAATTTGTTTAAATATGTATATTTTTTTAAAGTTCTCTTAGAAGTAACGTTTCCATATCCATGTATTTGCTTTTCAATTTGCAATATTTGATGAGTATATTATAAAATGTGCTAGGGCATATCAAAGCTCTTATCTTTCTATATGCCTGCAAAGAACATTTTTACTTTTATAAATTCAAAAGAATGTTTCCATGCTGCCTAATTCCACTGTATCTTTTGTACTTAATGTATTATCTGCACCTGTAACACAATTCTGATACTTTTTATATAAAGAGCTGTTCAGAATTGCCAATACTCTATTCAGTCTTCTATTCACTTTTGTATCCTGGGCTTAGTGATAGCTAGGGTACGTATCTAAGTATTTACCGATAGCTTCAGCATCTCTTGCAAACTCAATAGCCCATCATCAAAGCTAAGGCTTTCTTCCTAACTGAATAATTCTGTACATTTTTTATCATATGCTACTATCAGATGTTTTGGATTGAAGGCATTTCTGCATCCTAGAATAGGTTATTATTCTCTAGAAAATGTACTCATAGATTAGGAAGAACATTCTGGAATACTGTAATGGGCTTCGGGTCTAACAAAATGGGGGTTTGCCCAGACAGAACAGTGGTCCCCAAAGCAAAGACTGGGTGTCCGTGGCAGGAGGAAACCCCACAGCGGGGGGGGGGGGCATCATCAGTTCTAACTCTCAGGATACCCAGCACCAAAAGACTTTCTGGATTCATGCAGACTCTAGGCTCTAGCTTTCTACTGCAGGCATGAGCACTGTGCTCAGCCACCATTATTGAGTACCCCTTCGGCACTGGGGCACACAGCTGCATCCTCAGACCTACAAAAGCCAGAGAGCCATTATAGCAGCCTTCAGATACTGTGCCAAGGATCAACCAGTTATCCCTAGCTAGACTGTTAAAACTGTGGGAATCCCTGGTCCTTCAAGAGGGCTGCACCCACAGCGTCCGGACCAGAGCTGTTCCCGCAGCTGCCATCCCAGACAGGGACACACAGCTTCTGGTCCAGAGTGAGGCACCCAGCCTCCAGACCAGAGTGGAGCCCTCAGTTACCAGCCTCCAGACCAGAGCTGCGCCCCCAGGTGCCAACTCAACCTAGGTGCACATTGTCCAGGCCCAGAGCAGAGCACTCAGCCTCTGGCCCAGAGACTTGCTGGGCACACCTCTCACTTTCCCGGACAGAACTGTGCGCCCCAGGATAACAGACTGAGTTTCCCTGTTGGGAGAAAACCCCACAGCTAGGGAATCAGCAGGTTCTTCAAGAGGACTGTACCTGGAAAACTGTAACAACAGCAACAGCTCACTAAATTTATAACAAGAAACCCTGCAGTGGGGCAGCTGTCTTGAGAACTTCTATGAGTAAGAGGAGAGCACCCCCTGCCTAACATAGACCAGCTACTACTCAGGGCTATAAACCTGAGGTGAGCAGTGGCAACTCCTGAGAAACACTGGCCATACAGTGACCATAACCAAAAAGCAGAGAAGGACTCCTTCAGGAAAAATCATCTTCCGGGCAAAGGGGATTCCCCCTACCTCAGGACTCCAGGAAGCACAGAAACTAACAGCCAACACCTAAAACAGCCCAATGGGTAGAGGTCAGCGTAAAAGCTCAAGCAACAAAAGACAGAGCAATATGGCCTCTCCAGAACCCAGCCATCCAGGGGCCAACAGCCCCGGACAATGCAGCATAATAGAAAATCAAGAAGATGACCTTACATTTATGCTGATGAAGAGGATAATAGAGGAAACAAATAAAATACGTAAACAATTAGAGGAAGATAAAACCAAACAGATCATGGCTATCCATAAAGAAATGGAGGAAGTTAAAGACAAGCAGATTATGGCCATCCATTAAGAAATACGGGAAGATGCAGCCAAACAGCTTGTGGCCTTCAGAGAAGAAATAATTAAATCACTAAAAGAAATAAAAGAAACAGAGTTGAAGGAACTAAAAGAAAAAGAGGAAAATACAATCAGACAGGTGAAGGACGTAAACAAAACAACTCAAGAGCTAAAGATAGAACTGGAAAAATTAAAGAAAACACAACTGGAGGAAATAATGGAGAGAAAGAATTTAGGGAAGAAAACAGGAACTACAGACGTAAGCATAACCAACAGACTACAAGAGATGGAAGAAAGAATCTCAGGTATAGAAGATACAATGGAAGAAATCTATATATCTGTCAAAAAAATATGTTAAATCCAAAAAATTCCTGACACAGATCATCCAAGAAATCCAAGACAATATGAAATGACAAAACCTAAGAATAATAGGTATAGAAGAAAAAGAAGACTTCGTTCTCCAAGGCCCAGAAAATATTTTCAACAAAATCATTGAAAATTTCCCCAAGTTAAAGGAGAGGTCAATAAGAATACATGAAGCCTACAGAACACCCAACAAATTTGACCAGAAAAGAAAATCCTTCCACCACATAATAATCAAAACAGGAAGTATACAGAACAAAGAAAAAATACTAAAAGCTGAAAGGGAAAAAGGCCAAGTAACATATAATGGCAAACTCATTAGAATCACACCTGACTTTTCAACAGAGACTATGAAAGCTAGAAGGGCCTGGACAGATATCATGCAGACACTAAGAGAACACAGATGTCAGCCCAGGCTACTATACCCTGCAAAACTCTCAGTCCTCATAAAAGGAGAAAACAAGATATTCAATGACAAAAACAAATTTCAACAAAACCTACACACAAATCCAGCATTACAGAAGACACTGGAAGGGACCCAAGAAAATTAGCTTCTGTCAAGAAAACACAGGAAATAATTAACCTTACTACAGTAAAACAAAAAGCAACCAAACACACAACCTTATGACCACAGCCAACATCAAAATCAAGAGATCTAACAGCAACTGGTCATTAATCTCTCTCAACATCAATGAACTCAACTTTCCAGTAAAAAGACACAGATTAACAGAATGGATGTGTAAACAAAACCCAGCAATCTGTTGCATACAAGAAACACACCTAAGGCACAAAGATAGACATTACCTGAGGGTAAAAGGTTCGAAGACGACTTTCCAAGCAAATGGAACCAAGAAACAAGCAGGAGTAGTCATTTTAATATCTGATAAAATAGACTTTCAACCAAAATTAATAAAAAGAGATGGGGAAGGTAACTTCATACTCATCAAGGGAAAATTCCACCAGGAAGGCATCACAATCCTGAACATCTATGCCCCAAATACAAGAGCACCCACATTTGTAAAAGAAACATTGATAAAATTTAAACCACATATAGATCCCCACACATTAATAGTGGGAGACTTCAACACCCCACTCTCAACAAAGGACAGGTCACCAAAACAGAAATTAAACAAAGAAACTATAACTGTGACAGAGGTCATGAATCAAATGAACCTCACAGACATTTACAGAACTTTACACACAAACACAAAAGAAATTTTCTTCTTCTCAGCACCTCATGGAACCTTCTCCAAAATAGACCATATACTTGGTCACAAAGCAAGCCGCAACAGATACAAGAAGGTTGAAATAATCCCTTGTATCTTGTCTGATCACCATGGAATAAAGCTGGACTTCAACAACAACAGAAATAGCAAAAAGCCTACACACTCATGGAAACTGAACAACTTGTTACTAAATGACAGCTGGGTCAGGGAAGAAATAAAGAAAGAAATTAAAGTCTTCCTAGAACTCAATGAAAATGAAGACAAAACATACCCAAACTTGTGGGACACAATGAAAGCAGTGCTAAGAGGAAAGTTCATAGCACTAAGTGCCTTCAAGAAGAAATTCGATACAGCTCATTCAAGCAACTTAATGGCCCAGTTAAAAACCCTAGAAAAAAAAAAAAAGAAGTAGACACACCAAAAAGGAGTAGACGGCTGGAAATAATCAATTAGAAACAAATAAAACAATTCAAAGAATCAATGAAACCAAGAGCTGGTTCTATGAGAAAATCAACAAGATTGACAAACCCTTAGCCAAGCTAACTAAAAGGCAGAGAGACACCAACAAAATCAACAAAATCAGAAATGAAAAGGGGGACATAACTACAGACACTGAGGAAATCCAAACAATCATTAGGACTTGCTTCAAAAGTCTATACGCCACAAACTTTGAAAATCTAAATGAAATGGACAATTTTCTTGATCGATTTGACTTACCAAAGCTGAATCAGGACCAGATAAATCAATTAAATAGTCCTATTTCCCACAAAGAAATAGAAACGGTCATCAAAAGCCTCCCATCAAAAAAAAGCCCAGGACCAGAATGGCTTCAGCGCAGAATTCTACCAGACCTTCAAAGAAGAGCTAACTCCAATTCTCTTCAAACTATTCCACAAATTAGAAACAGAAGGAACATTACCAAACTCATTCTATGAGGCCACAGTCACCTTGGTACCTAAACCTCACAAAGACTCAACAAAGAAAGAGAATTTCAGGCCAATCTCCCTTATGAACAGTGATCCAAAAATACTTAACAAAATACTTGCAAACTGAATACAAGAACATATCAAAAATATTATCCACTATGACCAGGTATGCAGGGGTGGTTCAATATATGGAAATCCATCAAAGTGATCCACCATATTAACAAACTGAAAAAAAAAACACACATGATAATCTCCCTAGATACTGAAAAAGCATTTGACAAAATCCAACATCCATTCATGTTTAAAGTATTGGAGAAATCAGGGATACAAGGCACATATCTAAACATAGCAAAGGCCATATACAGCAAGCCTATAGCCAACATCAAACTGAACGGAGAGAAACTTAAAGCAATCCCACTGAAATCAGGGACAAGACAAGGCTGCCCACTCCATATCTCCATATGGAGTGAATCTCCATATCTCTTCAACATAGTGCTGGAAGTCCTTGCTAGAGCAATAAGACAGTTGAAGGCGATCAAGGGGATACAGATGGGAAAGGAAGAAGTCAAATTATCACTATTTGCAGATGATATGATAGTATACATGAGTGACACCAAACTCTACCAGGAAACTCCTACAGCTGATAAACACCTTCAGCAAAGTGGCTGGATACAAAATTAATTCAAAAAAATCACTAGCTCTCCTGTATACAAAAGACAAAAGGGCTGAGACAGAAATTAGAGAAACAACACCCTTCACAATAGTCACAAATGACATAAAGTAACTTGGTGTGACCCTAACCAAGCAAATCAAAGAATTGTATGAAAAAAAATTTAAGTCTCTGAAGAAAGAATTAGAAGAAGATATGAGAACCTGGAAGGATCTCCCATGCTCATGGCTTGGCAGGATTAACCTAGTAAAAATGGCCATCTCATCAAATGTAATCTACAGATTTAATGCAATTCCCATAAAATTGCCAACACAATTCTTTACAGACCTGGAAAGAAAAATTCTCAACTTCATATGGAATAACAAGAAACCCAGAATTGCTAAAACAATCCTCTACAATAAAAGATCTTCTGGAGGTATCTCCATCCCTGATCTCAAGCTGTACTATAGAGCAACAGTTATAAAAACTGCATGGTACTGGCATAGAAACAGAATGGTGGATCAATGGAACCGAACAGAAGACCCAGAAATAAACCCACACCCTTACGGACACCTGATTTTTGACAAAGATGCCAAAACCATACAATGGAAAAAAGACAGCATCTTCAACAAATGGTGCTGGTCCAACTGGATGTCTACATGTAGAAAAATGAAAATAGATCCATACTTATCACCCTGCACAAAACTGAAGTCCAAGTGGATCAAAGACCTCAACATAAAACCAGACACATTAAATCGGCTAGAAAAAAAAAGTGGGGAATACCCTAGAACTTACTGGTGCAGGAGAATACTTCCTGAACAGAATACCAATAGCACAGGCTCTAAGAGGAACAATCAATAAATGGGACCTCCTGAAACTGAAAAGCTTCTGTAAAGCAAAGGACACCATCATGAAAACAAAACGACTGCCTAAAGATTGGGAAAGAATCTTCACTAACCCTTTATCTGACAGAGGACTCATATGCAGTATATATAAAGAACTAAACAATCTGAAAAGCAGCAAACCAAGTAATCCACTTAAAAAATGGGGAACAGAGCTAAAGAGAGAATTCTCGACAGAGGAATATCTAATGGCAGAGAAGCACTTAAAGAAATGCTCAACCTCATTAGCCATTAGGGAAATGCAAATCAAAACAACCCTGAGATTTCACCTTACACCCATCAGAATGGCCAAGATGAAAAACTCAAGGGACAACACATGCTGGAGAGGTTGTGGAGAAAGGTTCTCCACTGCTGATAGGAATGTAAACTTGTACAACCACTCTGGAAAGCAATCTGGCACTTTCTCAGACAACTAGGAATAGTGCTTCCCCAAGATCCAGCCATACCACTCCTAGGCATATATCCAAAAGAGGCTCAAGTACACAATAAGGACATTTGCTCAACCATGTTTGTAGCAGCTTTATTTGTAATAGCCAGAAGCTGGAAACAACCCAGATGCCCCTCAACTGAAGAATGGATGCAGAAATTGTGGTACATCTACACAATGGAGTATTACTCAGCAATGAAAAATAAGGAAATCATAGAAATTTGCAGGTAAATGGTGGGACCTGGAAAGGATCATCCTGAGTGAGTTGTCCTAGAAGGAAAAAGACACACATGATATATACTCACTCATATAAACATATAACATAAAATAAACCCACTAAACTCTGTACATCTAAACAAACTAAGCAAAAGAGAGGACCCTAACTAAAATGTTCAATCCCCAACCTGAAAGGCAAAGAGGATGGACATCAGAAGAAAAAGAAAACAGGAAACAACCTCGGAACCTGCCACAAAGGGCCTCTTAAAGCCTCTGCTGTGCAGACTGTCAAAGCAGATGCTGAGCCTGATGGCCAACTGATAGGCAGAGTGAATGGAATTTTATGTAAGAATTGGGAAATAGTAAGAGCTGGAGAGGACAGGAACTCCACAAGGAGAGCAACAGAACAAGAAAATTTGAACACAGGCAACTTCCCAGAGACTCATACTCCAACCAAGGACTATTCGTGGAGATAACCTAGAACCCCTGCACAGATGTAGCCCATGGCAGTTCAGTGTCCAAGTGGGTTACATAGTAATGGGAAGAGGGACTGCCTCTGACATGAACTGATTGGCCTGCTCTGATCACCTCCTCCTGAGGGGGGAACAGCCTTACCAGGCCACAGAAGATGACAATGCAGCCACTTTTGATGAGAACTGATAGACTAAGATCAGAAAGAAGAGGAGAACCTCCCCTATCAGTGGACTTGGGGAGGGGCATGCAAGCAGAAAGGGGAGGAAAGGTGGGGCCAGCAGGGGAGGAGGGAGGGGCTTATGGGGTGATACAAAATGAATAAAGTGTAATTAATAATAATAATAATAATAATAATAATAATAATAATAATAATAATAAAGAAATGCAAAAAAAATGAGGGTTTGCATCGAGGGAGCCAGTTCATTAGAGCAAGTAGGAATGTAGAGCCAAGGATAAACAAGCCATCAGGGGATGGAAAATCTCTAGGAGCATACAGCAAGGCAAGAAAGATGCTAGCTTATTGTGTACCATAATACATATTTAAAGGTCAAGAATATTTAGACATCTCATGAGATTATCAAGGCTGATGAACTGGTTGTAGAAGTCAGAATAATTTTTTTAATCATACATGAAAGAAGGGGCTCCAACTACATTGGCTTTTATTTATCAATGCATTGTTTAACTTCAATTTATTTCGTTTATATTCTTTTTAAAAAGTCTTACAGATGAATACCCAAATTCACAAACCCAAAGTATGAGCATCTCAAAGAATTTTAATGCAGTTAGAGCTGCCAGGGCAAACAGAAGCCATGTAACTTTTATAAGGAAGCGCACAGATGTGTGTGTGTGTGTGTGTGTGTGTGTGTGTGTGTGTGTGTGTGTGTGATGTAGGCATGTAGATCAAGTTCAGATAAGCAACCATATCTTCCTCACAGGAATCATGGGAACTAAGGAGAACAGCTAAATAAACAATGTATTTAGAGGGTGTGCTTGGTTACAACATACATAAAATTTATTCCAATTACATTAGTTAAATGGTCCTGAGTGAACGGAATTATTTTTATTAAATCATTCAGGAATATGAATTATAAAGGATTATGAAGTATGTTCAATATCATAAACTGTCACACTGATAATTGTCTTAAGAACATTTGCTTGCCTCTGTTTCACAAACTGAAACCTAAGTCTTGACTAACTAATTTTTGAAGATTGATTTTTCCTCGATGGTTGTGGGGCCTTTGCTTGTGCGGATGCTTGTGCACCACTGGCGGGCCGGTGTCTGTCTCTGCGTCTGCGTCTGCGTCTGTGGAGGTCAGGAGAAGGTGTCAGATTCCATGGTGCCAGCAACCAAAACTGGATCCTCTGTAAGGACTGCATCTTCCCCATCAGCCTTCCATCCCACCCAGGCAAGGTTATTTGACAAGGTGACATTTTCTTGCTTGTGTGTTTACAGATCCACATATAAATTTTAAGATTTATCTCCGAACATACATGACCTCCACAGTTTACCAAGCCATAACCATGCTAAATCCTGGAACAGACCACTGTTCCTTTCCTGGAAGAATGCCATGGCCTCATTCAAGTGTGTGTGTGTGTGTGTGTGTGTGTGTGTGTGCACTAGAGCAGCTATGTGCACATGAGTCCAGAAGAGGGAATGAGATCACCCCGAGCTAGAGTTACAGGCAAAGGTAAATGCCATAATGTGGTGCTGGTCCTCTTGAAAAAAATAACACAGGCTCCTAAATACTGAGCAACTCTTCCAGCCCCTGGGTTTTAGTCTTTCTGTGGCATTTGTTCTCAACACAAACATCAAAGAATACCGTCAAAATTAATTGCATTGTTTGATTTCTTGGTCAATGCTCTCCAATTATTGGTCACAGTTAAAGGAGGTTTAACTGTTTCTGAGTGTGTAATTTGGGGCTGAAAACCGGGCTGAACATGGGATTTGTGTGCAATCCTAAGGACTAGAATTTGAACGTTGAGAAGAGCCTCGGTAAAACCCAGGAAAGCATGGAGGACATCTGTAAGGACCAGCCTTAGGATGCAGATTTTCGGGGGAAACAGGCTAAATGAGTGATAACTGGAGAGTTCCCGGTGAAGTCAGAGATTCTCTCTAGCCGTTATTTTGTACAACACTTGCAGTTGTACAGCTCATGAATTGATGTTGCTTAATTCTCACTACTAAATATTACCTACATGAGGTGCTTGCTTCTGTCTTTCATATCAGCAGCCTGCTTCTCCAGTAAACATACAGCGAGTAGTTGATGAATGAAGCTGTATTCGTTGCTGAGTCCATAGGCCAACCATGAAAATAGGCAACCCAGGGAAAAACTATGCGTTAAGTAAAAATACCAGTTGGCACTACTAGCAGTTTACTGAGAGATCTTTACTCTCTAACAATAAAATAAGCCATTTAAAAAAGTGTGTCTTATCTAGTGTTTAAAATGCTCAGATTATCCCTGTTATGCTGGATATAAGAAAGATAATTCTGAAAAACAAAATTAAAATACACACACACTCTCACCTTACATTGAATTTTTCCTCCTTCTGCTCTCTGGTATAATTCATATCCTTTGAAATACATACAATATTTAGTATCAACTTTAATGTCAGATAACCTTTATTTAATAACATATTTAATTGGGCAAAATATTCTTGAAAAAAAATCAAATTTTAAACATTATTTCTATTATTGGCACCTTCCTCACAGTTCTTTCAATTTGAGAATTAGGGACATAGTTTAAATTATGTAAAACTGTTTATTATTTCCTTTTATTATGAATGGTTTTGGTTTGTTTTGCTTCTTTTAAGGAGTTCTTTATTATGAATCATTATTTGTTAAATGATCATTAAAACTCTAAGCAGGGATATCTAACTTGTGACCATGTCACAATGTCTAAAGTTTGATCATTTCTTCAGGAAAAAACGTCTTCAAATCTTCTTTGTTGTTACTCAGAGGTATGTCATTATTTTGAACATAGAGAGGTCAAATCACTGAGCCAACTTTATGCTACTTCCTGGGGCTCCTTAACATCTCTTCTGAATGTACGCACATACAATTAGACATTTAGACATACGTCTCCCAAGTAGATCTGTTCATTAATGGCACTGACATTATTGTACCTGAATGCTTTCTCTCTCTCTCTCTTTCTCTATCTATCTCCCTATTCTATCCTTTATTTTATTTTGTTAGTTTTGAGTCTTAATTCGAGTAAGTATGCAGTGTATTTTTGAGTGATGGCACTTTCAAACAGATTTTTTTTTCTTCTTTTGTCACACATTTTTCACTAACTCAACTCTTTAGTGGGAAAAAAAGAGTATTTACCTTCATAGCCAACTTGTGTATTAACAACAAATAATGAAATGGGACAATTTCAAGAATGAGTGACCATGTCTGCTTCATATTTCACAGGAGAAAGCAGGCTCAGCACTGTCCTTGTCCATTATCCCTAAAATCCTGTTTTCTTTAACATCCTTGAATCAGAAACGAGAGCTTCTGTTTTCCTAACTCTTTAGGACTGCTTGAACTGTTTGCACCTACCTCCGCACTTACAGGATCACCACTCTGGAAAGATATCAGCTTCCAAGGGCAGAGTCCAAATCTCTTTGGGCTGATAAGCCTTTCAGGAAGAACTTTCCATCCACTTAGCAACATTTCTCTAGATAGTGGTGTGTTTCATTTAATTTTCAAGTATTCTTCAAAAACTGAGTTGTACTACCCTGTGACATTCCAGTTCTCAATTATGTATACAATTAGCAACTTCTTAAGAATGTTGAGATATCAATGAAATAATTCACACACTGAATCAGTGATAATTGAGTACATGTGTGCATGTGTTTACCTATCTATCATTAAAAATAAAAGTATTCAAGAAAGTCAGTGTTAAGTATATTCATATGCTCTGAAATTACAATGTATGTGTATAGCTTTATTTCTCCACTAAACTACAATCTAAAAGAAATTGAGACGATGAAAAAAATGAAGAATTTGAGTTTACAGAGAACATAAATAATTGAGTGAGCTAAAATTATCTAACATATTTCTATCCCCATTCATCTCATTTTTTTTTAATTTCTTTCCAACTACTGACACTGTAACTTGAAAAGACTGTGTGGTTATTTCTCTTTATTGCCCCAGATGTCCAAATCTTTCACTGGCTTAACAGTTTGTTCCTGAAACAGGAAAAAGAAATTTTGCTATCTATCATGCTTTTCTTGTTCACTTGCCAACATAATATCCTAAGTTAGTGAACTAAATAATGCATTGTATTCACCAAAGCGAAATACTTTCTTTCTCAAAAGGGTCTAGATTTGCTCACTACTATTCTCAACCCAATGAGAAATATAAAGAAGGAAACATGCGAGAAAAAAGCATTTCCTATGGATTTTTGACTCATATGCATTGCTTTTTAACAATATCTTAAAAAAGCTTATCTTCTGGCTTTAAAAAAAATAACAATGTACATTAATGTAAGAGGTAGAAGCGAGCATGATACAGTATTCCAAATATCAGATGGGCTTCCTAAGAGTACTATTTACCGTGTGCATCTTTCTCCTTTGGGATAGCTCACTCAGGATGATCTTTTCCAGATTCCACCATTTACCTGCAAATTTCATGATTTCCTTGTTTTTTATTGCTGAGTAATATTCCATTGTGTAGATGTACCAAAATTTGTGCATCCATTCTTCCACTGAGGGGCATCTGGGCTGTTTGCAAATTCTGGCTATTACAAATAAGGCTGCTACAAACATGGTTGAGCAAATGTCCTTATTGTGTACTTGAGCCTCTTTTGGATATATGCCTAGGAGTGGTATGGCTGGATCTTGGGGAAGCACTATTCCTAGTTGTCTGAGAAAGTGCCAGATTGCTTTCCAGAGTGGTTGTACAAGTTTACATTCCCACAAGCAGTGGAGGAGGGTTCCCCTTTCTCCACAACCTCTCCAGCATGTGTTGTCCCTTGAGTTTTTGATCTTGGCCATTCTGATGGGTGTAAGGTGAAATCCTAGGGTTGTTTTGATTTGCATTTCCCTTATGACTAAAGTAGCATTACCAGGCCACAGAAGAAGACAATGCAGCCACTCCTGATGAGACAAAATTGACTAAGATCAGAAGGAAGGAAAAAAAGACCTCCCCTATCAGTGGACTTTGGGGAGGGGCATGCATGCAGAAGGTGGAGGAAGGGAGAGATTGGAACAGGAGGAGGGAGGGAACCACAGGGGGGATACAAAGTGAATAAAGAGTAATTAATAAAGAATTAAAAATAAATAAAATGAAATAAAAAAGAGTACTATTTACTTAGCATCAAGCTAGAGTGCTAAAATTTTTCTTTCTATGAAAAGGAGTTTGTAAATTTAAACTTTAATTTTAAAATTTTCAGTAAAAAAATAAATTTTTTCTTAGTCATTCTCAGGGTAACTTGTCATTCAAAAACGCAAGAAAAGGCGCTAACACTTAGTCTAGATTGAAGTAAGCTTACTATATAGAAGAAATGGACGCAGCTGCAATAGCTGTCTGAAAGCTGTGACAATTCAAATGGTTTTACATTGCTGTTGTCATCATCACCAGCACTATTATCATAGTGGCCTGAGACAGGATCTCACCATGTAGCCCTGGCTGGCCTGCAACTCTCTGTAGACCAGTCTAGATCTCACAGAGATCCATGTACCTCTCCCTCCCAAGTGCTGAGATTAAAACAATACCTTACCATGCTTGCTGTGACACATTTTTCCATTTATTCATTTATTTAATCGGTTTTCATCCTTAATGCACCCCCTCCTTCCTCTCCTCCCACTCCCTAACCCACCCCACCCCTCTCCTCCCATTGCCCCCCTCCTTCCTCCCAGAGAAGAGGAGACCACAAATTGGTATCAGTTGTGTGCATTTCAAGTTTCAGAGGGACTAAGCACATCCTCTCCCACTGGATAATGACAAGGCAGACCAGCTAGGAGAAAGGGAGCCTGCAGCAAGTAACAGATTCAGGTACAGAACTTACTATTGTTAGGGGACTCGTGATGACTAAGCTTCACATTTGCTCCATAAGTGTAGGAGGTCTAGGTTCAGTCATGCCAGCTCCTTGGTTAGTGGTTCAGTGTCGGTGAGCTCCCAAGGGCCCAGGTTAGATTGCTCTATAGGGCATCACTCTACAGGTGTTCTTGATCTTTCCTGCTTCCTCTATTCTTCCTCCCACTCTTCCACAACATTCCCAAAGCTCAGCCCATTGCTCGGCCTTGGGTCTCTGCATTTGTCACCATCAGCTGCCTCTAAGAAGACAGTTATGCTAAAACTCTTGTCTGCAAGCATAGCAGAATTCATTAATAGTGACAGTGCTCAGCCCTCTCCTATGGAGTGGGTCTCAAGCTGGGCCAGTCACTGATCCACCATTCCCCAAATCTCTGTTTTGTCTTTGTCCCTACACTTGTTGAAGACAAGAAATTTTGGGTTAATGGTTTTATGTGTGGATTGGTTCCCCCTCCCTCCTCTGGGAGTACTACCTAGCTTCAGGAGGTGCTGACCGCATGTTCCTTAGCACCCATTGCTTGAAGTCTCAGGTAGTGTCACCTCCATAGACTCCCAAAAAGCCTCTCATGTCCCAGAGATGGCCATGCAGATTTCTATTCTCTCTCTCTCAGTTCTTCTTCCTCTCTTCTCCCACCTGTTCCCCTCCCCAGCTATCCTCCCCACTTCATCCCCCTGGCCCATTTCCGACCCTCCATCTACATCAGATGTCTATTGTGTTTCCTGTTCTGAGTTCAAGAATCTTCCCTTGGACTCTCCTTGTTTTCTTTGAGCCTGTGGATTGTACTATGATTATCTTGTACTGTATGGCTAAAATCAACCTAGTAGTGAGTATATACCATCCATGTCTTTCTGGGTCTGGGATACCTCACTCAGGGTGATCTTTTCTAGATCCCACCATTTGCCTACAAATTTCATGATTTCCTTGTTTTTAATTGCTGAGTAGTATTCCATTGTGTAAATGTGCCACAATCTCTGTATCCATCCTTCAGTTGAGGGACATCTAGGCAGTTTTCAGATTCTGGCTATTAGGAATAAAGCAGCTATGAGTATAGCTGAGCAAATACCCTTGTGGTAAGGTAGAACATCCTTTGGGTATATACTCAGCAGAGGTATAGCTGAGTCTCGAGATAGATTATTTCCAGTTTTCTGAGCAACCTCCAGATCTGGTTTCCACAGTGGTTGTACAAGTGTGCACCCCAGCAGCAGTGTGAACACTTCTGAGAGTTCGTCACTGTTTTTGTTCTTGGTTTTTGTTTTTAAGTCTTTTTAACTAGAATTGGAATTAATTGCAAGGTGATGATCTTGAGAATTTTCATCAGTATGTACATCTTCCCATGTATGGTCTACCTTACAACAATATTTTTTCAGTCCACGCAGTAGCACTTTCTCAGTTCATTCTGTTTGATGTGCTGACATCTCTGTTATTCTGACACAAATTCTGTGATACTTCATTTAGCAATTAAATCTTTATAGTTTTGTTCACATTTTCCATTCTTCTACTTCATTAGAAAAAAGAAAAGGGTTCCTTGAAACCTAAAAATTTGATATTATTTTCATATATTTTGATAAAATAATGGCACATAGTAACAATTGAACATACGTGAGTTAAAGAGAAGGGATTGATTTTCTTTATATTCATTTATTTTCCTATATATTTATCTCTGAGGGAGGGAGCTACAATTAGGATGTAAAGTGAATAAATAAATAAATTTTAAAATAAAATCATATTCATCTTTATTATAAAGTCAGATTATACTATATATGTATTATCCCTCTTCTGCATCTGGATAGCTCTAAACCATAAAATCCTTGATTAGAGTTACTTTTATATTTCTAATTTTCACCCAGTGCAGAGAGTTTCAAAAAAACGGAATATGGCAAGCTCTTATATTCTGACACCAATAAAACGTTCTTCCTAAAGGAGGCCATTTCTAAACTCATCAGCTTTTTAATTGAATGATTTTTGAGACCATCTAAGAAGAAGGTTGGACATAAAAGAAGTATGTTCAGTAAGACTTCTCTTTTACTAGCTCAGTCTGTCAGCCTTTCATCTCGACACACATGTTTTGGAGTGCAATAAAACGAGAAGAGAGAAGACAATCGAGAGTGTTAAAAATGTGTTCAGGCATTGTGTTGTTCATGAGGGCAGCAGAGCAATAATCTTAGACTCTGCTCTGACATCTGTTGTGCTTCATGTGACTGAAAATGTTTTAGTATTGCTCTATTAAGCATGTATCTGCATAAAATAAAAATGTACGTTGTTAAATCCTATGTGAGACACTATTAAAAATACTGTGCTGCTTAAAACTCAGTATAACGAGACATGCTGTATGGTGCTGTATGGTAGTGAAAAGGGTAAAAGTTTACATGTTGAGGAAGTCCTGAGTGCAGGGAGCGGACTCTTGATTCACGAAGGAGGATGTAAAACTGATTATTCTTATAGTCCAAATTCTGTCAAGAGGCTTTGACTTCTTGGTGGTGGGTAAACTATGTACGCAATAGTAAAGGTGTAAAATTCAACGTGAGGCTGCACAGCTTCAGAGTGCTTATTCCAACCACACAGAACTGCACTGAGATGTGCCGACTCTCAGCCTGGTTAGTGTCAGTGCCTGCTATATTATGTTTGAAAATTCTTTATATTAAATCCTTAATAAAATAACCACGTTACAGTTAAAAATTTTTGATTATAAATATTTTTTTCTAAAATACTCTGAGAAACAAGCGATGGTAAAATATTCATATATGCTTTATAAACACACATTTGTAAATTTATGATAGATGTGTTGCCTTAAGTCTTTCAGAGTATGTGGCCAAATGTGTAGTGAATATTTATTCTATTGTCACGCAGTGAAACAACTCTTCCTTCACATGCCATCTCTTACAAGGATAGCAAAATTGGAATCTCACAGTATCTCATCCACACTGTTGAGATGAAAAATAATTAACAACTATTAAAAATGAAAATTCATAGCTAATGGTAAATCAGAAAATCAATACTACTGTCTCAGTTCTGTGGCTAATACTGTGAAAATATATTGTGACAAAAAGCCACTTGAGAGATAATGGGTTTATTCTGAGTACATGACCTAACCACAGTCCATCATGAAGGGAAGTCAGGACCAAGAGGCAGGTTCTGAGGCAGAGCCCACTGAAGAACACTGATTATTATTTGCTGTCCATATCTCACTCTGCTTGCTTTTTTGCACAAACAAGGATCACTTTCCAGGAGGGAGTACCCAAAGTGGGCTGTAACCTCCCACATCACCCACTAATCAAGAACATTTTTCCACAGACCAATCTGATTGAATCATTTTCTTAACTGATGTTTCAAATTAACAGATGACTCCAGCTTCTGCTGACAAAAACAAACAAACAGGTAAAATTAGATTTGTATTATAAATGTTTATGGTAACATGTATGTTTATTCATGGATACCACTATGTATTATATATTTATATATATATATTATATGTATATAATATATATATAACTATATTATTTATTCTACATTGTTTACATGCAAAATCAACGGGTATGTGAAAGCTGAATGGTTATACAGAGAAGAGAATAATACTAACACCTAAACAAATGCCAAACTGCAGTTAGTAAAACTGCTGTTCTTACACAATTTAGTTTGATTACATAGAGAATATTATGTATGCCTTACATGCAGTTATGTTAACTGTGTATGTAGCATAATTTTAAGGCTAATATGTGTTCTTTACTTAACATGTAGTGGATGGTCTAAATAATTTTGACTTACAAATTTGTCTCTTTCTGACATTTTTCGTTTGTGTGGTTTAGTTCTGAACGTAAGTCACGGGCAATTTACATGAAAGATTCAGACTTGACAGTGGGATGTGCTCCCATCCTCTCAGTGCAGTGGGAAAGGGCATTTCCAAATTATTTAATAATTAAGTAGAATAAAACCTTCCATTTTAGGACGCTTTTAAAGACACAGTACCAGCATGAAACAACTGGTGACAGTTACTGTAGATGGCAAATAGGAGATACAGTTGCTTTCTTTCCTGAAGGGACAACAGGACAAAATGCCTGACAAAATGACTCAAGAATGATAGATTCTTTCTTGTTTTGGTTTGGCTTGTTTTGGTTTGGTTTTAACTTGTAGTTAAGAAGGTTTATGGCACATGCTGGAAGGACAATATTTTACTAATGATTGATTCTATGCTGTCTCTAGACATAAAATGCATTGACTTCTATGCATACTTGCTTTTGTAATTGCTTTATCTAACACATTAAAAAATGTTGAAAAGTAACTGCTAGAATGCATCATCGATCTATCCTCAACAGTCATGACTTACATACTGTTTCTCATTTTCTTTACCCCATTTAGATTATAAAATATAAATATCAAATTTTAAAATGATAGTGTTTTCAAATGTCTTGATAAGACACTATTCTAAATGTTTGTTCATGAATTGAATGAATAAAAAGGGAAAATAAACTGCAGATTGCCAATATAAACTTATTAAAGTCCATGTGTTCTATGAAACTTCTTGTGGAAATTATGCTCCATTTCTTTTAATGGGAGATTTTTTATTAGCTTTGAACCTCCCTTTTGTGATTTATATAGTTTCTTGATCTCTGAGAGATAAAAATTCCTGATCAATCTAAGTGATATAAAACTGACTTCAAACATTGCTGACAGTGGTGCTAAATTTTCCACAGTTATGGATAACAAAGTAAAAATGTACATGCATCTACCTATGCCATTAAAATGTCACTACCGAAATTGACATAATACTTCCAAACATTTTTCAGTTATTTTTAAATATAATTTGAAATAGGAAGACGGTACATGAAGCATTACTTTTTCATTGTAAATTCGTTGAAATGCTGTCTGTCTTCATAAGAGTATCATCAATCTTCTTTAAAAATGACTGTAAGAAAAATTCTTAGGAAGGCATGGATGTGTGTGTATAGTAGCTGCCATCTGTGCATATTCCAAGTCGCTCTAGACGGTGGATTTGAGGGAAACTGTAACAGGACAGAGTGGAGTGGCTACAGTGACATGGTAACACAGTGACTCAGTGAAGCTTTGACCTTGCATATGGAGATATTAAAACGTTTTTTTCTAAACAATTGCAAAAATCAGTATACACAATATACCATTTTTATAGCCTTTCTTCTCCTCAAAGGCAAAAAGTAATTGTGCTCCCAGTGTTGTGGATCTTCTTATTTACTTATTTATTTATTTATTTATTTATTTATTTATTTATTTATTTATTTATTTTTGCCACTTTACAAATAGATTTCGTTGATCTTTGGATCATATGCAAATAATTGACTTGAAAAATTAAACTGTGAAAGTGTAATTGAAGAAAACATAATATGCATTTGTGTCAGATTTTCTTGGGAGTTTTCACAAATATGAGTAAAATTAACTTGTTTGACATGCACCATGCTAAATACTAAGAAACACTGAAGAAAAAAGCTAGTGATGAATGGAGAAGAGAGAGAAATATATAAATTCAACAAAATTTATTTAAATGCTGATAAGTTTATAAAGATACACCCGAGGGTCTATGATGGAAGAGGAGTTAACTAATTTAACCTTATATTGTCCTCAAACATAGATATTCTAAGGATGTTTACTTCTGAACTTTCAAAGGACTGAAGATAAAAATGTAGGTGATTGGTGGTATATTGTGACATGAAGCCCTACTTTGTGGAGATGTTTAAATTCATAGTGAGTCAGATTACATGAAGGGTCCAGCATGGATTCCCTGACTCAAACAGGAAGCTCTTATAGAAAAGGTTAAATTTCTAATACAGTGATACAGGATCAACTGTTCAATTAAAATTATATTTGCTAGTATAATCAAGAACAATTTATGATTTATTGGACGTAAATAGTATGGAATGAAAACATTCCTTACTTCAACACTGCCAGGAATGGTGTGTTTAGCCCCTTATTGAAGATTAGCCTACCTATCTCAGAATAACAAAAACAAATACAGATTAAAGCAAAGCACCAAAAGCCTGCGCAGGTGAGAGCTTTAAGAATGTGTAGGTTGTGAGCCTAGCCTTTAACAGCTGAGCCATCTCTCCAGCCCTGGCAGCTCAGTGTCCAAGTGGGTTCCATAGTGATGGGAAGAGGGACTGCCTCTGACACGAACTGATTGGCCTGATCTTTGATCACCTCCCCCTGAGGGGGGGCAGCCTTATCAGGCCACAGAGGAGGACAATGCAGCCACTCCTGATGAGACCTAACAGACTAGGATCAGAAGGAAGGGGAGGAGGAGCTCCCTTATCAGTGGACTGGGGGAGGGACATGGGTGGAGAAGGGGGAGGGAGAAAGTGGGATTCAGAGGGGGAAGAGGGAGGGAGGTACAGGGGGGGATACAAAGTGAATAAACTGTAATTAGTCCAGTGGGTTATACATAGTAATGGGGACAGGGACTGCCTCTGACATAAACTGATTGGCCTGCTCTTTGATCATCTCCCCCTGAGGGGGGAGCAGCCTTACCAGGCCACAGAGGAAGACAATGCAGCCATTCCTGAGGTGATCTGATAGACTAAGATCAGAAGGAAGGAGAGGAGGACCTCCCCTATCAGTGGACTTGGGGAGTGGCATGCATGCAGAAAGGGGAGGGAGGTGGGATCGGGAGGGGAGGAAGGGGGGCTTATGGGGGGATACAAAATGAATAAAGTGTAATTAATAATAATAAAAAAAGAAAAAAAGTTAAAAAAAACTGTAAGAAAGGGTGTGTAGGTTTTAAGACAATGTATCAGATTAATGAAGTGGTCATAAAGCAGCTCAAAGCTCATAAACAGTTTTTAGGAAACTTTCTCACATCCCCAATGTTGGCACCATTTGCCACCTGCAACACGTAATGTCAGCCAGACGCCACAACCAAAATAGCTGATTGCAATAAGCATGACCTTCGGTCACTGGCACTATTAGTGATGGCAAGACATCGGTTAGAAAGAGGGAAAAAAATGCCTCCTCTTCCATCTACTAGTCTTCTGCAAATGACACTTAAAAAGTTACATGCATGTCAAGTCCTTGAGCTAGTGGGATATGGAAGGCACCTAAACACTTCAGGACTGGCTTCCACGAATTCCACCAATTCTGGATCTTAAGAAAAGAATCCACACTTGTGCCAAAGGATACAAATCACTGGTTACTTTATTGAAGCCTCTGGCCCAACCCTGGCACCAAACAAAGAGCATCCCTGGGCTTTGCTTTTCTTACTTGGATCTCCTTTTCTGTCTTCCTTGTGATGAATTTAATTTGTTTTGTTCTTTGAGACAACATTTCTCTACGGAGTTCTGGCTGTCCTGGAACTAGTTATGTAGACCAGGCTGTCTGCACACTAACAAAAGCTCTGCCTGTTTCTGTCTCTGGAGCGCTGGGATTAAAGGTGTGCACCACTATTAACTGCCTGTGTGCTGGATTTGTTTTTAAAAAGTGTATTTTGTTCAACCACATATTTAAAAAAATAGTTTAATAGATAAAAGCCATAAAGAATAGTGATTACTCGCATCAGGAAAAGGAAAGGGAAATAAAGATGAGTTAAAAAGAAGAGAGTTAAATAAAGTATAATGAATTACATAGGACTACAATGATCTATGTTGTAACATTTACTGAATACTGGCCAAGTTTATAATTTTTGGTGCTCTTACCACAAAAATGCAACTGTGACAAGCTTTAAATAATTTATTTGATTAAACGGGGTTTTTTTTTTTTTTGGCACGGTGTGTGTTTCATAGTATGTATGAAAAATTGCTTCATATACCTTATATATGCATAATAAAATTAAAGAAACACTGAAAACAAATACTGTAATGAAGTTATTATCCTCTAGATATTTCAACTAATTAATTCACATTTCAGAGAGTTGAATGATTAGCTCCTGCACTAATTAACTCATTATTCTTTTGAACTTGAGCAAGGTGAAACAAGAAAGGAAAAAGAATGAAATAGACCTTCTAGTGCGAATTTCCTAATTTTTTCCATGTTCGAAATTTCTTGCCAGGCATTTATTTTCTTTATCTATAAGTAGCACAGACTGCTATCAGGCTAGTGATCAACAGTGGCCTTCAAACAGCAATAGCTCACAGACCTAGGCTTTGGGGAATATTAGCACTAAGACTGAATTATTTGGAGAAAAACCCATGTTCATAATTCTTTTGTAGAGATGCTAAGGTTTGTCTTAGTGAAATCAGAGACCAGAGGAAGTCACATGATTTTCATGGGTTTAAAGATGACTTTCACCTTTTAAAAATTTATTTATTCACTTTACATCCTAATTGTAGCCCCCTCCCTCCTCTCTTCAGGTCCCACCTCTTACCCTCTCCTCTCTTTTTCCTCTCCCCTGCTCCTCAGAAAAGGGGTGCCCCTCCCACAAAACCTCCTGAGCACATCAAGGTGCATGAAGACTAAGTGCATCCCCTTCCCCTGAGACTTGCTAAGGCAGCCCATCGAGGGGAAAGTAATCCAAAAGCAGGCAACAGAGTCCATGTCAGAGATAGCCCCTGCTCTAATTGCCAGAGCTGCTCATCTGCTACATACGTGTGCAGGACCTAGATCCTATCCATGCATGGACTTTGGTTGGTGGTTCAGTCTGTGAGCCCCCATGGCCCTCGGTTAGTTGACGCTGTTGGTCTTGTGGAATTCTTGTCCCCTCTTGGTTCCCCTGTCCTTCCTCTAACTCTTCCACAAGACTCCAGAATTCCACTGTGGGTCTCTGCATCTGTTTCAATCTGCTGTTGGGCACAGCCTTTCATAAGACAGTTATGCTAGTCTCCTGTCTGTAAACATAGCAGATATCATTAATAGTGTCAAAGCTGGGCTCCCTCCAGTGAAGTGGGTCTCAAGCTGGACCAGTCACTGCTTGGCCCTCCCCTCAATCTCTGATCCGTTTTTATCTATTGTGGGCAGGGTAAATTTTGGATGGAAGGTTCTTTGAGTGGGTTGTTGTCCCATACCCTCCACTGGAAGTCCTGATTGGCTATAGAAGGAGGCTATTTCAGCCTCGATATCCCCTGCTGCTAGCAGTCTCAGCTAGGGTCAGCCTTATGTCCTCCAGGAGCCTAGCCTATCACAGGTCTTGGGAAATCCAGGGAAGAGTGGGGCATCTCTGTGCCTTTTGCTTTTGTTCTTAATCTTTAATAAATTTAATTTATTTATTTACTCACTTTACGTCCTATCACAGGCCCTCCGTCTTCTCCTGCCGATCCCATCCTGCCTCCTACTTCCACCATCACCATCCTGCACTCCTCAACTACTTCTATTTCATTAGGGGTTACAGGACTTTTAACCTGTTCTTGATTTAACTTTGGTAAATAGAATCTGTCATGAAAATCTTCCATTTCATTTAGACTTCCTAGTTTTGTGGAGAATAGGCATTTAAAGTCAGACCTAATGATTCTTCGGATTTCCTCGGTGTCTCATGTTATGCCCTCTTTTCGTTTCTGATTTTGTTAACTTGGATATTATCTCTCTGTCTTTTAGTAAGTTTGACTAAGGGGTTGCCTATCTTGTTTATTTTTTCAAGGAACCAGCTTTTAGTTTTGTTGATTCTTTATGGTTTTTTTTTTTAAATTATAAATTACTGATTTCAGCCAGTTTATTTCCCACCTTTTACTCGTTTTTGGTGTTTTTGTTTCTTTTTGTTCTAGAGCTTTCAGGTGAGCTGTTAAGTTGCCAGAATTGTGATTTTTCCAATTTCTTTGTGAAGACACTTAATCCTATGAACTTTGCTCTTAGCACTGATTTTGTTGTGCCCATGAGTTTGGATATGTTGCGCCTTCATTTTCATTGAATACCAAAAAGCCTTTAATTTCTTTATTTCATGCCTGACCCGGTGGTGATTGAGTAGAGAATTGTTCAGTTTCCCTGAGTTTGTAGGCATTTTATTGTTTCTGATGCTGCTGAGTTCTTATCAGTCCATGGTGGTCTGATAAGATACAAAGGTTATTTCTTGTATTTTTTAAGTCATTTTTTGTGACTGATTTTTTTTTTTTTTTGGTCAGTTTTGGAGAAGGTTCCGTGAAGTTCTGAGAAGGTTTACTCTTGTATGTATACTTTTTGGGTGAAATGTTCTATAGATGTCTGTTAAGTCCATTTGATTCATGACATCAGTTAGTTTCATTATTCTCTGTTTAGTTTCTGTCTCATTGACCTATCCATTGGTGAGAGTCGGGTGGTGAATCTCCCACTATTAATGTGTGGGGTTCAATGTATGATTTAAGCTTTAATAATGTTTCTTTTACAAATGTGGGTGCTCTTGTGTTTGGGGCATAGATGTTCAGAACTGAGATGCCATCTTGGTAGATTTTTCCTTTGATGAGTATGTAGTGCCTTTCTCATCACTTTTGATTACTTTTGCTTGAATGTCTATTTTATTAGAGATTAGAATAGCTACTTCTGCTAGTTTATTTGGTTTATTTTCTTGGAAAATCTTTTTTTTTTTCAACCCTTTGCTTGGAAGTAATATCTATGCTTGTTTGCTGAGGTGTGGTTCTTGTATGCAGCAGAATGATGGATTCTGTTTTCTTATACATTCTGTTAACCTGTGCCTTTTTTTATTGAGACTTGAGTCCATTGATATTCAGAGATATTAATGACCAATGATTGTTGATTCCTGTAAATTTGATATTGGTGCTGATAGTGTGCTTCTCTTCTTTTGTTTTTGCTGGTGTGAAATTATTTATTTCTACTGTCCTCTTGGATGTACTTACCCTTTTTGTGTTGGAATTTTCCTTCTAGTATCTTCTGTAGGGCTGGGTTTGTGGAGAGATATTGTTTCAATTTGGTTTTGTCATGGACTATCTTGTTTTATCTATCTATGGTGGTTGAAAGTGTTGCTGGGTATAGTGGTCTGGGCTGGCATCTGTGGTCTCTTAGGATCTGCAAGATATCTGTCGAGCCCTTCTGGCTTTTAAAGTGTCTGTTGAGAAGTCTGGTGTAATTTCAGTAGGTCTGTCTTCATACTTTACTTGGTCCTTTTCCCGTCTGGCTTTCATTTTTATATTTTTCAACTCTGTACATTTAGTGTTTTTATTATTGTGTGGCAGGAGGAATTTCCTTTTTGGTCCAATCTAGTTGCTGTTATGTAGGCTTCTTGGATGTTTATAGGCATCTCTTTCTTTAGGTTAGAAAAATTTTCTTCTATAATTTTATTGGAGATATTTTATGGGCCTTAGAGCTGAGAATCTTTTCCTTCTTTTATTCCTATTATTCTTAGGTTTGGTCTTTTTATGGTGTCTTAAGTTTTCTACATGTATTGTGTTAGAAACTTTTTAGATTTAGCATTTTTTGACCAATGTATCAATGTCTTTTATTGTTTCTTCTACCCCTGAGATTCTTGTAGTCTGTTGGTAATGCTTGTGTCTGTAGTTTCTGTTCTCTTTTCTAGGTTTTCCACTTCCAGGATTTCCTAGAATGTATTTTCTTTATTGCTTCTATTTTTTTTTCAGATCTTCAAAAGTTTTGTTCATTTCCTTCTCCTGTTGCTTTTATTTTCCTATATTGCTTTAAGGGATTTATTAATTTTCATCACCTGTTTGATTGGATTTTCCTATGTTTCTTTGAGGGATTTATTCACTTCCTGTTTAAAAGCCTCTATAATATTCATCAGATTAGATTTAAGATTGTTCTTCTGCATTTCAGGTATGTTAGAATATCCATGGCTTATTGTAGGAGGATAGTTGGGTTCTGGTAGTACCATATTTCCCTGGGTCTTGTTGAGTGTGTTCTCACTCTGTCCGCTAGCGATCTGATTGTCCCTGGTGTCCCTGCAGTCCTCTGGTAATGCCTGATGGTTGTCACCTTTGGTTGTTGCTGAAGTCTGTGGCCTCTGAGATTGCAGGCAGAGCTGGGACTTGGCAACTGGTGTGTGGAGGTCATGCAAAAGGCCTCACCACTGCTGGCATTCCCTGATGGCTGCCGCCTCTTCGAGTACAGGCAGAGCTGCAGACCGGGGACCAGCAGCTCTGGTTCGGGCCAACCTCACCTCTTGCTGGTAGTCTCCAGTGGCCAATGTCCCTGGGGCCACAGGGAGAGCTGGCACCTGGGAATTGGTGCAGAGAAGCCACTGAACACACTGAGCACACCGCTGGCCCTAGTCTCCAATGGCCAATGACCCTGGAACCGTAGGCAGAGCCAGCACCTAACAACTAGTGCAGAGTGCTCAGGGTAGGCCTCACCTAGGCCGTCCTTCCCAATGGCTTCTGTCCCTAGGACTGCAGGGAGAGCTGGCACCAGGGATTGGTGCATGGAAGTCCAGGCACAGACCTCACCTCTGCTCGCAGTCTTCGATGGCTGCCTTCCGGCCTTTCACTTTTAAAGAGCATTAGTTCACACTGCTTCACACAGTGCCCTTTGCTGACCCAGTTCCCTACGTGCATTTCCAATCCATGAAATACTGATTAGAAATCCAAAACAGAGGGTTTGGATTATGAAGAAAAGTATGGAAAATTTTCCAGGAAAACTCCCCAAACTGGGATTTCAACAATCAGGTTTGCTATTAGCTAGAATAGCAAGTCACAAACCTCTCACATGTAAATTACGCAATACATAAAACAACAGAAGCCTAATGTACTAAAACTCCCCAGTAGTTTGAACACATGAATGTATATCTATGTGCACATATATGTCTATACTATATATGTCTATATGCACATACATGTGTGAGATTTTCAAGACAGGGTTTCTCTTTGGAGCTATATATTTTTATTATAACATATTGTTTTTATTCTGTGTCACAATGTTTTTTCTCTCTTTCTCCCTGACAAGAGATCAAGACAGGATCTCTTTAGGTTACCATAGTTGAGATACTATGATTCCCTCCCTCAGCCACCTGAGTTCAGGTGTATATCATAATGTGGATTTGAATGTGAAATGTCAGCTATAGATTCATGTGTTTGAACAGTGGCATCCAGCATGTTGTACTGTACTGAGATGGAATACTTGATCGAGGAAGTAGGTCTTGGGTGATCTGGGGGTTAGGTTAGGTAGCCCAGCCACACTTCCTGCTTCCTGACTGCCTAAGCAATTCATCCCTCGCCCCTGTGCCAAAATAAATGTGTTCCCTAGAACTCTAAGCCCAAACAAGTTTATAAACTAAGCTTCTTCTTATCAGATGTTTTCTCAGAGCAGTGGAAAAGGCAACAACTGCACTGTTCAAAATGTACTTTTTAAGTCTATTAATCTGATAACTAAGTTGGGTGGAAAGATTATGTCTGGCCCAAGCAATTTCTACTTATTTACTAGTTTGTTATGTCTTCCCAAATATTCTATGTACAGGTTTTATGTTATAATTGAAACTTTTTTTAAAGAGCTATCAGAAAAAAGAAAAGCAAAAAGAAATAAACTCTCCTGACAATTCTTGAAAAAGTTATTGTTTATCCGTATAAACCGTGACTATTGTTTAATATACCAAAAACTAAAAGTCAGCCTTTTAATTTTCATACGTTGCTAAAATTAATGAATCGTAGCTGCCATCCCATTAGCCTTCTACTTTTCATGAAGAGAAAAAAAAAAGTATTTCTTGTAAGCTAACCTTTTAAGTTCACTGGAAAACAGATGTGGATTTGAATTTTAAGAGGCTAAGATCAACTCATTTGTAAATCTCTGTAGCGTAAGATTTGTTTTACACAGTTTGATTGGTGCTTTTCCTAGTCATGATTAATTTGGCTGTAATCAAGGAATGATATGGAAAAATGCTCTATATTATTATTTTTCTTCAGCTGTTTTAAGGTGCCTGTCTATTTTCAGTGAAGCATTGACTTTGGCACCAGCCTAAATGCTGCTATTTTCAGTGTTTGTATTCTAGAGTCATTCTCTTGGGCAAGTGTGAGGTATACCTCAGGATCCTTTAAGAAATTAGGAAATAATAGAGATGAAAGGTCATCACTTCTCTTTCAAGTCTCCTTTCGCTTACAGATCCTCTTTATCACCCTCTTTGCTTGGGTATTTTGATGAAGCAAACTGTGGTACCGAAAGGTGGTCTTGTCACAAAATTAAAACAAGTTGATTTTACTTGGATATGACCTGAGGCCTCTCATTTAAGTTGACCTTCAATTCAGTTAACTCAGAGAGAATCAAACATCATTCACACACTTGTGAATGAGTTCAGAAGCAGACCCTATTCTGTTGACATCTTCAGATAGATAACGATCTGGCCTATGACCCATTCCTAACCCACAGAAACTATGAAGTAGGAAATGTGTCTTGTTTCAGACAAGGAAGTTAGGGAGAAGGTGTTATAATCACAGCAGACGCTGCTTCTTACAAGGAGACAGGTGGTTCATTCACTGATCACTTCTGCAGGTTCCGCTGAATGTGTAAGCTACACTTAGATACATCCCTCATGTAGATGCACACAGATATTGCTGCCAAACTTGTACCCCAACCAAACAAAAGGACGCTCAATAGAAATACTGAAATCTCCGTTCAACAATGTGGCTATTTGAAATGTGTATGCTTTTGATTATTACAACGTTTACAGTGTGGATAAATTTCTCTTTTCATATCTGAAACTGGAAACATAGCCTTTAAAAAGCAGAAAGTATTAAAATATGTTATACCACCAAAAAAGAACCAAACAACAGTGGTAATCAGTGTTCTTGGACTGGATCTTTAGCATTATACTGAAAAAGAGTAAAACTCCATCAACTGAAACAACTTGATTTCTATATGGCCTGGTGGATTCTTCTATTGCATATGATAAAGTACTTGGATGTATTTATGCTAATAGATTTAAGTCAAGAGAATAATAAGTTAAACTTTCCATGTGGTTAGGTAATAGTTGTATATAATTACTTTTGTGGTACTAGTAAAATCATATCATATTGTATATAGACATGTTCTTAAATTTTTAGAAGAAAATAAAATTATTGCTTGATTCTGAACGTTGCTGCTGTATATTGCCAACATATGCTAATACTTTCTAAGAATGACTCAGTGGCTGACTTTTTGATTACCTCCCCCTGAATGGGCAGCAGCCTTGCCAGGACACAGAGGAGGACAATGCAACCAGTCCTGATCAGACCTAATAAGCTAGCTTCAGATGGAAGGGGAGGAGGACCTCCCTTATCAGTGGACTAGGGGAAGAGGCAAGGGAGAAGATGAGGGAGAGAGGATGGGATTGGGTGGGAATGAGGGAAGGGGTTATAGCTGGGATGTAAAATGAATAAACTGTAATTAATATATAAAAATAAAAATTTAATTAACATAAAAGAATGGCAACCCTGATGAGGAACTTATTTGCAATAGCTTTCTGTAGAGTACACTCGTGATTTTCTCCAGGTTCTGATCTCCATATCTAAGCCTAGTAATGCCATCACTTCAAGAAACCCAGAGAACAGCCTTGAGGCTGGCATGAACATAGATTTGCTTTCATGATTCAAGGGGTCTTTGCATATATTGGTCATACATATATGAGCTATCATATTCCCATTTTAACATTTTGCTAACTATCATGTAACAAAGTTTGTTGGTAATGAAGAAGACAGCGTGACATAATGCAAACAATTGGTCACATGTACTTCATATCATTCTATGAAGAAGACTTTCCTGAGCATGATAACCTCATAGCTTAATAACAATATTGGGTGGGAGGCAATTTCTTCTCTGTTTGTACTGTTATCCTAAGAAATGGTTATAGAACCCAGTAAAATTATAAACATGTTTATTAATAAAATATGAACATGAATTTTCAGTGCAGCTAAATTTTTGCTTACTACACTGATCATTGTGTGTTATTTTGAATTCTTGAATGCAGTGATTACTGAAAGAACAGCTACACTGGTGATAACCATATTGTAGACCCCACTGGATTACATGACAGTGGTATTGCTGGATTATTTAGATTCTTGTGTCCTATATCTCAGGCTGGACACAGGACAGCCAAGGCTAAACAGAGAAAGCCTCTCTGGAAAAAGGAAAAAAAAATAATGTTTGAATAAACCCCAAATAAGTTGCTTTAACTTTCTAAGGCTTTGAACAAAAAAATGTGTATGTAGAAGGAGAAGGCTATGTCTGCTACATCCAGATGGACAGCAGAGATTCAATGTTTATGTATTTCATATGATCATGGAACTAAGAAACTATTGACATCATTTTTGTTTTGTCTTACTGTCCCTTCAAACCATTGTCAGTATTTGACTATCATTTACTGAAGTAATCAAATTCTTATTTTTTCACTGTGTAATTTTATACAAGTTGTTTTGGCTTTTCTTATGTTATATTGTCAGAAAATATTCAGAATAATTATAAGACCAGCATGAACGAAATAAAAAGCCCTGGCATGTTCTGTGTTCAGTGGATCATGGTTACTTTTATTACTTGCATTATTAAAATAAGAGGAAGAAGTCATGCCTCTGTAAGACCATGGCTTTGGAACAGGAACTGAACACTGTGTTCTTATTCTGCTTTTGCATTTTGCATAAATTTTTTAATTTTATATTACATATAAATAGATGTGTACTATTATAAATTTATACATTTGTATAATATTATATATACATATTATTTATAAATATATAAAACAAATGTATATAATTACATCATAATAGTTGTGTTACTGTGGAAAGTATTGAAAACTAGGATTAAATTGTATTTAGCATCTACCAAAATGGGTGACAGTGAGCCCCTATTTGTTTGCTGGCAATTTCCCTTCTTTAAAAACAGCTTTATTTCATTCTGTGTGTTAATGTTTCTTGCATGAGATGCAATCTGACAACAGCATGATCAGCATCCTGCAATTTTCTTTGTTTAGTGTGTTTGTAAACAACTTTGACATGTACCTACACTTTCATTACTAGACAAAGAGTGGTAAATACTGAATTTGAACCTCATGAAGGATTAAGTTCTGTGAAGGTGTGCAAGTTGATATATTTTCTCTGAGCCCCCCACCCCGCCCCCTTATTATCTGTCAGGGCCTCTAACCTCAAACTCACTGAGTTGGCCTTGCACTTATTTTATTTTTAATTTTTTTTCTCCGCCTGTGTCCTTCAAGTATGGGGATATCAAGATATGTTTCAGCATATCTAGTTTCTATGATGTAGGTGATCATATACATCATGTAAGGTGACGTGCGTACTGCGCTAGCGTCCTACAACTTTGGGTACATTTCTAATCTCTAAGGTATTCCTAATCATGTTTATTTAAACTCCATGGGTATACTGAATACATGCAGAGCTTGTTCTTTACCCATTTGATCTTTTTAAAATCAGTGTCCGTATTCCATCGATAATTCCTCAGCTAAATAAATTACAAGCTTTTTATCTAGCATCAGTTTGTATGCGCAGCATCTTGCAGGTCTGTGTGATGGTACAGTTGTTTGGGGCATGGTAATTTATTATCAATACAGATACAAAGTGTAACAAGTGGCCTTATCTGCTTCTCACAATCACACCTAAGAAGAACAATATGTACCAGCGACCATAAAGGGACCAACAATCAAAGACGGTTTGTTTGTTTTTTTGTGTGTGTTTGTTTTGTGGATGAGCTCTCACTATAATAACTCTGGATGGCCTGAAAATCAGTACATAGACTAGGATGTCCTTAAACTCAAAGAGATGAACCTGCCTCTGCCTCCCCGGTGCTGGGATTAAAGGTATGTGCCACAGAACCAGGCTGTAAGAGTCTTTTAGGGGCTCATTTGGAGAGTGTGTGTGACATATTCTAAGAGTGAGATTATAATATAGACAAAGCCAAGAAAATAAGGTCAAAATCAAGACGCCTGCAAAGACAAGTTGAACTTTGATCTGGTTCATTCTGTTGGTTAATGACTGTCAAAATGTGATCTCCTCATAAGAAGGAACAACAACAAATAGAAATTGGAAATGATGAATGCTATCAAGATGAATCAGAAACTAGGGCACATAACTAACAAGATGTGAACTTGTTAAACCCCTGCCTGAGTGGTTTTAATTAATTAATTTGCAGTTTCAGAAATCAGGCATGGAGTCTTTTGTTTTCTAGCAAGCACTCCACCATTTAGCCATATATCTAGCCACACATGATTTTAAAATGTGTTAAAGTCTGAGAGCTACTGTCATAAAGAAATGTGGTCGTTTATGTCAAGAGCATGATATAGGTAAGAACAAAGTCTGTGTTTTGGTGTTTCACAGTGCGGTTTGATTACAGGATATGGCACCAGGAGCAGCTTCCAGATATGAGGATGGTGAAAGGGAACAGCCAGACTTTGAAGGACATTGTAAGTCAAAGCAGGATAACAGAATGAAAACAGATAAGGTTGAATCCTGACAAGCTCCAGTTAAATCTCAGGAGGCAAAAATGCCCTTTCATTTACAGAGCTGGTACAAGTCAAGATAACAGCAGATGACTATGATTAATTAGCATGTGTGTTAACATTTGGAGGTGTTCTTTCCCAAAATATGTATGTGTGTGTGTGTGTGTGTGTGTGTGTGTGTGTGTGTAGTGAGCGAGAAGGAAAGACAAAGAGAGAGAAAAACTAATATGCTGTTATGTTATGCTCTACAAGGTCCTCAACAACAGTTTTTACTAAGCCCTTGACTTGGACCTCCAGAAATTGGAGCTAAATGACACCACTTCAAGAAGTAACCAGCCTCCAGAATTGTATAGAATCACAAAATAAGCTAATGCCTAATGTAAACACTAACTGTGTAGCAAGGCTTGCATATATGCCAATATATAAGAAAGCTCAAAACACTCCTGCTCCTAACACCCAAGGAAAAGTTTGCAAAGGGGGCCAGAAAGATCCAGGGTAAGCAAGAGTAAGATCCAGAAGGCCAGGGGATTTTCTGTGACACTGTGTCGCTTATTCCTGCCAGAAGTTACACACATAAAGTCTCAGCACCGTGATTACCTAAGCTGAACAAGGACAGCAACAGACATGCCACAGAGGCCTCAACTCTACACAAAGCACTGTAGGCAACTAAGGAATGCTGAGACTGGAGAAACAGTCTTCCCTAAACAAGAGCATGCCAGTTTGTTTTCCCTGGTAACACGCCTACAGGTAACCCTGGACATCTGGAGTGAGGTATATCTAGAAATACATATACATATACGCATGTAACAACGCTCAATGAAAAAAGAGGCCATAAATTTGAAAGAGAGTAAGAAGGGTGTGTGGGAGGATTTGGAGGGAAGAAAGGGACAGGGGAACTTATATAATTATATCATAGTCTTTAAGAAAGGAGAAAACAGAAACTAAACTGTAGCTAACAGAAGTGTCGTGTGGTGCTCAAACAATGTAGCTAAAACACCACTGCTTCCAATTAGTCATTTGTCTCCTTTGGAGAAGTTTTAAAATTTCTCCACCAAAAGTAAATAAATTAATCTAGTTGTATTCCTAAACATAATAAGGAATTTGTAATGAAAACAACTTGAAAAATTTTAGTAACTACTTTTACTCTTTTATTATTATTCCTCTTATTTTAAAGAATTAATCATGGTATTTGCTATCACTTATACAAAAGAAACAAGAACAAGGAATTTATGAATGTATAGAGAAAATAAAAGATGTTCTATCGCAACAGAAAAGTAAATACTACAATAAATAACACAAACTAAATAATTATCTGTAATAATTATGATGAAATAGTATAATAGATGTATAATATGATGTAATAATATCATGATGTAATATATGTATAATAATGTAATCATGATATAATAATATACAATTCCACGATGCACACAATTTTAAATCAGTCGCAGTAATTTTTGTTTTTGTGACTACAAATGTAATGAGAATGGAAATGTTTAACTTTCATGCCAATTCATGTGTAGTATCTAACTGATAAAAAAAGAAATGAAGCCCCGTCCCTTTTATTAATTCATTGTGTTAAAATCTTCTTAATATTTAAGCACAAATTGAAGGGAAGAGGTACTTGTAGGCAAAGTTTTGAGTTTTAAAGGTGTTAGAATAACTTTTCCAGGGTTACTTTAACAAAAAGAGTTCAAGTTAAACCTTTTAGTTTGTTTCTCAGCACAAATGGTCTGCCCAGCTCTCTTAGGAGAAATCTCATTAAGAAAACGTAATTGCCCCTAATTCTATCACTATAGATAGCTCTGAATGACATAAAACTATTGTGTCCCAGGACACATCTGGGACACGATCAAGTTCTGTGAGGCACAGAACTTGAGGCACATTTAATTGACAATATTCATCTAAGGATAGAATGAATGATCTATGACATTTTCAGTGTATTAGCTAGACATCTTGCAAGCAAAATAAGTAATTCACACTGCTCTTTGAAATGTGTAAATAAATTCAGATATTGCACGCAGACAAGACTGGAGAGTGAGTTCTACACTACTTACAAAGTAAGCTTGGTAGATTACCTTTTTCCCTTTATAGTGACTACATGGTTTGATTTCCAACTGCTGATAAAACATATTTTTTGAAAAGAAATATCTTTATACAATTACATCTTGTCAGTCATGGAATGCTCATGGGAAGGTGTCTAATTAACCATTGTTGTGTACTAAATGCAGAGTTCCCTAAAGCACTATATGTCAAAGATGGTGTGAGTATGTGTCCAATTTCTCACTGTGAGCTGAGATTTGGCCTTAGACTTTCACAGATTTTATTCTGACATGCTACCCAAACTTCACAGAATATATATATATATTAGCTCCCCTGAAATTCACTGCCTATGTCTCTTACAGTCTTTCAGCTGCTTTTCTGCAATGATCCCTGAACCTCTCGTGGGAGCAGATGAGGGTTGGATAAGCCTCCATTTTTAGGGATAAGCATTGTGCAGCCTGTTTTTTATGTATCTAGGTTAGTTGTGGATTACTGTGGTAATCACCACCACCTTTTGCAAATAAAAACTTCTTGGATGAGACTTGAGAGATACATTGAACTTTGGCTATAATGATGACTCAGTAAGGAATCAGTCTAATGCTATGTCCATTTTGAAGCATAAAAAGGGTTGGTTTGGCCGTAGTACCCCAAACCTGCCTAGATATGGGTTCTTAGCTTCATAGCTGTGTCTGAAAGGGCTTCAACCAGTGAAGTGGGTCTTAAATCCATTAGAAAGTACACCATTCGACCATGGTGCTTGTACCATTGTACCATTAGGACTGTTTGCCAGGCCAGTCATTATTGCAGTTCACAGATGCATGGCTAAGTATGACTCATTTTTAGAGCTTTACTACCTTATTTTCAATAGACTGATGTATTGTTTTTACTTTATACATACAGTCCAACTAATGCAGGTGAATGAAAATAGAATTCATCCAGACACATAGTTGTTACTTGCATTTAATTATTAACACAAAATATTCACTGGGATGTTTAATTAAATATAGATGACACAGTACTGAGTAATAATTCTTAAAAATATTAAAATGGCATGTGAAGTGATGAGTTCTATTCATAAATTAACTTAGCTGTGTAGGCATAAGGTTATTGTGTAATTCACATGCTTATTTTTGTACCCCCGATCTCTGGTTCCAATCCTTGTTCTGAAAAATATCCCATCTCAGTGTTGTGTAAACTCTGCTTCCCAGTTGTCCGCTGATTTGCACATGGCTACAGCAATAGATTCATTATAAAAATATTAACATGTTTCTGAATGATGCATAAATTTTCCCATGAAACCAAGAAAAGTGAAGTCAGACAAATATGCTGGGATTACGGTTGCACTATCACACCCAGTTTCTATATTAATATTTACAGAAAACATTTGAGGGAAGTTGACCTACAAGTCTGTTCTGGGATATTGAAACATTCTGCTCTGTGAAAAAATAAAACAAGCAGAACAGAAAATAAACAAAAAAAATGCTATTACATTAGCATATCCTATTACCAAAGAAATGTGCTTTAGGAAAGATGAAAAGAAAAATGAGACAAATGATATCATTTATACAAATTATATTTTTTTATAATTTATTCACCTTGTATCCCAGTTGGAGCGCCCGCCCTCATCTCCTCCTTATCCCACCCTCCCTCCCTCTTTCTCCCCTATCTCTCTCTTCAAGTCCACTCATAACGGAAGTCCTCCTTCTCTAATGTCTGACCCTAGACTATCAGGTTCCATCAGAACTGCCTGGATCTTCTTCCTGTGTGGTCTGGCTAGGTCGCCCCACCAGGGAGAAGTGATCAAGAGGCAGGCTGCCAAGCTCATGTCTCTTCTCCCCTTATAGGGAGACGGTCTCTTCTCCCCTTATAGGGAGCTCAATGGAGACTAAACTGTCTATGGGCTACATCTGAGCAGGGCTCTAATTCCTCACTATGCAAGGTCTTTGGCTGATGCATCAGTCTCTGCAGTCCCCACTGGGTCCAGCATTTTTGGCTTTATTGCTCCCTTTGTGGGGCTTTTTTCCCCTCCAGGTCTTTCTATATCCCTCTTCTTCTGTAAGACTCCCTGTGCTCTGTCCAAAATGATTCTAAGATTCCATCTCACACTCATCAGAATGGCTAAGATCAAAAACTCAAGTGACAACACATGCTGGCAAGAATGTAAACTTGTACAACCATTTCGGAAATCAATCTGTCACTTTCTCAGAAAACTGGGAATAGTGCTTCCTCAAGATCCAGTTATGCCATTCCTAGGCATATATCCAAAAGAGGCTCAACCGTACAACATAGACATTTGCTCAGCTATATTCATAGCACCTTTATTCATAATAGCCAGGATCTGGAAACAACCTAAATGTCCCTCATCTGAAGAATGGATAGAGAAATTATGGTACATTATTGCAGTCGAATACTACTCAGCCATTAAAAACAAAGAAATCATGAAATTTGCAGGCAAATGGATGGATCTAGGAAAGATCATCCTGAGTGAGGTATCACAGAAGCGGAAAGACACACATGGTACATGCTCACTTATAAGTGGATATTAGCCATGTAATATAGGATAAACATTCTAAAATCTATAGGCCTAAGGAAGCTAAGCAAGAAGGAGGACCTTAGGAAGAAGAAAAAACAGGGTAGACACGGGAAGTGGTAGAAGAGAGGGAACAGGATGGAAGCCTATCACAAATGTACTCTAAAAAACCTCTACCCATCAAGGGATAGAAGAAGATGTTGAGACTAATGGCCAAACTCTGGTCGAATGATATCTTAATGAGTGCACCAACAACTAGAGAGATGTCTCAGCAGTCACTTGAGGAGGACCATAGCTCAGGTTCTAGAATCTACATTGAGTGACATACAACTGCTTGTAACTGCAGCTGCAGGGAACATGCCACCTCCTTTGGATCTCCACACATACACATGCATGCAGACACACACATGCATACACATAAATAAAAAAATATTTACAAAAAGGAGCTTCTTATGTTGGCTCATGATGGTAGAACATAGTGAATATTCATGGGCATGAGGATTACAGCTTGGAGGCCAGCATGGTGTGTGTATACATTTGTGCTCAGAGAGATAGTTTGGGTGTAGAGAGTACTGGTTGTTGGTCCTACACAGGAACCAAGTTTGATTCCTAGTACCCACAGAGGAACTCAGAACCGTCTGTGACTCCTAATTCCAGCACCAGGAGATCCAACCCCTTCTTCTTGCCTGCTCGCTTGAACACACTACAAAGAAATACGTGCGTGTGCGCACACACGCACTTTAAAAATATTAGAAATCAAGAAAAAAAAGCACACTGAAGGAAAATTAGTCAAAATATTACTCAGCAGGAGCTATGGGCTATGTCAGGATTAGTTTCATTAAATTGCTTGACATGAATGTAAGCTGAGGCTAAATTAATTCCATGTATAACAAAGTTGAGGAGAAGAGGACAACGTTTCCATCATACATTTAAAATATATTTGAAAAGGCATCATACAGTTGATGATAGCATGAACAAGGGTGGGGTAACTATGATAAGAAATATAATCCAAGCACAGGGAAGCATAGACTGTGTGAGTTCGCTCTTGTGTGAATTTCAGGAAGTTCATCAGAAGCAGAGAGAACCCCTGGCAGGGGTTAGGGGCCAAGAGAATTGGAGACTGTTGATAAAAATACAAATGTGTGATGATTCATGGGGCCTAGAGTATGTTCCATTCTTGAAAACTGAGAAGAAGATGTTAAATATTCTCACCAGGAGGAAAAAAAACAAAACAAAACAAAATGTGATCTAATGCCTATGTTAATGAGCTCTCTGTAACTATATTAATGTATGCATATTAAAAGCAACTTACCCACAGGAAATACACAAAATTATTATTTTCCACTAAAAATAAACAATTATTAAAGTATATCAAGCAAAATTGTTTTTATAATTAGCCACGGTACAGTTATAAAATATTTACAGGCAAATTATTAAAGATTCAGTAGTAAAAATGAAATAATTGCATCAGCAAAGTTCTTGAGAAACCAAGGGCATATTTTGACACAAACACTTGGGCGAGCTTGATGGTAGGTTTATCCTATTTGAAAACTAGAACATTTTATCCCTTGTAATGTTAAAGAAAGGCGATCACCCAAGGAAGAAGGGAATGTGTTTTGTGGATTCGGCATCATGTAATACAGGCAGTTTCTGCCTGATTGCTTCTGTTTCATTAAAAGACTCAATACATGTAAAGCTCTTAGAGCAGGGCCTAGCCTGAGAGAGTATAATGCAAGTGTTAGCTATTAATATTTCTCAATGAAGTATGAAGCAAAAGGCATCAGCTGAAAATAACAGGGAGAGTGGAAAAGGGAAGTAAGAAAAACGAATGCAAAATTGCCACTGTTTGTGAGCCATTCCTGGATTTTTTTTCTTCTATTTTCACATGTAAAGGTCTTAATGTTATAAGACTCCATCAATCCTGTCCTCCTTCTGCCCCAAGAGAGGTAGGTTAACATATTTCACGAGTAAATTGGGCATATGCTATTTGCTTAGATTTAATTTTTTTCCTGTTGGCAGTAATCTCTTTGAAGTAAGCAAGCTCCTTTGATCCTTCAGGCCATGGCAGTAAGTTAAATCAGTTAAATCTCCATCCTGGTTGAGCTCGGCCCTGATTCCTCGGTGTCACGCCTGTGTGTGTCCATCTGCCCCACACTGTAGCTCATTGTGAAGAGCTTTGCTTGCTTGAGAACCTAAGTTGTGTTCCTGGACTTCAGCTCTATTGGCAAAGATTATGTTTGCCTTTTTTTTTTTTTTTTTTTGGTCTATTATTCCTTTGATTTCTCATTCATTTGGCTTAGAACAGAATGAGAAAAACCAGGTGAACATTCAATTGCTCTCCTTAAAGGCTACTACCTTTCTAGAGATTTCTAATATTATAATCTTGGGCAAACTAATTAATATACCTTTAATCAATTTCCACATCAATTAAATATGTATAATAAGAAAACTGATCTCAAAGGTATTTTGGGACACTTGTAATGACGATTAAAGGTATGCTTTCAAGTGAGAGAAGCCTTTGTAGGTGTGAGCCTTGTTTCTGAATGGAAAACTATAATGAGAATAGCACTCAGTGAAACTAAGGGCCGGAGGCAGGAAATAATAACACAGGAAATGAGTAGAGGAAGGGACAAAGGCACATCGCATATTTAGAGAATCTCAATAGTTTGCAGGCACTTCTATTCTCTGTCGGGAGGACCTTCTCCAAGTGGTACATCAGAAATCAAAATCTGCTCTGTACTTCTCTTCCAAAGTTGTTTGTAGGGAAGATGACAAGTTCAATGTGGGAGGACTATAAATAGGTCTTCACACCACAGAAATGACAGGATTATCTGCTAGAATCCAAGTTGGGTTTTATCTTGCTATTTACTAAATTCAGTCCTAATGTCCACTGACGTCAGCGCTCTGCCAACACTGTGGGCAGAGGTCGCTGACTCTCCCTTCTTTGATGATGACAGTGCCAGTGCAGCATTCGCACGCTGAGTGTGAACATGAAAAGCGCATTTGCCTTGCTTTTGAGATTTGGTTTTTCCTCCCCTCTTCTCTGCTTGAAAAGAACAGAAGGGGTAGACGTGAGGGAATATGGTATTTCTGGCAGAGGGAAAGATACGAGGACTGGAAGTTAAATACAAATATGTAAGAAATTGAATCTAACGTATGAGTGGTGTCATCAGATCAATGCAAGAAACCTGAAGGGGTTTTGACCACAGAGGGAGTTTGCATTTTATTCGGAGGTGACTAGGAAATAAAGATGTTAAGGTTGGATATGAAAAGATTTGTTTTACAATAAAATCTCTCCCTCTCAAAATGCCTGCGAAGAGGTCATTGTTATGATTCATATAGTGAAGTAGCACCACTAAGATTATTTCAGTCCACACTAGGAAATGACACCCTCTTTATTGCCAAACTGCTTACAGTGACTGAGTCCCTGTATTCAAAGTCTGCTCTCCAGCCCTGATACATACATAATCATGTCATTTTCTTAGATCCGTGAATGGTCTGAGGTTTTTCCATCAGATTTTGAGGAATCTTTGGTTGTATCCTTTTCACTCAAGCACTTCTCCAATGATAACAGCACATCTCCCCAAAAGACCACTTCAGCATGATCACCATAATGAGAAAAAGAAAGAAGAACCTTTATATGATGGGGTGCTAGTCCTTGGGGAAGAGGATCCCAGCTCAGCTCCAGCTCAAGCACTCTCCTCTGTGTCCACAGTATGCTGTCTCTTCAGTAGGGTCTTACCTGCAGCCGTAAGTTCTGTGAGACAGCCATGATATAGATATAATAAATGATTTTCTACACACAAATAGTTAAAATATTCCATTGTCACATGTAAGTTCAATTATATGTGAATTTAACTTATGAATAAAATAATACATTTGGTTAGGTTCAAAGAAAGAAAGAAAGAAGGAAAGAAAGAAAGAAAGAAAGAAAGAAAGAAAGAAGAAAGAAAAAAAGAAAGGAAAGAAAAGAGAGAAGCAAGATACAGCCACAGACAACTGCCTCAGACATCAATGCTAAGAGAACAAGAAGTGTTATGAAGGCCCCTGGAGAATATGCTTTCTTTGTTACTTGCATTTTGTACTCAACAAAATCACTACGCCTAGAAATACATCAGTGAAGAAATGGTGGTTAAAAGAAGGGGAAACCAGAGGAATGAAGAAAAAGAATGGATAGATAAAATAATGCTTGTCATACATCTTTTTGAAAAATAAATAATATTGATATGTCTGCCTTGTTGTTCTGACAAGCTCTCATACACAGTTTTGTTTACTTTGAAAGTAAATTCTAGCTTAGATAACTCTATTAAACTGTGTTTCTCATCACTGTGATGAGTTGAGTGAAACTATGACTTAAGGTGGGATGGCTTTACTTTTGCTCATGGTCTGAGAGCACATTCCACCATGGGGGAGAAAGCATAATCATGGGCCTAACTCCTGTGAGCAGCAGGGGCGGAGTGAGGTTTGTTGCTCACACTCATGTGATCAGGAAGGAGGCAGCCAGAAAGGAAGGAGTGCGGGTGCTCATTCCAATCTCACCTTTGCTGGACTCTTCCTCCTCCTCCTCCTCCTCCTCCCCCTCTTTCTAGGCTGTTTCTAATACGTATCGTGATGCCATTTACACTCATGATGAGCTGTCTCTCTCAGCTTATCATCTCAGGAAGCCTTTTCTCAGAAGATGAGCCTAGAAGTGGCTCATCTAGGGGGTTTTAAATTCAGCAAAACTAGCAATGAAGATCCAGCGTCACGTTCACAGTAATAAAGCAATGGCTACGATATCAAACCTGAAAAATGAATGAAGGAGGAGTAAACATTGACCTTTAGCAATGTGGTAGGGTTTCCTCAACAGGACAAGAGGGATTCTGGCACTACTAGCAGGCACTTGCTCCATGTCAGTGGAATTTCATCACATAACAGTTCTACTACAGAAAAAAAAAAAAATCCCAAAATTATCAAGATGCTATTTTCTCCTTTCCTGCAACTCAGATCTGATTCGTTTTCCATAGCTTATTTCTCAGTGTGTGTTAATGGCTGACACTATGAATGAAGAAATCCTAGAGATTATGTTCACAAAAGAAGATATCAAAACTAAAATAAATTTATAAGAAAATGTATTGTATCTACTTGTACCAGAAGTCTGTGTGTTGTGAAAACTTTACTGAAGGATAACATACGAGGGCTTCAGCTGTGTGTGTGTGACATCATGAGACAGACGTGTCTTTGATACACGGTTAACCTTGAGAACCATCACTCTGAAAAGAAAGTGGAGCCTGATTATAATACAGCACCGATGGCGCTGACCCATAGCGTAATTGCTTGAAATTTTATTTTGAGAAATATGTGGCATATTAAGAAGTTAGGATACATTTACATAATATTAAGTTAATAAATGAACAAATTAAGCAATTACTCTTAAAGAAATTAGTACAGTAAAACATGCAGCAAATTGTCAAGGATGACTGAGATAAATACAGTTAATGTTTTCCTGAGTGAGTAAGCTTACTGTATTATGGGTGAGACACACAGACTCAGAAACTAACCATAAAAATTTGGCTTGTGTGTAACCATGTCAATTAATGAATTTATAAATTATAATCAGAAACAAAATCACATTTTTAAAACGTAGTCACTACAAAGTAATCAGTCTCATAGGTACAGAGAAAAACCAAAGAACTCCAAATTCCAAACAGCTTCCTCAGGTTTCATTGCCATTTTTAAAAAACAGAATCCAAAGCAGAAGAGATGGTTCAGCCATTAAAGGATAGACTCACAACCAAAAATATGAAGTCAGAATTCATTTTATTTTCAAAATGTACTTGTCTTTATATAAAATTAGTAGGAGGCAAATTAAAGAGTAATGAAAGTGGTTGTAACGTTGTTAGTGTCTGGCCCATGTTAGTTTAATGCTTCTTCAACTCTGCAGAACTGAAGTTCCTGTGTCCTCAGGATATCTCCCAAAGGACACATGCTTTCTTAATCACCAAGAATTCCTTGTAAACATTCAATTTGCTGTCAAGCTGAACGGGTTTCCATGGAAACACCCCTCTTTCTGACAGTGACAAGGTAGAGACAGTTGAGTTTTCTAAAAATGCTGATGAGTTTCACAGATTTACAAACTTCCTTGCTCCTTGTGGCCTTCATAACACATCTTTCTCAGGAAAACCTATCAGTGCTTGCTCAGGGAGTAGCATGCACACTATGGAATCCTTCTAAATGCAGTGTTGAACTGATCCTTTTATTTTGTAAGACTGTTTAAAATAAATAAGTATATTTCAGTTAGTTAGAATCTGAGGTCTAGGACCATATCTCAGTGGACACAACCGGTGTTGTATATATGAAGCCCTATGCTCAAGCTCTACAATCTGGGAAAAAAATAAACATGCAGCTAATTTTTCTTTAAGTAATTGATTTAGTTTTCCTATAAAGGGAATAATGAGTCATTTGCTCTCTGTAGATAAACACTTTCTTTTCAATGGTATAATATGCCCCTCCTATGAAGAAAAAACTTTTGTGTGGTCATGCATGTACATGGCATGAAAGCGTGTGTGCACATGTGTGGGTTCCTGTAGAGGCTAAAAGGAGCCCCGAAGTGACTTGAGCATTAGCCGCCTTGTTTGTATTGTACTTTAATATTTTATTTCCTTCAGTCTCATCTCACCAGCTGCGATTTCCTGGATAACCATGAAGTCCACAGATGCTTCTTTGTTGAAGACTGGGGTTTCCAGTGAGGTCACGCCGCCTCGGTGCTTGCTGGGGGTTCTCTTAGTGAACTCTGAAGTGAAAGTTTCTGGTTTCTTTGACGACTCAGCTGAGGCCTGGGACGTTTTGCTAGAGGCTGGTTTGTGAGAGGGCATCGTGATGTCTTGCCATGAACTGTCTCACGCGAGGGCGTGACTTTGGCCAGCTGAGAACATCCGCGGGTGGACTCTGAGGAGAGAGATACATAGAGGCCCCCACACGGTGAGACATCACTTTTGGGACAGACAGTCTTTGGCTTTCGCTGACTCGTCCCGATCTTCTGAATGGTGCTGATTCATGTTGCTGCTTGGCGTTGGCCTTTAGACTGGAGTGCCGGTATCTTGCGTATCCCAGAGAATTTCTTCCAGAAAGGTCTACAGACACCTTAATCTAATAACCTCTGTTCTCTCCTCCTCTGGTCAGTGAGTGGATCGGAGGTAGAGCATCTAAAAGCCCTAAGCAAGGTAGGTTAGGGGAGGAATCTAGCCTTCAGAACTCGGCTGTCCCTGCGCGTGCCGCTCACTGTTAACTGAGGCAAAGCCATCTCCCGGGCTAGAAGACGCTATTTTAAACTTCCCGCCCTACAGCTTTCTTTCCCCACATTTCCAGCAAACACCTAGACATTGCTATTGTAAACTATTCAAGGAAGCCGTTGGGTCATTTTACTCTTCATCTCATTACTGTCTTAAATATAAAATTATTGGCACCATAAAAATATAACCGGCTATTACTTTGCTTGGACATCTTATTTAAACTCACTGTAAAATATTTGTGTGTGTGTGTGTGGGTGTGTGTGTGGGTGTGTGTCTCCTTAAGTCCTGTGAATTTCTGATATGGGCATTTTAATTTCTTTATTTAAATTTTGTTTTTTTAACTTTTTTATTTAAATTTTTATTTTTATTTACTCATTTTACATCCTGGTCATAGTCCCTTCCCTCCTCTCCTCCTGGTCCCACTCTCCTCCCTGTTTCCTTCTTTCCCTCTCTCCATGTATTTCAGTCTCTATTAACACAAGAACACAACTTTACTCTTTTGGTGGTGGCACATGATGACCTTAATCCCAGCACTTGGGGAGGCAGAGGCAGGCAGATCTCTGTGAGTTCGAGGCCAGCCTGGTCTACAAACTGTGTCCAGGACAGCCAAGACTACACAGAGAAACCCTGTCCCGGAAACACAGACACAAATTTATCTTCATGAGTCATTTTAGGCATCAGCTCCATGACAGAAATTTCCTCCTTTTAGAAAAAGAAAATTTCCAAAGATGTATCCTGAGTGAAGAACATGATTATATAAGGGTTATGAAAAGTTCTGGTGCTCAGCCTTCTATGTTTCATTTAGAATTAAAATGATGGGTAATATTTTTTAAATAAGGTGTTTTATCTTTAAAGTTCTTAAAATTTATTCTTCTCTCATCTATTACATCCTGACTGTATTATCTCCTCTCTTCCTCCCAGTGCCTCCCTGTCCCCTATCCACTCCTCCTCCATTTTTCTTCAAAAATTGTCTGTTCTCTCATGGCTACCAACGCAACATGGTGTATCAAGTTGCTGTAAGATAAGGCACCTCCTTTCATATTAAGACTTGAGGGGGCACACAGTGTGAGAAAAAGTATCCCAAAGGCAGGCAAAAGAAGCACAAAGCTCTTGCACTCTCTGCTAGGAGTCCTGTAAGAAGATTAAGATACACACTGTAACAGATATGGAGAAAGAATATATTTTATTTTGAGATTATGATTTACTTACATTTCTCCATTCCTATCTCTCTCTCCAAACCCTCTTTCATGTATCAATATTGAGTTGACTCCCAAGACTCTAAACTTAAGCACTTAGATCAGTAGTCTTTCACACACGCCCCTTGCAGTGGTTGTGGAATAACTGCCCAGGTTCTTCTATGCATATTGAGTACTGAGCTAAAGCCCAATAATGCAGAGTTACAGCTACAGGAATAAGGAACGAGTACTGAGCTGGGAGAAATTTAGAGGGAAGATAGATATTCAGACGGGACAAGAAGAATCACCTCTCCTTTCATGGAGATGAGCCTCAGGCTGACTGCAAGGAGAACAGGGAAATAAAACCTTCATTGGTACATTTTAGTAATGAGACCTACTTACCTGGATGACTGTCTTGACCGCTATAATCTTTAACACCGTAGTTAGCCAAAACCCCACCAATTCCTATAGCTCTTTGTAACAAGGCCAAGAACTGAAAGCCAAACCAAGCAATTCTCAAGAGATGGTTAATTACTCACAGGTGTTGTTGCTAAGCAACGACTTCACCTCCTGCTTCTGTGCTTTACCTAAGCGCAGTATTCTGTTCTCTCTATTTAGTGAACGTTAAAAAGAGACAGAGAAGCGCTGTAGAAAGAATTTATTTTAAACCAGCTGGAAATGGAGGCTTAGCAAAAGAGGCTCAACTCTGAGTTTTGAACTAGAAGACATGCAGAACATCTTAAACATTTCACCCACCACACTGCCCCCGCAGTCCCCTCTGGTTTAGAAGACTATTTTTAGAAAACAGATTTTTAAGACAGAATTTCAGTAAGAAAGAAGGGATTGTTGGAAGAAACTGTACAATATGATTCTTAAACGGCTATGAGCAGATGTGACAGACACCAGGATCACTAGCCTAAGCAAATGGACACACACACACGAGTCTCTATAGTTGTAGGCCCCTGCTATTTCCATATTATGTAAAGAACAATATTTTCTAAAAATATAACCCCAAGCTTAACAAGACTGATTAATATCCTCATGCTGTGTTTGATTTGTATTCATTAGTTATTGATCTCTGATTTACAATCTTGAATTTTTCCTGATAACTTACTCTCTCTTGCTTAAATTATGAATAACTTATCCATGATTATGGGCCTGATCTTGATTTATATACTTCCAATGTAATTCCTAAGCTGTTTCAGCATGTCGTTTCACAAGTAAGCTTCATATTTTCCCATGACGTCAAAGTAATTAAAACTAGTGGGGAAATTGTTGTTTAAGGTGGTCTGAATGGAAGGGATTTCTTCACGTATTGATATCAGTGTCTTGGTATGTTTTGTGGCTTAGCGTTAGATGCCCTTCTTGGGTCCATGTGTAGACTCATTACTGTGGAAAAACAAGTTTATATCAAGATAAGTGTTATTGAAATGGGCATCTATCCTATTCAAAACACCACTTTGAAAAGTATTAGTCATTTACCCCTTCATCCACTTATACAAATGATAGGTGTCTCCTGAGCAACTGGCAGCATCACCTTCCATGCAGGACTGGTATCTAGTCTCACTAGGACTCACTAGTCCTAGTCTGCTTGTATACATTCCACAGGCCACTGAGAGATGCCCTGAGCCTGGGAATTCCTTATCTTTTTCAATTGATTGCATACTTATTTATTAATTTCTCATTCTATTAAAGAAGAAATGGTACACTAATATACAGGATACCCCTAATTTTGCAGCTGCCTTATTCTTCAGACCATCCACTTTTCTTCTGTATTACATACACATATCAAAAACCTTTGGTTAATTGTTTTATGAGTTTGTTGGATACATACCTTTATATATACTTGCCAAATATGGCTTAGCAAATGTCACAATCTGCTTTTATTTCTTGCATTTATCGCCACTGCTTTTGATATTACAATTAAAAATGGTATAAAATTTACTTAAAATTTTATAGGAAAAAAAAAGACAAGATATTTCTTTCCATTAAAATCATGGTTTATTTTGTGATTAATTCAGTACAAATATAATTCTAAAGTACATATAAAAGACTAATTAGAGACATAAAAATATCCTATATTAGTATTGGTTTCAAGTGATTCTGAATTCAAAACATATAGAGATACATATCTATAAGATAAATTCCAAGTATTTATGGTTTTTGAAAGTCTAAACTCATTGTATTATATGTTATACCAGGTTTTGTAATATATGTGTGTATGTATGTGTGTTAAAGTTTAGGTGTAATGTCAATAAAAATCACCTTGAAATAACTTTCAAATATCCCAGACTATAGAAAATAACCTTCTTGAAAGTTATCTTTTATAGTGAGTGTATTCAAGATCTTGTCATAAATAGGTTCTTTATCAAAAATAAAATCCGGTTTAAACGTTTGTAAAACTCACATTAAACATTCTGTTCTTAGCTTTACGTTATGGAGATCCATTGTCAGGAACAGCTCTCAATCAGAAGCCTCAAATGTTGCCAACTCAGCACTTCCCATAAAATGTGGCTGTTGTATGTGAAGATTAATATTTACTATTGGTTTATCTTCTATTAATCCTAAACAGCTGTATACCCAAATCACCACACAGACATGGATGGTTTATTTAATTAACCTAGGACACCATGCTCTAAGCCCACGTAGCTTACTAACAGTTAGATTTCCCACATTATACTTGTTTTTAGTGATGAATTAGGTTCAGTCCATCTCTCCACGTTGTTCCAAGATCTCTCTCTTGCCTCCGTTCTCCCAGCTCTCCTCTGTCCTTCTCCTTCCTCTGCCTCTCACTTTCCTGTCCTCTGGCTCCTCCCTCTCTTCCTGCTTCCTTTCCCTTGCTCAATATTGTGGCTAGTTGCTTTATTTTGGCATGTTTATACAAAGTTGAGAAAGGTGATGCTTAGAATAAGTATCACAATGCAATGTCTGGATTGAAACCTTAGAGTGGGGGAAAGAAATTAGCATTTGAATAAATAAGGGTAAGGTGTGTACATTTCAAAAGAACATTATACCAACATGTAACCATGGTTCTACAGGAAACATGAAAGCTGATAGAGTAAGCTAATTTCTGTGAAACCCTCAAGACTGCTGAGCTGCTGAGCTCCTGAGCTAAGTCCCCTTGGGGAACTCTCTGTGTCTTTGTAGTCTCTGTGAAATTCATCTGTCTTCCTGGGCAGCAGTGTCAGCTTTGCTGTGTCACAGAAGAATTTCTTCGTGACCACAAAACGCGAGGAAACATCTTTACAAAGTTAGATTCTCAACGCATTCAGCATCTCCTTAAAAGTGTTCAAACACCAAACAAGCAGAATACAAAACAAATATTTTATTAATGTCTAATTTGAAATATTTCTCTTCTTCTTTGATGTGTAGTTTAAGTGGCATGATAAAATAATGATAATAGATAAAGTGCATATACTTTGAATTCACTTAGAAATATGTGCATCTGGGAAGAAGTTACTCTAACAAGATGTGAAAATTAATTGTTGCTTTCCCCATTTGTGTCAAAATGATTTGGAAAGAATTTATGATGTGGGAGTAAATGTTGATGTAGCTAGGTGTTGGCACACGTAAAGCACTATGAGGAGAGTGTGGTGTTCTCAGATGGGAACCAACCATGCCAATCAATCTTTATAGTCCTCTCTGCATCAAGCGTAATTAATAAACGAAATGGCACAGGGCAGAAGCCTTTTACTCTACTCATTTTATATTACCAATATTCAACAAAGATAATATAAATATGCCCACTCACCTGTCAGATAGATGCAGAGTGATGTAAAGTGCTTGCCAAAATATGCATCCCAGGGATGTAGCTACAGCTACTGTCACATAATTCATATTCTTAATGCAAGACTTGGCACAGGTAGATCTTTTCAGGGAGGCAGAGTCAGAATTTACGCGACACGCAATAGCTTTTTGATGGATAGTGTAAAATGAACCAGTGTTTGCATTATTGGGCAGCACTTGAATGTCAGAACTGGGTAGCAAGTATCAGCAGCATCTGCACCTCCACCAGTCCTTCCCCTCTTTAGCAACAGGCCCAAACTCACTATCAATCACATTATTCTATCTATTTCGAATCACAGCAATGTGACATAGAAAATATGGTGATGTTTCCCTTTCTTATGTTGTAATAGTAACACAGAGTTAAAACACATACCAGTTTTATTACTTTCTTGAATATTTATAAAATTACATTTGTTTGTTATTATGTACATATGTGTGTGTGCTTACATAGGTGCATAAGATCAGATGATTGACATGCCTGACGCCCTTTGCCCCATGTAGTAAAGGTAAAGCTAGATAGATAGGTAGGTAGGTAGATAGGTAGGTAGGTAGATAGATAGATAGATAGATAGATAGATAGATAGACACAATTTTTATATATGTTATCCTCCGACTTCTGTTTCCCCTGCCACACCTCCTCACGTTCCCATTACTGCCTCTCTCCCTCCAGGATACACTCTTCCTCTGTGTCCAATAACAACAATAAAAGTAAGGATATTAAGCAAACATGGCAACATAACATAGTCTTAAGATTAGACACAAAGGCTTCTATCAAGGCTGGATGAGGCCACCTCTTAGGTAGAAAGGGGAATCAACCAAAGCACAAGAGTCAGAGGTTCTCCGCACTGTGTCTGCTCGTGGTCCCACAAGGAAACCAACGACTCAAGCATCTTGTATGTGCAGAGGCTCTAGCGCAGACCATATTGTCTGTGACCGTCGATTCGGTCCGAGTCTATGAGCTCTGCTTTGCTGATTCTCTGGGTAGTTTTTTCCTGGTGTCCTCAACCCCCCTGGCTCCTAGAATCCTTCCTTCTCCTCTTCTTTTGATTGCCCCTGTGCCTTTATCTAGGGTTTGGCTCTCGGTCTTTAAGTCGGCTCCCGTTGCTTGCCTTTGAAGCCTCTCTGATGATAACTAGGCAAGGCCGCTGTTTAGGAGGATATCAGAGAATCCTTAGGAATCATTGTATTGACTTTTTTTTCCCCAGTCGTATTTGGCTCTCTCTAGGGTCTCCAGGCTGACCAGCCTCTGGTTGATGTCCATCTAAGCAGTGTTAGGGGTGGGCTCACTCCCATGCTGAGAGCATCAATTTGGGCCAGTCATTGGCTGGCCACACCCACAAGTTCTGTGCTGCCAGCACACCTTGCATGCAGGACACACTAAAGGTAGAAAGGTTTGCGACCAGGTTGATGTCCAAGTCCCACTGCTAGGAGCCTTGCCTGCTTAGTGAAGATGGTCAGATCCGAATCCCTATCCACCATGACTAGGAGACTTAGCTAGGGTCACTCTTGCAGATTCTAGGGAATTTCCAGGGCAGTAGAATAAATTATAACGTTTAAAAATCCTATTTTACCATAAACTGTCAACGATTATTTAATATCATTAACTAATATGTATGGAAAAATGAGCCATCTATAAGAACTAAGGCAAATGAAATTGTTGCAGAACCTCGGAACTTATTAGCAGCTGTGGTACACACCACTTCACTAGAGAGGTCCACAAGAGTGAACGCCTGGATTCCTCTTACCTCGGGAAAGGCTCGCTCTAAGCAGGAGCTCCTCCTTCAGTGTTGCTGCACACTTTAATCTCCTGTGCTGGAATCATTTCACTTTAGCCTTAGCTTTTATTTCTTTATGACTTTGACTTAATATTGGCACACCGTGACATCTTCTAGGTTATGTATTTCTGTTTTTATTTTCAACACCTGTGGATACTTACTTACACATAGGTTTATCAGGTTTCCTATATGTACCATATATGAAAATAGGGAGGACACTGTTTGAAACAGCTCACATGATAAATTTTGACACAGGTACAAATTGAATGTGTTTCCATAGCTGTCATAGCAAGAAATCAAATTTATATGATTTATAACACACTTTTTTTAAATTATCCTGGAGCCTAGAAATATGTAACCCAAGTTTTGTCAAGTTTAATTTTTGGTAAGGTTGCTTTTATTCATTACAAACTGTTTCCAGATTCCCATGACTTCACAGAGTTTTCTTCACTGTGAGTGTGTAAAAAGAAACTGTTTCCCATTTTTATTGTGTCTGATTGTGTGTGTGACTGAATCTCTGTTATTCTTCTCACCCATTTGTTCAGAAAATAACCAGAAGATGAAATTATGCTTTTATTATTTACACTGAGTTGTTATATCAAAATGTCTCAGCTCTCTAGATCTCAAGTAGATTAATAAGATATGAAAATATCTGAGAATTCATTTTTCATCAGTTATTAGATGTTTCCATTACTCACCACATATATTACAACCCTTACTATTTTGACTCAAACCTTCCTATTTCAAGGGTCTGAAGCTTTTTCAGATAAATGAATAATGGCAAATGACTATATTAAATTTGATTTGTAAAATATTAAAATTTAAAAGCTAAAATTTTTATAATCTTCTAATAAGATGTTTTGCATATTTTTTTTATTTTAAACATATTTTGGCCATGTTAGAACAAAACTAGCAAAATTGCTGCAAGCCATATTACCAAAGAGCAACTTGGGCCATCTGGTTTTGTAGCAGATGGTAAATATTTAATAAAGAATGCCCCATACAGTGTCTAGTTATTAAATATAAGTCATTATGTCTTTTCGACATCCTCCCTGCTTATGCTCAGGGTTAGTGTCTAGGTGGTGTGCTGTGACACAGATTAAAGAAATTTAATAATGTTATTTTCATATAGAAGTCAAAAAGATGTATTCCAGAAAAGTTAATTTCATTAGCACAACAAAATGTCAAATTAAGAGTGACTTTATTTGCAACTGGATTATTTTTCTTTGTATGTCAAAAGCTTATTCGAATGGATCTATTAGTTAAAATGAATTCACCAAATTCTAAATTACTTTAAGTCTACTGTTCGCTGATTGAGAAAATGTTGATGACAGAATGACCTAATTTTACGAAAGCTTTGTAGTTCAGAATGAAAGCAGATCATTATTATAAAAAACAAATTTCAGAATAAAAGTGTATTTCATCATTTTAGTATCTGGGGCAACAAGGAAACAGTGGTTTACGGCAACCCAAGTCCCATCAGTAACGGATCGATAAAGGCTGCGAAGCCGGGTACACGAGAACACGAGCTATAAGATGTTCCCGCGAATGAAAGTCCTTTCAGAGGAGAATGGCTCTCATAAGTTGTTAAAGGCTTAGCATGCATCTATTCTGTGTTTTCATAATGCTCTCAGTATTGTTAAAATGCCCCCGTCTCCCTAGGAGCGCTAGATGGTATAAACAGTGGCCAGGAAAAGACAAAGCAGTCATTTCATAATCTGCTGAGAAAAGCATTAGCAGTGGCATAAGGAGTTCAGAGTAGGGCTTGGCTAAGCCAAGGGCAAGCCCGGAATTCCTGGCCAATTTCTGAAAGCACATTTGCTAAGCAGAAAATGATGGGGAAGACAAAATGAGAGTTTACAATCTCTTTCAGTTATTCAGCAATATTTTCACTTGCAATCTTGGCTTATAGTCAGGCTTACGCTTATACTATTGGCTTATGCTTATTTACTTTTAGTATACCATAAACTTTACTATATAAACTTTATTGATGCTTAAATGAGATTGAAAGAAGCTTTGAGAATAATGAGACATTTACTTTAAATGCTGACTATTATGGGTTGTTTGTTCATAGTAATCTGACCATTCAGGTCATAAGCTTTGGCGGCTGACAGATACCGTAGTGATTTACCATGTGTCAATCATTTATACTTATGATGTGGAGTAAATGAAACTCACAAATTGGTATTGGAAATGAAATAATTTTTTATCTACCTTTTGAAAAGGTAATTCTGAGATATTTAAGAAGTCTTCATATTTTTTGCATTAAACTTATCTTTATTTAGTATTCCTACATCTAAGACTGCAACGTTTTCCACAGAATTCTTCAATGTATTTCTTTATTTTCATGATATCCTCTCCATTATTAAATTGATATTTTTGTATGTATAAAGTGTAGTATGTAACCAACCTGGAACAATTTAAACATTTGAATTGTATTCCCAATAGTTCATTACTTTGATAAATGAGGCTTTAATATTCTTGCTCTGTTCGATTTTATTTAAATGTAATAAATCAATTTGACATTTGTTAATATTAAAAATATCACCATAAAATATTTTGGAAACAATACTGATATAAAACTGGTCTACAATCCCATTTCTCGCTGGCTGTGAGGAATGGAGGTGATTTGATATCTCATGTAAAAAGCAGCAGGTGCTCAGCATTTGAATTATTTCTTTTTTTATCAGACCCATATTCTTTTTTACAAAACAAACAAACATAATTTTAAATCATGATTAGTTATCAGATGTGTATTTAGGTATATAATAATCATAGCTCATTCCTATATTCATTTACTTATACTTGGATGGAATTAAAATTTAATGTGATTTGAGGTCTCTGTTTTCTGTATCTACTTCAATTTAAAAGTGATTTTGTTTATATTAAGATGTTAATCTACTTTAAAATATTTTATTTGTCCAAATGGAGCTCACAAAAACTACTTAATTTTACTATATGAAAAATATCATGCACGATGGATTTATGCCAAGAAAGTGACATGGAATTCATAGTGTTCATTGAATCTAATAGATTTAGGCTTCAGGAGAAAAATATGTATGTTGCTTCTGCCCTGCACCCCAAGAAAAAGGAGTAGGATACATCCTCACCAAAGCTAAGGACCGTACTTGCTTAAGAATATTAAATTTACAGGGTATTATTTATCCATAAATGAATGTGAGAACATACCGTTAAAAGTGATATTTAAACTTGTGAGAAAACTGTGGAAAGAGCTCGTGTTGCCATTTTTCTGTTGCTGTGATAAAACACTGTGATGAAGGCAACTTAAGAAAAAATAATTTACTTTAGCTATGACTCTGGAAGGCCCATAATGTTGAGGTAGTTGTGGCTACTAGTGGCAGGCAGGAGCAAAGGAAAGGAAAGCGGAAAACTCACTTCCTTTTTATTATTACTATCCATTCACTAATGTATTCGTTTACATCCCTGTAAGAAGTTCCAGTCCCTCCCCTCCCCCTAGTCCCACCTCTCACCTCCCCTCTGCTCCTCTCAGTTTCTCCCTCTCACCTCTCCTCCCCACCCCCTGTACCCCTGTCCTCTCTTCTCAGAGAAGGGTAGAGCTCACGGGCATCAAGCCATCTTGACATATCAAGCAGGACTGGGACTATCTCCTTCTGTTGAGGCCAGACAGGGCTACCTAGTTAGGGGAATGGGAACACTCGCGTTGGGCAGCACAAACCTGGTGGTGGAGACATTTTCATCTCAAAGTGCCTCCCTAGTAATGGGCTTTCTCCAGAAAGGCTGTGCCACAGAAACCTCCTAAATCCATGCCATCAACTTGGGACCAAGTATCCACATTCCCTAGACTATGGGGTACATTTCTTGAAATGTACCAAAAAGTTTAAAAATCTATGTTATTGCTAGAATATGTAGGGATAAAAGAGAGCATAGGCAGAATGTTATTTCATACTTTCTCTTTCAAAAAATAACATTCAGTGTCACCTAACTATATAAATTATCTTGACAAAATATGCCTTTTATGTTTATAAATAAATGTTTGGGGATAATATTAAAATTAAGATGAGTGTTTAAGAGCAGCTGTATAGGAGTAATTTCACCTTTGAGAAGAGTTCTCTGTATTGTGGCAAACTAGGCTAGCTTTGCATATTATTGCTGGGTTTCTTAAGTTCATAGACACAGAATGTTAGATAGTCTTATATCCACATGGAGTTTGTTTTCAGAGCACAAATTTAACCACTAAATATATGGTATAACAAAGCATAAAGCTAAATGTTACATATCTAATGAAAATCTAAAAATACAGATCAATTGCTGTCCCTACCTGCACAAGTAAGACAAAAACATCTCCAGGGAGCATTCTGTCTAAAATTGTGCTACAGTGTTTACGTTCAAACCCAACCGTTGTATTTAAAGAAAAGCCCTTAGGGAACAGCCGATAGAACCAACAGAATTTGAAATACAGTTGTTAATGTAAGTCAACCAAAAGGGTGTAAAGGCAAACAAAATATTTCTAAGTGGCATTTTCAACTTTTATCCATGCAACTTAGAGAAATCTTGCCAATATAATGCAACTCTGTGTCTGACTGGTACTCTGGCACTTTTTCATTATTTCAAGCAATGGAAAGAGTCCTTCTGTATCCTCACCCCTACCCAAAACCATCAGTTCTGGAGAGCTACACTTCAGCACACTTACAATTGTTAAGAGTTCTCTTTGATGGCCATCTGTCTAGATTAATCTTTATCGTCTCTATGAGCACCAAGGAAGGGTTGTATTGATGCCCGCAGCCCATGTTCCCACCAAAGGCCATGTGATGTCCAGAGTCTGTGCTGCAATCTGAAACTGTGTTGAAGTCCTTGACCTATGTTGCCCCAAAGGTTATGATGAATTGTCTTCTATGTCCCTCCTTCCCAACTGTGAGGATGCAGACATTAATACTACTGCAGAAGAAGCCTCCTTATCCTTTACAGTCAGGAGGAGCACAGATCATGGATTTCCACATGGCCTCTGGGTATAGCTCATACCACAAACCTCACGTGACCAGTACTGACCACAGACATCAACACACTCTTCTGCCTCAACACAGGCCACAGACACTATCATAGCCCTCAGCAGCAGCACAGGCCCTGTACTTCAACGTTTCCCAAGATGGTGACATGGCCCACAGACACCACCACCAACAAAATAATAACCTCTACAGAAAGCCATTAAAAAGAACTTTTAAAAATTCTGATAAGGATGCAGAGGTACAGCTGAAGTGCAGCTCTCCACAACTGATGGCTTCTGGTGGGGGTAGGAAAGGAATAAGGTTTTCTAAGGGCCTTGGCCACTGCTAGTTTGACCCTGCTCCAGTGAGTATATAGGTAATACAAATTGAACTTCTTTCTTTCTTTCTTTCTTTCTTTCTTTCTTTCTTTCTTTCTTTCTTTCTTTCTTTCTTTCTCTTCTTCCTCCTTTTCCTCCTCCTTCATCTCCTCATTCTCAATTTCATACTTCTTCTCCTCTCTTTTCTTTCTTTCTTTCTTCCTTTTTGTGGGATGTCGCAAAGTTAGGGGTAGACCTGGGTGGACTGGGAAGTGACTGTAATCAGGGTTTGTGATGTGAAATTTCCGAATAATCAATAAAAATATTATGTTTGTGAAATGGAAAATACAGAAAAGGGAAAGTTACATACATTTATGTAAATAACATTTTTAATGTTTCAGGCCAACCTGTTTAGCAAAATACCAGTTGGGACAACATGAATATTAAGTAATGGTTCAGATTTTAGACAAGGTCTTAGATGGTAGGAAGGGAGAGATGGCAGCAGGTAAGAATTGGGAAGCTCTTTATCGTGTCTACCTTGGCTAAAGCCTCAGAGGTGGGATTCAGAGTCAGTATTCTTTTCATTGGTTCCTCTGTCCTACTACCTCAGTATCATATGATATGTCTCCTAGCCAGGCAGGACTAGTGGAAGGAGGTGAACAACAACCCACCAACCAAACATTTGATTCAAAAAATTACCCAGCCTACAAGAAGTGTAGGGATAAGGGAGGAACAAAGGTTGAGGGAATGTCCAACCATTAATTGGCCCAACCTGAGACCCGCCTCACAGAAGAGGACCTGGTGCAGCCCCATGCAGGCCCTGTGGTTGGCGATTCAGTCTCTGTAAATCCATTCGAACCTTGCTTAGTTGATTCAGTGTGCCGTGTACTCCTGGCGGCTTCCATCCCCTCTAAATCCTACAGTCTTTCCTTCCCTTCTTCTGTGGGCTTCCCCAAGCTTTGAGGGAAGGAACTTGATGAAGGCCTTCAATTTAGACTCTCTCTTTGCATGGTGTCAGGCTGGAGGTCTTTGCACCTGATCCTATCAGCTGCTGGAGGAAACATCTCTGATGGCAGCTAGCCAGGGCACTAGTCTCTGAGTACAGTAGAATATCAGAGTCTTAACTTTGAGGTCTTGCAAAATCAACACTGAAATTGCATATTTCCAACAAACCATATGACTGAGTAAACATTCTCATTCAGAAAAGAATGAGTGGAGACACAGAACACCAAAGATCACAGCTCCATATTCAGCAACTGTGGCTCCGAATTTCTCACCTGTGTTCCAACTGTCTTGGATAGCCAGGACACTACAGATTCCTGTAACTTTTATATTGATCGAATTCCAATTCTCAGTAAATATCTTATGATTCCGATATGCCTTGCATCCTCCATGATACTTGGCCTTTCCACAGGGTAGGAGCTAGGTAGAGAGAAAAGTTATCGACAACTGGTAGCTGTTAAGGGAGGGAAATCACTGTCTTCAGTGGATACGCACTGATGAGTTACTCCTGTTCTAGAGGACAGCTCTACAGTCATGGCCATGTGGGCAGTCCAGGTTAAAGGAAACTAAGACACATGATAGTAAAGGAAGACATTCAGGGACGAAGCATGGCTTGATGGGGAGGAAGCTGAGAGCGTAAAGTGTGCATGTGTGAAGTTATCAAAGAATACATTATTTGCAGAAGTAAATAAGAAAAAAAATGAGTTTAGTCTTTATAGTGAATCACAAAGATAGGGGTTTTATAACCTTACTCTCTTTAGTAGAAATGAATATACTTATTTTCAGTCCTGGTTTGACACAATTTCAAAATATTTCTCATAGAATCATTATCTTCTCTTTATTTAAATGAAAAATTAAAAATATAACATTAACCTTATTAATCTGTGCTCTTTGAATATACATATATTTATCTCCATAAGTTTATCCATAAGATGACTAGCAGTATGAAATAGTTAAAATAGCATTTCTTAAGTTTTTAACTCTCTATCTAAAATGCTATGCTTTTTGGTCAAATTTGTTTTTCATGCATAAAAATTGCAATCTGATCTAGTTTGTCGCTAAACAAATGGATCCTATTAATGTATAATCTGATGTTATTACAGGAAACTTGAATTTTAATGAGCCCTGCTTGATTTGGATGAGTCAAGACAAGCATAACACAATTGAGTCAATTAACAACAATTTTGTAATCAGTGTTGATTAAGGAAGTGGGGAGACGGTATGTGCATAATTTGGAGAAATTCCTTGCCTTGAACGCTAACATAATGGGATAAATATTGGCCATTTAAAGTATCACATTTTACTAAAATAAGATAATAAGATATTTTATTCTTCTAAATAATTATTTCTATATAGTTCATTACATATGAGTAGAAAATTTAAAAAGCCTATCAAAAATCCCAATATTTTTCTGCTTCTGTCTTCAAGGAAATAATAAACATTTAATGTTCTGTCTGTTGCTAAACATCTAATAAAGTAATCTAGAATGCAGACAGGTAATTACTTTGACCGTATCTCTGCCCTCTACTTCAGAGATGACTACTTCCAGCTGCTTTAGAGTTTTCTTTGTTTAACAGAACTTACACATTATAAAAGAGTGTTTTCCTGCCAATGTTCCTTTACTTGGCTTGGAAAGAAGCTGCTGCATTTAGCTTATTCATGTTTACATATCAAATGTGTACACACTTCTATTTTTTTTTCAGTTCTTAGCTGCTACTGTCCTTTGCAATTTACTTTTTAAAAACAAGTTATATTAGGAATCTTGCATCATGAACTCTCCTATATTCTTTACAATTATTTCTAGGGTTTTATTAAGTGATTCATTAATTTTATATTAAAAAATTGCAGCGTTATATAATTTTATGACATGGAACACAATATTTAACATTAATTTGTTTTGCAATGGAACTTTTGAAGAAATCCATTATGCTTGTAAGGAGAGCTAGCATCAGATCTTCGAGCAAAGATGTATCATAATGCATCAGAAAGAATTAAGGGTCTGGAGAGATAGCTCCGAGGCTTTGAGAAAGCACTATTCTCACTCGCATAGGACTCAAGATCTTTCCTCAGACACATGCAGGATGGCTCACAACTGCCTATGACTCCATCTTCAGATCTTCAGATCTTCATGGTAGATCTGTTGCTTCTGGCCTCCATCTGCATCTGCATGCACATTAATACACCTTTCATACACACATGTAATCAAATTTAACAACTGTTTCAACAAGAATTAAATGTCACGCGTAATTGTATTATTATTTATGTATCTAAAATTGCGTATAAAACCCACATAAATACGAGCACACACATATAGAAATTAAATCTTCCCACTTAGGTTGACAGTGTTGATCCCAGAAACCATACACTACCTAGCCGAACACCTCAACATCAGGCTTCGGTATCCAGTTGTGACTGCTGTGAGGGTCTCCGCTTGATGTAAGGGAAGCTTCTTGGAAGAAATGAGGCAGCTACATTTACCTGAAGGTATAAGGCTGAGATTTACAATATAGTAAAGAGCTATTCTGATCTGGAAAAATGATGATAATTATTGTTTTCTGAGGTCCATGACCATACTAGCAATGAGAAGCTTGCTGGGTTTTCAATACCAGGCATGATTTCTCTCCATCTATACCTATATCTCTATCTATAGATATGTCTACAGATAGATGTCTATGTACCTCTCTTTCTCTAACCAAATCTACTGGACAATGAACCAATAATATATCTTCTGAGTCCACATATATGTATGCATATGGAATATTCATAATTTGCTGATATGTAAATTGTATATTTGTATGTGTATATATTGTGTGTTTGTGTGTAACAATAATGATAAAAGAAAAAGAGGGTCTCAACTTTAGGGGGAAAACATGGAAGGGGTTTGAGGAGTTAAAGGTAAGGTTCTGGAGGAACAGAGGAAAAAGAGAGAGGAGAGAAATTATTTAATTTTATTTCAATTAAAACATAAAAATTATATGAAAATTAATTTCAATAAAAATGATAATATTGTATTAAAAAAGAAAACATTACATATCAAATATATATGCAGGATAATCTTAAATAATGACATAATAAATAAATATAAACCAGAAAAATGTAGAAATTGTAACAATAAACTATATTGTGAAACAATAAAATGATAAGCATTTGCATTGGTCAAATAACAAATATATTTTTTAATATACATGATCCAATTCCACTTTTATTTAATAAATAGTTTATCAACAAAAAAAAGCCTCCTAAAATTCCATTCACATTCATATGTTATTATTTAAGATGGTATTTTATTTCCTAACTCTTTTTTTTTCACTTTATTCATTTTGTATCCCCCCATAAGCCCCTCCCTCCTCCCCTCCCCATCCCACCCTCCCTCCCCTTTCTGCATGCATGCCACTCCCCAAGTCCACTGATAGGGGAGGTTCTCCTCTCCTTTCTGATCTTAGTCTATCAGTTCTCATCAAAAGTGGCTGCATTGTCTTCTACTGTGGCCTGGTAAGGCGGCTCCCCTCTCAGGAGGAGGTGATCAAAGAGTAGGCCAATTAGATTATGTCAGAGGCAGTCCCTCTTCCCATTACTATGTAACCCAACTGGACACTGAACTGCCATGTGCTACATCTGTGCAGGGGTTCTAGGTTATCTCCACGAATAGTCCTTGGTTAGAGTATGAGTCTCTGGGAAGTTCCCTGTGTTCAAATTATCTTGTTCTGTTGCTCTCCTTGTGGAGTTCCTGTCCTCTCCAGCTCTTACTATTTCCCACTTCTTACATAAAATTCCATTCACTCTGCCCATCAGTTGGCCATCAGGCTCAGCATCTGCTTTGACAGTCTATACTGCAGAGGCTTTCAGAGGCCCTCTGTGGCAGGTTCCAAGGTTGTTTCCTGTTTTCTTCTGGCTTTCAGAGGCCCTCTGTAACAGGTTCCGAGGTTGTTTCCTATTTTCTTTTTCTTCTGATGTCCATCCTCTTTGCCTTTCAGGATGGGGATTGAACATTTTAGTTAGGGTCCTCTCTTTTGCTTAGTTTGTTTAGAAGTACAGATTTTAGTGGGTTTATTTTATGTTATATGTTTATATGAGTGAGTATATATCGTGTGTGTCTTTTTGCTTCTGGGACAACTCACTCAGTGGATCCTTTCCAGGTCCCACCATTTACCTGCAAATTTCATGATTTCCTTATTTTTCATTGCTGAGTAATACTCCATTGTATAGATGTACCACAGTTTCTGCATCCATTCTTCAGTTGAGGGGCATCTGGGCTGTTTCCAGCTTCTGGCTATTACAAATAAAGCTGCTTCAAACATGGTTGAGTAAATGTCCTTTTTGTGTACTTGAGCTTCTTTTGGGTATATGCCTAGGAGTGGTATGGCTGGATCTTGGGGAAGCACTATTCCTAGTTGTCTGAGAAAGTGCCAGATTGCTTTCCAGAGTGGTTGTACAAGTTTACATTCCCACCAGCAGTGGAGAAGGGTTCCCCTTTCTCCACAACCTCTCCAGCATGTGTTGTCCCTTGAGTTTTTCATCTTGGCCATTCTGATGGGTGTAAGGTGAAATCTCAGGGTTGTTTTGATTTGCATTTCCCTAATGGCTAATGAGGTTGAGCATTTCTTTAAGTGCTTCTCTGCCATTCGATATTCCTATACAAAGAATTCTCTCTTTAGCTCTGTTCCCCATTTTTTAAGTGGATTACTTGGTTTGCTGCTTTTCAGCTTGTTTAGTTCTTTATATATACTGGATATGAGTCCTCTGTCAGATAAAGGGTTGGTGATGATTCTTTCCCAATCTGTAGGCAGTCGCTTTGTTTTGATGACGGTGTCCTTTGCTTTACAGAAGCTTTTCAATTTCAGGAGGTCCCATTTATTGATTGTTGCTCTTAGAGCCTGTGCTATTCCTGTTCTGTTCAGGAAGTTTTCTCCTGTACCAATGAGTTCTAGGGTATTCCCACTTTTTTTCTAGCTGATTTAATGTGTCTGGTTTTATGTTGAGGTCTTTGATCCACTTGGACTTCAGTTTTGTGCAGAGTGATAAGTATGGATCTATTTTCATTTTTCTACATGTAGACATCCAGTTGGACCAGCACCATTTGTTGAAGATGCTATCTTTTTACCATTGTATGGTTTTGGCATCTTTGTCAAAAATCAGGTGTCCGTAAGTGTTTGGGTTTATTTCTGGGTCTTCTGTTTGGTTCCATTGATCCACCATTCTGTTTCTATGCCAGTAACATGCAGTTTTTATAACTGTTGCTCTATAGTACAGCTTGAGATCAGGGATGGAGATACCTCCAGAAGATCTTTTATTGTAGAGGATTGTTTTAGCAATTCTCGGTTTCTTATTATTCCATACGAAATTGAGAATTTTTCTTTCCAGGTCTGTAAAGAATTGTGTTGGCAATTTGATGGGAATTGCATTGAATCTGTAGATTACATTTGATGAGATGGCCATTTTTACTAGGTTAATCCTGCCAAGCCATGAGCATGGGAGATCCTTCCATCTTCTCATATCTTCCACTAATTCTTTCTTCAGAGACTTGAAATTTTTTTCATACAAGTCTTTGACTTTCTTGGTTAGGGTTACACCAAGGTACTTTATGTCATTTGTGGCTATTGTGAAGGGTGTTGTTTCTCTAATTTCTTTCTCAGCCCTTTTGTCTTTTGTACACAGGAGTGCTACTGATATTTTTGAGTTAATTTTGTATCCGGCCACTTTGCTGAAGGTGTTTATCACCTGTAGGAGTTTCCTGGTAGAGTTTTTGGGATCACTCATGTATACTCTCATATCATCTGCAAATAGTGATAATTTGACTTCTTCCTTTCCCATCTGTATCCCCTTGATCGCCTTCAACTGTCTTATTGCTCTAGCAAGGACTTCCACCACTATGTTGAAGAGATATGGAGAGAGTGGGCAACCTTGTCTTGTCCCTGATTTCAGTGGGATTGCTGTAAGTTTCTCTCCGTTCAGTTTGATGTTGGCTATAGGCTTGCTGTATATCACCTTTACTATGTTTAGATATGTGCCTTGTATCCCTGATCTCTCCAACACTTTAAACATGAATGGATGTTGGATTTTGTCAAATGCTTTTTCAGCATCTAGGGAGATTATCATGTGTTTTTTTTTTTCAGTTTGTTAATATGGTGGATCACTTTGATGGATTTCCGTATATTGAACCACCCCTGCATACCTGGTCATAGTGGATAATATTTTTGATGTGTTCTTGTATTCAGTTTGCAAGTATTTTGTTAAGTATTTTTGGATCACTGTTCATAAGGGAGATTGGCCTGAAATTCTCTTTCTTTGTTGAGTCTTTGTGAGGTTTAGGTACCAAGGTGACTGTGGCCTCATAGAATGAGTTTGGTAATGTTCCTTCTGTTTCTAATTTGTGGAATAGTTTGAAGAGAATTGGAGTTAGCTCTTCTTTGAAGGTCTGGTAGAATTCTGCGCTGAAGCCATTCTAGTCCTGGGCTTTTTTTGGATGGGAGGCTTTTGATGACCGCTTCTATTTCTTTGGGGGGTATAGGACTATTTAATTGATTTATCTGGTCCTGATTCAGCTTTGGTAAGTCAAATCGATCAAGAAAATTGTCCATTTCATTTAGATTTTCAAAGTTTGTTGAGTATAGACTTTTGAAGCAAGTCCTAATGATTGTTTGGATTTCCTCAGTGTCTGTAGTTATGTCCCCCTTTTCATTTCTGATTTTGTTGATTTGGTTGGTGTCTCTCTGCCTTTTAGTTAGCTTGTCTAAGGGTTTGTCAGTCTTGTTGATTTTCTCAAAGAACCAGCTCTTGGTTTCATTGATTCTTTGAATTGTTTTATTTGTTTCTAATTGATTGATTTCAGCCCTGAGTTTGATTATTTCCAGCCGTCTACTCCTTTTTGGTGTGTCTGCTTCTTCTTTTTCTAGGTTTTTTAACTGGGCCATTAAGTTGCTTGAATGAGCTGTATCGAATTTCTTCTTGAAGGCACTTAGTGATATGAACTTTCCTCTTAGCACTGCTTTCATTGTGTTCCACAAGTTTGGGTATGTTGTGTCTTCATTTTCATTGAGTACTAGAAAGACTTTAATTTCTTTTTTATTTCTTCCTTGACCCAGCTGTCATTTAGTAACAACTTGTTCAGTTTCCATGAGTGTGTAGGCTTTTTGCTATTTCTGTTGTTGTTGAAGTACAGCTTTATTCCATGGTGATCAGATAAGATACAAGGGATTATTTCAATCTTCTTGTATCTGTTGAGGCTTGCTTTGTGACCAACTATATGGTCTATTTTGGAGAAGGTTCCATGAGGTGCTGAGAAGAAGGTAATTTCTTTTGTGTTTGGGTTTAAAGTTCTGTAAATGTCTGTTAGGTCCATTTGATTCATGACCTCTGTCAGAGATATTGTTTCTTTGTTTAATTTCTATTTTGTTGACCTGTCCTTTGTTGAGAGTGGGGTGTTGAAGTATCCCACTATTAATGTGTGGGGATCTATATGTGGTTTAAATTTTATCAATGTTTCTTTTACAAATGTGGGTGCTCTTGTATTTGGGGCATAGATGTTCAGGATTGTGATGTCTTCCTGGTGGAATTTTCCCTTGATGAGTATGAAGTGTCCTTCCCAATCTCTTTTTATTAATTTTGGTTGAAAGTCTATTTTATCAGATACTAGAATGGCTACTCCTGCTAGTTTCTTGGGTCCATTTGCTTGGAAAGTCGTCTTCGAACCTTTTACCCTCAGGTAATGTCTATCTTTGTGCCTTAGGTGTGTTTCTTGTATGCAACAGATTGCTGGGTTTTGTTTACACATCCATTCTGTTTATCTGTGTCTTTTTACTGGAGAGTTGAGTCCATTGATGTTGAGAGAGATTTATGACCAGTGGCTGTTAGATCTCTTGATTTTGATATTGGCTGTGGTCATAAGGTTGTGTGCTTGGTTGCTTTTTGTTTTACTGTAGTAAGGTTAATTATTTCCTGTGTTTTCTTGACAGAAGCTAATTTTCTTGGGTTGTATTTTCCCTTCCAGTGTCTTCTGTAATGCTGGATTTCTGTGTAGGTATTGTTGGAATTTGTTTTTGTCATTGAATATCTTGTTTTCTCCGTCTATGAGGACGGAGAGTTTTGCAGGGTATAGTAGTCTGGGCTGACATTTGTATTCTCTTAGGGTCTGCATATTATCTGTCCAGGCCCTTCTGGCTTTCATAGTTTCTTTTGAAAAGTCAGGTGTGATTCTGATGGGTTTGCCATTATATATTACTTGGCCTTTTTCCCTTTCAGCTTTTAGCATTTTTTCTTTGTTCTGTATACTTGCTGTTTTGATTATTATGTTGTGGGAGGATTTTCTTTTCTGGTCAAATTTGTTGGGTGTTCTGTAGGCCTCATGTATCCTTATTGGCTTCTCCTTTAACTTGGGGAAATTTTCTTCAATGATTTTGTTGAAAATATTTTCTGGGCCTTGGAGAACGGAGTCTTCTTTTTCCTCTATACCTATTATTCTTAGGTTTTGTTTTTTCATATTGTCTTGGATTTCTTGGACGGTCTGTGTCAGAATTTTTTTGGATTTAACATTTTCTTTGACAGATACATCGATTTCTTCCATTGTATCTTCTACACCTGAGATTCTTTCTTCCACCTCTTGTAGTCTGTTGGTTATGCTTACCTCTGTAGTTCCTGTTTTCTTCCCTAAATTCTTTCTCTCCATTATTTCCTCCAGTTGTGTTTTCTTTAATTTTTCCAGTTCTATCTTCAGATCTTGAGTTGTTTTGTTTACTTCCTTCACCTGTCTGATTGTATTTTCCTCTTTTTCTTTTAGTTCCTTCAACTCTGTTCCTTTTATTTCTTTCAGTGATTTAATTATTTCTTCTCTGAAGCCTGCAAGCTGTTTGGCTGCATCTTCCCTTATTTCTTCATGGATGGCCATAATCTGCTTGTCTTTAACTTCCTCCATTTTTTACGGATAGCCATGATCTGTTTGGTTTTATCTTCCTCTAATTCTTTACGTATTTTATTTGTTTCCTCTATTATCCTCTTCATCAGCATAGATGTAATGTCATCTTCTTGATTTTCTATTATGCTGCGTTGTCCAGGGCTGTTCGCCCCTGGACGTCTGGGTTCTGGAGAGGCCCTATTGCTCTGTCTTTTGTTGCTTGAGCTTTTACGCTGACCTCTACCCATTGGGCTGATTTAGGTGTTGGCTGTTAGTTTCTGTGCTTCCTGGAGTCCTGAGGTAGGGAGAATCCCTTTGGCCGGAAGATGATTTTTCCTGAAGGAGTCCTCCTCTGCTTTTTGTGTATGGTCACTGTATGGCCAGTGTTTCTCAGGAATTGCCACTGCTCACCTCATGATTATAGCCCTGAGTAGTAGCTGTGGTCTATGTTAGGCAGGGGGGATCTCCTCTTACCCATAGAAGTTCTCAAGACAGCTGCCCCACTGCTGGGTTTCTCGTTATAAATTTAGTGTGCTGCTGCTCACTAAATTTCCAGGTACAGTCCTCTTGAAGAACCTGCTGATTCCCTAGCTGTGGGGTTTTCTCCCAACAGGGAAACTCAGTCTGTTAACCTGGGGCACACAGTTCTGTCCGGGAAAGTGAGAGGTGTACCCACCAAGTCTCTGGGCCAGAGGCTGAGTGCTCCGCTCTGGGTCTGGAGAATGTGCACCTAGGTTGAGTTGGCGCCTGGGCGCGCTGCTCTGGTCTGGAGGCTGGGTGCTTCACTCTGGACCAGAAGCTGTGTGTCCCTATCTGTGATGGTGGCTGCAGGCACTGCTCTGGTCCAGACACTGTGGATGCAGCCCTCTTGAAGGACCAGGGTTCCCACAGTTTTGACAGTCTAGCTAGGAATAACTGGTTGATCCTTGGCACAGTATCTGAGGGCTGCTCTAATGGCTCTCTGGCTTTTGTAGGTCTGAGGATGCAGCTGTGTCCCAGTGCCCTAGGGTAACTCAATAATGGCGGCTGAGCACAGCACCCCTCCTGCATTAGAGCCTAGAGTCTGAGTGAATCCAGGAAGTCTTTTGGTGCTAGGTGTCCTGAGTGTTAGACCTGATGATCCCCTCTGCTGGGGGTTTCCTCCTGCCAGAAACACCCAGTCTGTGCTTTGGGGACCGCTGTTCTGTCTGGGGTGGTGAGTAGAACCCACAGGCACAGATGCCCGCTTGTGGCTCCGCCTTTCTGGCCTTTGGGAACCTTGGCGGCTCCCTAAACTGGGTAATTTTCCCGAGACCTTTTCAGGGTGGGGGTGTCGGCTGAGTGCTCTGAGATCAGACCAGCCGTTTCCCTCCCTGTGGGTTTGCACCTGACAGTGAAACGCAGTCTCTGGTGCCTGGTGCCCTGGTGCCCTGGTGCCCACATTCCTATCTGAGGCGGCGAATCAGGCGCGCAGGCAGGGCTCTGTGCAGGCGCCTTTGTCCCGGGCTCCGGGCTGGCTCCTGTGGTGCCTGCGGAAACCGAGACTTTTCCAGGGGATGTCTGGGTGACCTAAGGTCGGTCCCAATCGTTTTCTGCTCCGTGGGGTTATGTCTCGCCTGGGAAATCCAGTCTGTGGTGTTGTGGGCCCACAGTTCAGTCTGGGACAGTGACCAGATTACGCTGGCGTGTAGCTCTGGGCTGGTGACCAAGCGCCTGGCGGAACCGGGATGTCTTCCGCGGTTTAGCCGGGTGAGTTAAAGCTGATTGAATCCCCCACCGTGGGGTATCCTCTCACCTGAGAAACACAACCACTTGTGTTTTATGGCCGCAAGTTCTGATTGCTGGTCACTGTGACAATCCTGCTGTGCTGCTCCTCAGAATGAGAGTCCTCCTGGCGCCGCCATCTTGCCCCGCCTTCCTAACTCTTATAAAGTGTTAAAAACATTATCATGAATACTCGTATCAATTTCTAGAGATCTGTTGATTTTTGTTTATTAAACTTAAATATTAATTGAAATTTTCATATACTTTACACATGGCTATAATTTTTTATTCTTTAGTTACCTAAGAGACGGTTTATTTATAGTGTACCTATTAAATTAAAAAATTATTTTGACAAAAATATTAATCAAATAATTTAAATCCTTCTTTAACATACTTTCTTCCAAGCTATTTTTAAAAAAATTTCAGCACAAAAAAACAAGATTTGCATGGATTTTCTGTAGACCTGATATGTTGAAGAAGACTGAGAGCTAATAATAGAGGTACCTTCAGTATTGTGATGGTAACTGGGATTCTTTTAGAAAAAACATCAAATGCTCTCTGAGGTAGCACAGACCACTAATCTTCAGGCAATTTATACCGTGCTGAGTATCACAAAAGAGAAAATTCTGTGCTATTATGGAAACATACAATAAGAAAATTGGGTATGATTCAGTAGAAGTCTCTCTTACGAGACACTGAAAAAATGGTTTCTCCTACACTTGTGTATGGCAAGAGAGTAGGGAGAAAAGAATATATTATTTTCCCAAATGCAAAACGAATCCAAGGTTTTCTGACAATATTTGCCCATGCTCCATACCTCAAGGGTTCCCTGATTCTAAACAGACTGCATGTACACTTTATATCAAAAATACCCTCACTCCACACAACAGTGATCAATGCTTGACGATGTGAGATTCATGTATTAAGTACAGTGTGCTGACTTTACAAGTTTTCTGCTCATATAGACACATAACATATTATGCTGGTATAGTAAACTGGTGGCTGTGGGTTCTCCTTATAAATGTAAATAAGTTTAGACCCCATTCCTCATCTAGAAGAATTCTTATTTACAACAAAAGGACACAACTATCGAAAGCTACAATAAATCAAAATGCATGTGTGTGGAGCCCAGTTCCAACAGACACATCTAGAAAACATTCCCGCACCTAAGGCTCAGGGAGGAAAAAAAAAGATTCTAAGAGCCAGAGGATCATGGAATTTGCTGTGAGATTTTTTTTCCTTTTTTTTTCCTTCCTGGTAATGTCTTTCAACATTTTTTTTCAATTATCAAATAATTAAATTTTCGGTAATGATTGAAATTTTTATTTTATTTTTATTAAAAACAGTTTATTCATTTTTGTATCCCCCTCCCCCATGATCTCCCAATCCCACCCTCCCTCTTCTTCTCCTATGCCCCTCTTCCAGTCCAATGATAGGGGAGGTTCTTCTCCCCTTCCATCCGACCCTAGTCTATCAAGTCTCATAAGGACTAGGTTCTTTGTTTTCCTCTGTGGACTGGTAAGGCTGTTCCCCACTCAGGGGCAGGTGATCAAAGAGCTAGCCCATGAGTTCATGTCAGAGAAGGTTCCTGTTCCCATTACTGGGGTACCGTCTTGGACACTGAGCTGCCGCGGGCTACTTCTGTGCAGGGGTTCTAGGTTATCTCCATGCATGATCCTTGTTTGGAGTATCAGTCTCAGAAAAGACCCCAGGGCCCAGATTTTTTCATTCTGTTGCTCTCCATTTCTTATATGATTTACAATATACTCGGTTTGAGCTCACTGAGGTAAAATTTACTTGTTTGATGTTTAAAGGATATTTGTTAGTGATAATCTTCAAAACTTATTCACTCTATCCCTCTGCCTTTTGTTTCAAGCTAATGTAATAGCTTTTTATTTCAACTATGATATATTAAGAAAAGGAAGGCATCATAATGATTTAGTCTTTCAATGAGCATATGCATATTAAATATTTTAGAAAATTACATATTACACTCATAGCTACATCTTTTATTTTCTCCACAAACTGCAGGTTACAGTATGTTTGTTTAATTTAATTTTATTTCTATATTTTTATTACAATTTATTCACTTTGTATCCCTGCTGCAGCTCTCTCCCTTGTCTTTCCCAATTCCACCCTCCCTCCCTCTTTTTCCCCTATGCCCTTTCCCTAGTCCCCAGATAGGGGAGGACCTCCTTCCATTCTATCTGACCCTAGCCTATCAGGTCTCATCAGGACTGGCTGCATCGTCTTTCTCTGTGGTCTGGCAAGGATGTACCGTCCAAGGGGAGGTGATCAAAGAACCAGCCCCTGAGTTCATGTCAGAGACACCCCCTGTTCCCCTTACTAGGAGACCCATTTGAAAACTGAGCAGCCAATGGGCTTCCTTAGAACAGGGGGTTTAGGTCCTCTCCATGCATGGTTCTTGGTTGAAGTATCAGTCCATGCTGCCTCGCCCCCAACCCCGAGCCCAGGTATTTTGGCTCTGTTGTTCTCCCTGTGGAGCTCCTTACTCCTCCAGGTATTTCTATTTCTCTCTTCTTTTATAATGATTCTGGCACTTTGGCCAAAGTTTGGCTATGAGTCTCAGTATCTCCTTCAATACCCTGGTGGGTAGAGTCTTTCGGAGACCCTCTGTAGGAAGGCTCCTGTCCTGTTCATTGTCTTCTCCTATTTCTGATGTTTATCCTGTTTTCCCTTCTGAATGAGGATTAAGCATCTTCCCTAGGGTCTTCCTTGTTGTTTAGCTTCTTTAGGTCTGTAGATTTTAGTATGTTTATTCTATATTATATGGCTAATATCCATCAACTCTTCAATATACTATCATCTTGATCACAGAGTCAGAGAGAGACAAGCTCTACAAGTTTTTTCCTTGTGCTTTTTTTTTTTTTTTCAGATGAGGAGTCTTCAATTTCCTTCCAGATTTTATTTTGCTTCTGTTTATTGGCCAGTTGGACACAATAGTAATTTTTTGTACTTAATCTTCACTTCTATTTTCAGTGCTTTTGAATTTGTGCCTGGTATCCATCATTAATTTTGAAAAATAAATTTCTTCATACCATTCATCCTTTCTGGTTAGTTTAGCTTCACCATTTCCCTGCGATATTCTTCCAAAAGAACTTGTCTCCTACAGCTTATGCCCTTGTTTTGATGCTACTGTTATTCAGTGCATGCTCTGTGTGATGGTGGATGTGTACAGGGAGAAGGTCTCTAATATTTGGATGAAGCCTGAAACTTGGGTGTTTTAGTTACAAGGCTCAGTAAAGTGTTTCTTTACCTCAGCCAGAGGTAAAAGTGATCCTAACATATACCACTAATATTCTTGCAAAGGCCATGCTTTTTAGTCTGTGTACTTATTTTTGGTTTTCTGGCTTCTTTTCCATCTTACTTACATGTTAATCTACAAATGCTGCTGACCCCACTCTGTACTATACAGGAGACAAGAGAGTGGTTTGAGTGGTTTTAACAGAGGCCACTGTTCTCCTTGCTCAGCTGCAGGTGTTTCTTGATTTCCCATGACCATGAAAGAAAAGTGAGACATCTGGAGGAAACCTGCCAAACACTGAGTATCTCATACACCCAAGGACTCAGATGGTTTCTGCATTCACCTTACCTCACCCCTGAATTTTAACAATAATTAGAGACTGATTTACTCACTGCTTATATTTCATGGAATGAAAATAATTCAAGTCAATTTATGTTTTAATGATTTTATCTATGAAAATATATCTCAGTCTACAAGGTGAGACCGGATGATGATTGGGTGATGTATAGCTGAAGTGACTGATATAGAACACTAATATACTTATAATATATATAATATATAATATATAATATTTATATTTGTTTCCAGAGTTAAATCCATCACTTGGGTTTGTCATTCTAGATGTACCTTGGCTGGACATTTCAGTATTAGTCTTTCTATTTCTATGATGTGGTGACTCAATCGTCCTGTATTTGTCCTATTTTTAAGTGAAAAAAATGTCGCATTTATACATACTTGCTTGGGTGCGAGTGTGTACACATGCAAGAAAAGGTGTGAATTTGAAAGAGTTGACCTGACTGTCATTCTTCAGGTGCCATAAATCTTCTCAGCAGCTTAGCGCTCACCCAGGAGGCTAGGCAGCTTGGCCATCAAACCTTTAGGATCCCATTGTTTCCACCTTTTTAGAAATGGGATCAAATAAGCATAGACCAATATGTCTGGATTTCCACTTCTGTTCAGGGAATTGAACTCAGGTCCTCATGCTTATATGAGAAGAGAACCATTTTATTGGCAAAGTCATTTCCATAGTGTTTATGAAATAACAGAGAACATGAAACTGATTATTATCATTTTGTTTATATGACATTAAGTCATTCCTTGAATCACTTATAATGCATATTTGTTCAAAAACTTAATCAAGAATTTATCAGATGGAGAGGTAAACAGTATCTTGATTTTCTTTAGACACTGATAAAAAGGAAGAAGTGGTATAAAGGGAATACACTTTTAACTTTGATGTATTAAATGAGTAAAGCTCTTCTTGGGAGATGTCTATCAATGTGTTCACCCCAGTGCCTGTGAAGAGTGGAGAGTTTTATTGATTCCTGGGTTACTACTCTCAAGAAAGCTCTATCTTCCTCTGCAACATGCTTAATTTACTTTAATGTTTCTAATTTCCTCAAGCACCAAAGCTTTATCAATGCCAACTTTACAAGAGATTTTATGTCTAAAGTATGATTTTTTTAATTACTTAAATTCTATTTTTGTCCTGTTTTCATTGCAAAGCCCATTCAAAGTGGCTGGTGATTAGCACTCCTGGGATGTCTCTGAGATGCCTCAACTTTCCTCTGCCACAGTACTCAGTCCAGCCTCCTTATACTATGTCTTCCACCAAATTTTAACTGTCAGAAAAAGTGCATCTACCTTTTACTGCCAATGTGTAACGTGCATGACCTATGCCCAATCAGCAAAAGGCCTCATTACCATATGAAACATAACAAGTGTCTCTAATGTTCATATTCCTTCAGTCTTCATGTCAACCTGTTAGGAGTCTCAGCTAGAGTCACACCCATGTCCTCCCAGGAGCCTGCCCCATCGCAGGCCTCCAGCTTGACAAGGAGATGTCCCCCCTTCTTTTTCCCAGCCCTCTCATCTCACCTTCCACCCTCTTCTCCAGACATTTGCTCCTACCCTTGCTTCCCTCCCCATTCCATCTTCTGCCCAATTCCCTCTCTTCATCTACTTCTGCTGTCCATTCCATTTTTCTTTCTGAGTGACATTCTGGTAACCTCCCTTGGGACTAGTTGAAGTAGGGGAACAACAACCCATAGACAAAACCTTTGAAATTACCCCGCCTACAAAAAAATGCAGAGATAAAGAGGAAACAAAGATTGAGGGGATGTCCAATCAATAATGACTTACCTGTCAGTAGAGAGCCAGCCCCTGACACTATTAGCAGTCCTCTGCTCTGCTTGCTGACATAGCCTAACTTGAGTGTCATCTGGGAGGCTCCAGCCACAGCAGATTGAAACAGATGCAAGGACATGCAGCCAAGCAAGGGGCAGAGATCTGAGGGTGCTGTGGAAGTGTTCATGGAAAGCTAGAAGGACCTCGAGGGGATAGGAACCTCACAACAAGACCAACAAAGAAAACTAACCAGACCAGCATGGGCTTACAGATATTGAGGCATCAATTAAAGAGAATTCATGTTCTTGATCTGGGCCTCCTGCACATATGTGTCTGATTGGAAGCTTGGTCTTCTTATGGGGTATCTGGTGAGTGGAGGAGAGCTGTTTCTAACAGATTCTTTTTTTAATTTTAATTTTTTATATTAATTACAGTTTATTCACTTTGTATCCTAGCTGTAACCCCTCCCTCACTTCCTCTCAATTCCACCCTCCTATCTCATCTCCTCTCATGTCCCTATCCAAGTCCAATGATAGGGGTGGTCCTCCTCCCCTTCCCTCTGACCCTAGCCTATCAGGTCTCATCAGGCCTGGCTACACTGTTCTCCTCTGTGGCCTGGTAAGGCTGCTCCTCCTTCAGGGGGAAGTGATCAAAGGACCAGCCACTAAGTTCATGTCAGAGACAGTCCCTGTTCCCATTACTAAGGAAACCACTGGAGACTGAACTGCCATGGGCTACATCTGAGCAGGGGTTCTAGGTTGTCCCCATGTATGGTCCTTGGTTGGAGTATCAGTCCCAGAAAAGACTTCAGGGCCCAGATTTCTTGGTTCTATTGCTCTCCTTGTGGAGCTGCTGTCCCCTCCAAGTCTATCTCTCTCATCTTTCATAAGATTCCCTGCACTCTGCCCAAAGTTTGGTTATGAGTCTCAGCAGCTGCTTTGGTACCCTGCTAGGTAGAGTCTTTCAGAGGCCCTCTGTGGTAGGCTCATGTCCTGTTCCCTGTTTTCTCCCTCTCCCGATGAGTGAGGATTGACCATCTTACCCAGGGTCCTCCTTCTTGCATAGCTTCTTTAAGTATACAGATTTTTGTATGTTTATCTTATATGTCTAATATCCACTTATAAGTGAGTATACACCACGTGTGTCTTTCTGCTTCTGGGATACCTCACTCAGGATGATCTTCAGATCCTTCTCCCTGTCAGGTCTTCCTTGCTTAGCCTCGGGAGATGAGGATATGCTCAGTCCCAGTCCTTATGTGATTGATGTGCTGGGAGGGTTGATACTGGGGAGAGGGTGCTCCCCATTTCTGGGGAAAAGAAAGAGAGAAAGGGAGAAGGAAGGGAAGGAGGGACTTGGAGGAGAGGAGGGAGATTGCACCCTTGGGATGTAAAGTAAATAAACTGACATTTTAAAAGGAACAACAAAAAATGAAATTGAGGTCAAGATAAAGATATATGAGAGAGAAAGAGAAGTGAAGAAGAGAGGAGAGGGAGGAGGATAAGAAAAAGGGAGGATGCAGAAGAGAGAGATGAAGAGGATAAGAAGAGGAGGAGAAGAGAGAGAAGAAAGAAATGTTAACAGTAAGTTACAAAATATCAACCTGTGCAGCCATACTTGCTTAAACACCTCAGCCATCTGTGTGCTGCGTTACACAGATGGGGAGGTTGTCCCCTAAGACTGACATGCAGCTGGAAGTTTTCTGTATCTTAGAGGTATAGCCATTATCACGATACATCATCCATACTCAATACATCATCCATGTGCTGGTATAAACAAGGGCGTCTTGCCCACAGTGTTAAATTACAGCATGTAAGTTATGTATAGGATATAAAAATGATGATACTAAATGACATTTTTACTTTCAATGTTTACTATGTTTGCATTATTGCTTATGTGTATGTCTACTTAGTTTTTAAACTGAAGAACAACTAGGCAGCTTCTGCAGAGGATTTCAAACAGGTGGCCATGAGAGAAGAAAACCCCACATATACTATTGGTACTGAAGACCTCCCAGGGCCTGACTCACAGAGGTGGATAAAGTGACATTGATGACTCTACCCTTCTATAGGCCTAAATGTATTTTTCTGTCTTTGCTTTTGACAGAAATAATTTTTCTTTTATTTTAATTTTTTAAATTTATTCATTATATATTCAGATTGAAGACCCCCCTCAACTCCTCCCAGTCCCACTCTCCCTCCCTCTTCCTCCTCTCTTTCTCTTTTCCCCAGTCCATTGAAAGGGGGAGTTCTCCTCCTCTGCCATCAGATCCTACCTTATCAAGTCTCGTCAGGACAGCCTGGATCTCTCCTCTGTGCACTGGCAAGGCTGCATCCCCAGGGGAGAGTGAAGTGAAGAGAGGGAACAATATGGGAGAATATCACTGAGAGCCTCCGAAAGGCTCCACCCAAAAGGGGATCAAAACAGATGCTGAGACTCACAGCCAAACTTTGGTCAGAGCTCAGGGAGTCTTATGGAAAAAAGGGGTGGTAGGGATAGAAGGGCAGAGAGGAGACAGGAGCCCACAAGGAGACCAAAAAAGCCAAAAAATCTGAGCCCAGGGGGTCCTGCACAGACTGATGTATCACAAAAGGACCATGCATGGAGAAGACCTAGACCCCCTGATCTAATGTAGCCAGTTGGCAGCTTAATCTCCATGTGGATCCCAAGTTGAGGGGCTGCCTCTGTCATGGACAGAAGTATACTTTAAGATACAAGCAAATCATGAAATTTTCAGGCAAATGGTGGGAACTAGAAAAGATCATCATGAGTGAAGTAACCCAGAAGGAGAAAGACACACAGGGTATATGCTCACTTAAAAGTGGATATTAGCCATATTATTATAGGATAAACAAACTAAAATCTATAGTCCTAAAAAAGCTAAATAATAAGGAGGAGTCTAGGGAAGAAGCTGAAACCTCACTCAGAAGGAAAAACAGGATAAACATCAGAAATAGGAGAAGACAAGGAACAGGATAGGGGCCTTCCACAGAGAACCTCTGAAAAACTCTACCCACCAGGGTATTGAAGGAGATATTGAGACTCATAGCCAGACTTTTGGCAAAGTGCTGGAAACAGTATGGAAGAAGAGGGAGACAGACAGATCTGGAGGGGACAGGAACTTCACAACTTCATAAGGACACCAAAAGATCCAAAAAAACAAAACAAAACAAAACAAAACAAAACATGAGTTCATAGGGTAGGGATGATGGGGGGGTGGGACTGCAGAGACCAATACTTCAAACAAGGACCATGCATGATGAGGACCTACACCCCTGCTCAGAGGAAGCCCATAGGCAGCTCAGTCTCCATATGGGTACCCTAGTAATGGGAACAGGGGCTCTCTCTGACATGAACTCAGTGACAAGCTCTCTGATCACCTCCCCTGGCAGGTGCAGTTTTGCAAGGCCACAGAGGAAGATGATGCAGCCAGACCTGATGAAACCTGATAGGCTAAATTAAGACAGAAAAGAAGGACCTCCCCTATCAGTAGACCAAAGAAGGGGCAAAGGGGGATGAAAGAGGGTGCAGGTGGGACTAGGAGGAGATGAGGGAGGGAGCTACGATGGGGCTACAAAGTGAATAAATTGCAATAAATAAAGAAATTAATTGAAAAGAAGATACAAGCAAATCGAAAGTGTAAAAGTAGAAACCTCTTGAACAAAGAGTAACTTTTGTAGCTCTATAATGTATATATTTAAAGCTAAAAGCTATTATGCATTACAAGTAGAGAAGTTGCTAAATCCTCATTCAGAAAGGCAAATGGGATAGACATAAGAAGTGGGAGAAAATAGGGAACAGGACAGGAGCCTACCACAGAGGGCCTCTCAAAGAGCCTACCCAGCAGAGTGTTGAAGCAGATGCTGAGACTCATAGTCAAACTTTGGACAGAATGCAGGGAATCTTATGAAAGAAGGGGAAGATACAAAGACCTGGAGGGGACAAGAAACCCACAAGGAGACCAACAGAACCAAAAATATCTGGGCCCAGGTGTCTTTGCAGAGACTGATATTCCAACCAAGGACCATGCATAGAGATAACCTAGAACCCCTGCTCAGATGTAGCCCATGGCAGCTCAGTGTCCAAGTGGGTTCCCTAGTAATGGGAACAGGGACTGTTTCTGACATGAACTTAGTGGCTGGTTCTTTGGTCACCTCCCCCTGAGGGATGATCAGCCTTACCAGGCCACAGAGGAAGATAAATGCACCCAGTCCTGATGAGAACTGATAGGCTAAGGTCAGAGGGAAGGTGAGGACGACCTCCCCTACCAGTGGAGTAGTAGAGGGACATAGGAAGGAAAAAGGATGGGAGGGTGAGATTGGGAGGAGAGGAGGGAAGGGGTTACAGAGGTATTACAAAGTGAATACATTATAATTAATAAAGAAAAATAAATCAACAATGAAAAATTTAAAACAAAACTTTTAAAATAAAGTGACTATTATTGAGTGGTGAAATTAATTTTGTAACTGTAGCATAGCCTATGTCCACAGTGTTTTGAAATTGACAATAATACACATAAATCCCTTCGTGTGTCCCAGGCAGGCAGTATTCCACTGCAGAGAAGGTTTAGTCCTGAAATCTCTTGTTGGTTTTTTTTTTAATTCCTCTCTCTTACATTATGTCCTAACCACAGTTTCTACTTCTCCCAGTTCCTTTGTTACCTCTTTTCTCTCCCACATCTGCTCCTCTTGTGCTTTCCTGAAAAAAAAAAAAAAGGAGGGGAAGAGTATACCTCTTAGGCGTATCAGAAGAACATGGCAGAACAAGTTAAAATAAGACTAGGTCCAAACCCTCCTATCAAAGCTGGATGAGAGAACACAGGTATCAAGGACATCAAGAGAACACAGCCCACACAATCAATTCTTAACTTCACTGTGCAGATGTACCAATTATGTTTATGTCACATTTTACCATATCTTTAGTGTATCTAGACACTAATTGTAACTCTGTACAGAGAGTAACCTAGTACAGAGAGTAGAGGATAGGCTTGTGGCCTAGGAGTAGTTAAGCTGTTCCGTACAACCAAGACCTACAGCAATTACACCTTCCAGACTTGTTTGTCTGAGCTGTGATGTTCTTCTAATGATAGACTCACTCTGGCGCAGTTATTGGAGTTCAGTCCCATTGTTCACAACTGTTTACATCTTTTAGAAAGTGCAGACTGTATACAATAACACAATATGGACGTCACCATCCCAGCAACATTCTGCTTACTACATCAGAGGCTAATAATGCAGAAAGTAACACTTCTGTTATCTTGCAATTCAAATATGTCCTTGTTTGGGATTCCAGAATTTCAGATAGAGCAAGACAGAAATGAGAAATACATTAATATATTAATACACTTCATGCTGCATCATAATTTAGTTACGAAGTCTGAGTTCATCATGAAGTATCTATCTACTAAGAAGAAAAAAAGACAAGGAAGCTTCATAATTCATAATTCGTAATCCAACACACTGAGTAATTATTTTTTATCTTGACAGTAGTATTTATTTACAATGTGTGTATTTTTATTGTGCCTTTTTCCTGCCATCAGTTTCCATGGACATATCTTTTATACATTTTGCATTCATCTTATTTTCCTAATACTTATTCATAGAAATAAAATCATTGCCCATGTAGGAATCATTATTTGGATGGTAGAGATATCTTAGTATGTCTAAAGTGAATTCCTGAAAAATTTTCAGAACTATTAATAATGTTTTCACTGAATCTGTAGAAGGTGATATATTTTGTTGCAGAACATATTCCTGCATGTTCATTCCATGTTCCTTTAATTAGTAATGAGGTTGGAAAACCTTTATTTTTTTTCACTTATATTATTTCCATTCTTGAAAAAAAATGTTTCCATCATGCAATTAATTATGAAAATTCTTCATTCCTGGCCACTTTATTTTGCTCAGTTATACACTTGCCATGTGAATTTAGTTAACCTAGTAGTGAAATGAGCTGCATGGCTAAAGAATGCTCATGTCAAGCCAAATATAGTAATTGGAAATCAAGTTCTTGTGTTTTGAAATAGTTTACAATATGTTAAATAGAAGTTTTAATAGGTGTCAATCTTTCTCTGTGACACTATAAACATGGTAAAATATATGATAGGTATATTAGTATGAATGTATCCCACTTCAATAAAAACTTACATTTTAGTAAGTTAATATTATATTATTTTTTAAAAAAGATCTATTTACAAGGTTTCAAGATTCTATCCTTCCCTTCCCACCCTTTAAACCTCTTGTATACCTCTCCCCACTCTAGTTCCAATCTATGACCTCTTTTTTCACTAATTATTATTGCATGTATATATATTTATGGATATACACATATCCATATATATATACACATATATCCATAAATATAACCTGTGAAGTCTGAATAATGTTAGCTATAATGCATACGAACCACATCAATGACCAGCATGGCACAATAATTCTAAGGGTACAGTAATGGCACACATAACTTGTACAGGAATCAATTGCTTTTTAATTGGACTTAAGACCCTGTGAACAAGAGAAAAATAATTTCTGGTACTGGAAACCTAGCTAACAGTTCAGAGCTAGTGAAGGCATGATTATAGGAGGAGAATCAACAACCACCAATTTACTAAACCAGCATGACTTCTCAGACAGTCCATAAATATTTGTCCTCAAGGCCACAGAGAAGTGTGGTCTTCACCACCTCATCAAGAAATCTTTTTCTTTGCAACAGAGTCCATTACAGAAAACCCTAAGCAACCAAGAGCAGACTTCTGAAGACCAGTACCAATACGCACATCTACACAATACTTCTGCTCTGAAGGGTAGGGAAACATTGTGGAAGAGTGACAGAAAGGTTGTAAGAACCAGAGGACCAAACAAAAATAGACATATCAAACTGAATGGAAAAAACCCTCTGACCTCAGCCGTACGAGAAGAACTACAGGCAGCTGAGCACTGCTGAAATCAGGAGAGGCTGTTTTCACCAAGAAGAGCATACCAATTTGCTGTCCGGTACCAAATGTCCAGCCATAAAAACATACACATATCAAAATATTTTTAAATCTAGCCTTTCATATATTTCTACACTCTGACAATATTACTTTGTTATCGAGTTTCATCCCATTAGAAATGTTTTAAACTCATACCTGGGCAACTATAGTTGGAGCAAAGATAAAAACCAAAATTAAACAGAAACACAGTCCTGTTCATGAGGTACATGTTAAAGGTAGGACAATCTATTTTTTCCTAAGAAATAGCTGCTAGGTGTTTACTAATTATTAGCATAAAGAGTGGCTATAGTTTTTCAGTTTGCAATTAGTTACGGTGACTGAGTCACATCAAGGACTGGGCCATCAACTGTCACAGATTATAAATGCAAGATATTACTTGCTCTCTTTCAGTCAAGGCAATTTATTAGTTATGCTGTTTGAGAGCAGCTGCACTCTCTGAGATGTGATTTATTCAGATTCCTTCAATATTCCTGCAGAAGCATGGGGAGATAAGTGATTTGATGAGGCTGTGTATGTACTCTTAAACATCATTATGTTTTGGATGTTCAGTAGTGGTGATAGAAGGTCTGTGTTTTGAAGGAAAAGGTTTATGCCAAACAAGAAAAAGCCAAGAAAATGTAAATGTTATAGATATATGTTTCCTAAGGGCTGTCATAGAAACTGCTAAAACTTTATTCTTAATTTCAATGTTGTGAAGGATACATATATTGTTCAACATGGAAAATAGTCGTCCCAAGGTAACTCAGACTAGCCTGGAAACCGACAATAGTCCTATCTATAACAAATTGTTGCTGGAAATTTGGGCATGTGTCACATGATGTGAAGAAATAATTGCAAGGTTACCTGATATTTCAAAGATTAAACACTGCTCCCTGTGTTTCCTCGGGACCTGTCTTTGATGTCCCTAAAAAGTAATGTCATGAAAACAAAGGCTAAAATGCACTGTAGTGGCTACAGGCCTTAAAGGAAAGTACTGCAATGATTTTTCAAATATCTTCTCATTGTAATCTTTATAAATCTTTTAGGATTTATTATTGTTAGAATGTTATTTTAGTATAGTCCTGTGTTATATGTGTCCATGTACATATATAAACAAAACACAATTTATATTTGCTAAAACTTACAAACTCTAACAGGGCTTCTATTTGTTTTACTTCTCCAATCTCTAATGCCTAAGTCCCTGCTGACCATGATTGCCAGTTTACTTTTAACATAACTGAGTTGTTTCCTTTTATAAATGTTAAATAGGTTAAAATTCCCATTACATTATTGTTGGTTATAAAAATAATGAAGTGTGACATTTATTTTAAACCATGGATTTATCTTAGTACATCTACAACAAAAATGGAAATTTAGTGTCAATGATTATATCAACAGAACACATGGATCAGCCAATGCTTGAATTCCAGTCGTCTAACAGTATGCCCTGAGTTTTTCACAATATTATAGGGTGTGTCAAGCAAGAAAACAGTGTGCAATGAATGTATTTCTCAGATCTCTACAAAGACAAGCAACCTCAAGCTTCATTCCTGAGTGTAAGTTAATGAATATTTATTTATGTAGAAATGTTACAAATAAGTTTTCATTTTATTTAAGCTCATAAGAATTTACTTCTTTCCAATGTCTTGTAATTCATGTCTCAATAAAATAGCTCCTGCATGTGGGGTATGAATTAGAGAAATGAACTGAAAGCCAGTGGCTGGTGGGGGAAGAGATAGGTAAAAGACATTAAGCCAATGATTAGGATTTGTAAAAATCAGCAGCCACCAAAAGACTAAACTCTCATATTTAAAGAAAACATTTATAAGCATTAATAACAAATATTTTAAACAATATTTATAGTGCACATGTACATATCAACATGTGTGAAGATAGGCGTTCGTTCTGTGTGAGTGGGAGATCACCTAAAGGTCAGGACAGCGTGTCAGGTAACGGGAGTGAGAAGTGGTTGTATAATATGGCTTGTGGGACCAAGCTTAGGTCATCTGCAAGAGAGAAAATTCTATCACTCCCGGAAATTTATGGACATTTTCATATTCAAAATAATGAGCCCAAATTATAGTGTAAGAAATTCCTTAATATGAAAGAAACATCAACCTTTAAAATAGAATAAAATAAAAAAATACATAACATGATAAATATACAGAAAATGGTAATTAATTCGGTTTAAAATTTGAGTGCTTTTGAAGAAGGAATATAGATTTAATAGAGTTAGGATGAGGAGGGCAAAAACACACCCCAGTGGAAAGGATACATTTGCTCAGTGAGGCTGTATACAACCATTCATTTACAAGTTCTAACCATTGAGCAAATACCCCGGGTACTTCTTCTTGTTTAGCTTCCTTAGGACTATAGATTTTAGTATGTTTATCCTATATTATATGACTAATATCCACTTATAAGTGAGTGTACACCATGTATGTCTTTCTGCTTCCAGGATACCTCACTCAGAATGATCTTTTCTAGTTCCATCCGTTTGTCTGCAAATTTCATGATTTCCTTGGTTTTAATTGCTGAGTAGTATTCCATTGTGCAAATATATGGTAGTTTCTGTATCCATTCTTCCCTTGAGGGACATCCAGGTTGTGTCCAGATTCTGGTTATTACAAATACAAGCAAATGGGATAGACACCAGAAGTGTCAGAAAACAGGAAACAGGACAGGAGCCTACCACAGAGGGCCTCTGAAAGACTCTACACAGCTGGGTATCAAAGCAAATGCTGACAGTCATAGACAAACTTTGGGCGGAGTTTGGGAAATCTTATCAAAGAAGGGAGAGATAGAAATATCTGGAGGGGACAGGAGCTCCACAAGGAGACTAACAGAACCAAAAAAAATATGGGCTCAGGGGTCTTTGCAAAGACCATACTCCAAGAAAGGACTGTTAATGTATATAATTAATCTAGACTCCTTGCTCAGATGTAGCCCATGGAAGTTCAGCTTCCAAGTGGGTTCCCTAGTAAGGGAAGCAGGAGCTGTCTCTGACATGAATTCAGTGGCTGGCTCTTTGATCACCTTCCCCTGGGGTTGGGGAGAAGACTCCTTACTAGGCTACAGAGGGAGACAATGCAGCCAGTCCTAATGAGACCTGATAGGCTAAAGTCAGATGGAATGAGAGGAGGACATCCTCTATCAGTGGACTAGGGAGGGGCATGGAAGAAGAGGGAGGGAGGAAGTGGGCTTGGGAGGGGGCTACAACTGGGATACAAAGTGAATAAATTTTAATCAAAAAAAATTTAAAAAGTGCTGTCCATAGTAAGGACTGGCGTTTGAATCCCACTAGGTACTAAACGAACATGCAATACTTATTTAATAATCATTTCTAAAAGACAAAAATACTGTGTTGCAATTTATATCAGTTTATTTAAACTTTTAATAACCTATAAACTTAGCATGAGAGTTGTAGCTTGTTATATGCAGATGAACTGGCAGAAAGGGCAGTTTGGAAACTTTTCCATGAGCCATACCATACACAAAAAGTCTATTAGAGAGAGATTTCTATCTCGTGAAAATTGCTTCAGAGGTAACATTTGTATAGTGCTCTGTGTGCTGGAAAGAAATACTTTGAGAAGACGACAAGTGGTCATGTGCCAACAATGCTTTTCAACACTGACAGAGTAAAATACAAGGCATCTGTAAGCTTCCTAAGGTCCCGTCAGATAGATCAGGTCACAATTAGACACTCAAGTATTTCTATCAAATTTATGGGACCAGTGTAGTAAAAGACACTAGACTGAAACATCCATCACATTCAAAAATGGTGTTTTGTAAATGCAAACTCTTAAAGAGAAGCCTTTTTCTTTTATTAGTGTGTAAGGCTGTGAAATTCAAGTCTTCTAGCAAAAAATATCACTGCTTGGATACAATACACATTTATTTTGAGTATACAAGCTATGAAAATTCTTACAGCCTATTGAAGAACTATACCCAGGCAAACAGGAGTTTGTTCAGAAAGAAAAGAGAGTATCAATGCTGGTAGAATTTGATTTTGAATATATTTTTTATTTTTGTAATATACACATACATGCAATATTTTCATTTTCTTGCACATATGTGCCATGCACAGGTAAGAAAATGAGAATCAACACTAGGCCATGGTGGGATTGTTTTTCTCTTCATCTTTAGTTCATGGGCTTGATGCTTTTCCTTTTGAAGTATTCCTAATAAGGGGAACAGGGACTGTTTCTGACATGAACACAATGTTATCTATTTCTATGAAATGGAAGTTTAAGATTTTTTTTCTTTAGAGGATATGCAATCAATAGTATGTGAAAATGACTTATTAATTAAAATAATAAAAATAATGTAATTCTATTGTTTATACAATTTCAGAAATTATAAGCCAAAAATTGTTGTTGCTCTTTATATTTAGATATACTATTTATGGAATACTTTTCTAAACCCTTTAATATTTGCTGTATTTCCAGCAGAGTTATTTTGAGATTCCTGAGCTCAGCATTTTCAAACCCTATCTCTTTTAGGCAACACATGTAATTCGTGTTTTAAATACCACAAGGGAAAAAAATTATGAAAACTAGAACACACTAATATATACAGAAATGCATTGTTAATTTTATCTACAAACAGGCCACTCCATCTGTTCAAACATAACGCTCCAAAGCAAGGAATATGTTCCAAACCAAAGAGCATGATATTTGACAGATGGAGAGGTCCATACGCCTGTCTGGAGTTTGGGTACTATAGAGATCATAGCAAGGTCCAATTTCCACACTAACTGAAATCTAATAGAGAAATTTCCCCAATAAACATCACAGTCAGCACAAATTTTAGTAATTGATACACACTGTATACCAACTCATTTCATCTACTTCCTTTCTCACATAAAAGCAATCCATATTTACCTTCAGAGTTAATTTTATCTTCAGGCCTGATGTCATACATAAGTAAGCACAAAAGTCAATTATATTTCGTACATAAAAAAATCCAAAGAGCTAAAATTAGTATACTTTTTTGCTTTAACGCAGACATTGGAGCACTGTTTTCAGAATAATTAATCACTTAAAGATTGTGTCATAATAATACATAAGATTTCAGGTCTAACGTAGGTTTTAATAGATCTCTGATTTTTTCATCTAAGAACAAAACAAGGCACTTTCATTCTGTGAAAGCATATAACCAGTACAGAGCTGAACAAGATCTGTTGGGTTCAGTCTAGGCTTCCATACTAAAATCTGAACTCCAATATTCAGGGAAAGGCATGATAGGATAATCTAATTGCTGGCATTCAGAACAACAGAACTGGACAAACTGTTTTCAAAATGTATCATGAGAGCTGTCAGGAACTAAGAATAGGATTTCAATCTACATAATCTATAGCATTTCAATCTATATAAATGTAATGTTGGATTATTCAGCAGAACATGATGAGGCATCCAGTAAGAGTGAATAAATAATATATACTCGCATTCAAATGTGGTAATCACATGACGTCTCTTTTCTGAAAAATTGCTGCTCAGTTAATTGAGTAGCTGCAACATTTCAAAGCTTATGGAGTCGTCTGACTTTAACTTTCCCCTTTTAAATGGCTCACTCCCAAACACGGGTAGCCGTGGGTGCAGCCATCACTGAAAGCTTTCCTTAGATCAAACGGTTACACATTATGGTTATAGAAATCCCATAAGGAAACTCTAAACGGAACCAACTTCTACCTTCTTCATAAGTACCATAATACACATATACTGCTCTGCCATGTTTTTTTTTTTTTTGATACAAATGCAAAGAAATAAAATGTTCACTCAACTTGGACTCAGATTTAACTACTGTGTTACCTGCTCTTTATTTTTTGGGTATGAAAGGTTTAGTATCACAGAGACTTCAGATGAAAATCAATATTTCATACCTAGGCTTGAGATCATTCAAATGACTTATTCTTTAGCAATGGGAAAATAATTCTTCGTTTTAAATCAGGTATTTAAAAACCTCTACTACTGAGAGTCTGTATTATTATTTTAATGGTCATTTATCTGGTAATTTAGTTTCCACATAAGATGTTGTACATATTTAACCTGTCAATTTTATGCGATTTCATTAGATATACGTTAATACGAACTGCATAATGACATAGTTGAAAATTTGATTCTGAGTTTATTCCTAAATCATGTGGTCCTTTGCTGGGCCTGTATCATATCTACACCAATAAAAACTGATTGAGTCTATCTGCAGTGCCTAAGCAGGTCTTGAAATGTTTTTGTTTGTTTGATTTGTATGTCAGTATGAATCCTTCTTAATTTCTTAGTTCATGAGTATTAATACGGGTTTTGATTCTAGACACGTTTTCATTTTCCTAAGGTTTTAGTTTGTTTGTTTGTTAGACGGATTCTCTGTGGACCCTGTCTGTCCTGGAACTCATTCTTCAGACCAGGTTATCCTAGGTCTCACAGAGCTCTGCCTGTCCCTGCCTGCAGTGTGCCATGCCTGGCTTCCTCTAGGTGTCTTCCGAGTACAGATTTTTGTAGCTTTGAAATTACTGCAGCCAGGTGTGTGTGCTGTGGGAGTGGGTCTCTGTGTAAGTGTGTGAATGTGTGCCTGGCGTGCGCACATGTGTGAAACTGTACTCATGAATTAGAGAGTATAAAGCACAGTTTTTAAATAAAAGTTAAACTTTCCTTTCTTGAAGTGGTCATACTTTTACCGGCACCATCAAATTACCCCGGTGTGGCGCTCTCCGAATGGTGGATTTGTGCCTTTCCTCTTACTTAATGTATGTACCTATAAATCAAATGAGCCTAGCATTCTTTTTCTTCTTTTTTATTATTTTATTACTTTTTTACACTTTATTCACTTTGTATCCCCCATAAGCCCCTCCCCCTCCCCTCCCGATCCCACCCTCCCTCCCCCTTCTTCACGCATGCCCCTCCCCAAGTCCTAGCATTCTTAATAAATCTATGTATAAAATTTGATTCTCCACCACTATAAAAATGACAGTGAGAGATGAGGGAAGGAGAAGAATCATTGGGAAGAAAGTCAACGTTTTGAAGGTCTACAATGAAGGGAGATATGCATTTGTATTAGGTATATATTTTTTTCCTACCTTAAAACTGAATTCCCATAACATTTATACTGTATTCTGGATTGCAATTAAACCAAACAAAAAACAATTCAGTTTTCTAGACAAATAGCTATAAGCTTTCATTGGTTCACTGTTCTGTACTCTCACACTAATTCCGTGACAAGTTCTCTCAGTTTGTATTAATTAAAGTTTATTCACTTTGAATCCCAACTGTAGCCCCCTCCCTTGTACCTCCCAAGCCCATTCTCCTTCCCTCCTCTCCACCCATGGTCCTTCTCCAGTCCACTGATGAGGGAGTCCTCTCCCCTTCCATCTGACCCTAGCCTATCAGGTCTCATCAGGAAGGGCTGCATTGTCTTCATTTGTGGCCTGGTAAGGCTGCACCCCTCTCACAGGGAGGTGATCAAAGAACCAGTCACTGAGTTCATGTCAGAGACAGTCCCTGTTCCCATTACTAGGGAACCCACTTGGACACTGAGCTGCCATGGGCTACATCTGTGCAGGGGTTCTAGGTTATCTCCATGCATGGTCCTTGTTTGGAGTATCTGTCTCAGAAAATATCCCTGTGCCCAATTTTTTTTCATTATTTTTTTTATTTTTCTTTATTAATTACACTTTACTCACTTTGTATCCCCCCCCCATGGTTTACATTCCCACCTGCAGTGGAGGAGGGTTCCCCTTTCTCCACAACCTCTCCAGCATGTGTTCTCTCTTGAGTTTTTGATCTTAGCCATTCTGATGGGTGTAAGGTGAAATCTTAGGGTCGTTTTGATTTGCATTTCTCTGATGGCTAATGAGGTTGAGCATTTCTTTAAATGTTTTTTAAGGGGCCATTTTACCAAAAGCTTTCTTTGCGTCTTGTTCTTCCTCCTTTCATTAATCCCTCACTTTCCCACTCCTTTGCCTTCTCCCTCACTTCTTTCCGTCCTTCTTTTTAGTCTTCTCATTTTTATGTCTCCCTTCCAAATGAGCCAGAACATTATTGGCATTAGTTATCCTTACTGATTTCAGTTGTCCAGAGAGCAAGATTTAAGCTACTACAACCAAGAAGAGTCTAAGGCAGCAGTTCTCAACAGATATCAGCAGATATCTGATAGGGGGTCACCTATCAGATATCCTGCACATCAGATGTGTACATTATGGTTTATAACAGTAGCAAGGTTATAGTTATGAAGTAGAAACAAAATAGATTTTGTATGGTTGTGGGTCACCACAGCATAAAGAACTGTAGTATTAAACAGTTGCAACATCAGTAAGGTTGAGAACGGCTGGGTCTCAGGATCCCGACCATCTCATCATCCTAGACTAATCATTCAGACTCGATCTCAGTAATACTCCAGCTTCAGCTCAGCTTCATCTCAAACGCTGTCTTCAGGTTGTTCTCTGCCAAAACCACCTTCTTGTGTCCATAGCTTGCAATTTCTTTATGTCTTTCAGAGCTGAGATATTCCATCACCAGAGAAAAGTGTTCCTTGGACACTTTGGCCACGGTTATTGCTTGTTCCACAAAGGCAATCAATCACTTCTGTGGCTGCTACTACTACTTTTCATCCAAGGATTGTCTCTCCGTGCGCAGGCTTCTGGTTGGCTCTCATCTCTTGTGTGTCTTTGAGGAGGCTTTGGAATTAAACTTTCATTTGAATTCATGGACTACTTAAAGCCGGCTCTCCTCAGTGTGAGTGTCCTCTCCAATGTATTTAGTCTGAGATACAGTGATGGGCAGAGTAAGAAAGCGTGCTGTACGTGGGAGCCGTCTGGGATCTGGAAAATTGCTTTTTCCCTTCAGTTCTGAACCCAGATTTACATGTGCATCGTGCCCTCATGTGCTGCTGCTTAACTCTTTGGAGCCAGACTGAAAGCATCTTACTCTCTTGTCTGGATGTAAATTCCGTAACCCCAGAACCACATGAAGCAGACTTGTCATATCACAATCAACGTTTGCCAGCACCTCACACCTTGTAACACCCCCCATCCAGTATTCAGTCCCCAAACAACTCCCAATTTCAGGTACTTATTCTCGTTGACAAACCATATTATATCACGTGGGCTCCGTCACAAAATACCATAGTCTGGAGCGCTCAGAACACGGACGCACACACCAGAATTCTAATACCCAAGACAGGCCTCTTCTGCTTGCAGACAGACAGCTTTCTTTTCACTTAACTGTGATATTTAGCTGTGGCATCTAAGGCTGACTTTTGACTATCTTTAAATAATGATACATGTCTAAATAGCATGCTTCTGTCTTCCACATATATATCATAACCAAAATACACATATATGTATTTATATAATTTTACTTAACTTCCTCATTTTATTTTTAGTAATCTAAATTAAAAATATAGAGTGGCAAGAGTAGACATCTTTACCTTATTTCTAAGTATAGAGGGGCACAGTTGAACATTGAGAATTTGGTATATCCTGAGCTGTGCGTTTTTCATGATATTCCCTTGCTGTGCACAGAGCTACCATCTATTGTTAGGTGAAGCCATTTTTATAACACATACAACCTGACATTTGCCAAGCATCCCCTTTGTTAAGATGATCACGTTGTTTTCATATAAGATTATCGTTTTATTCTTCAAAATTACATTAATTCACTTTTGAAAGTTGAAAAAAAATCCTATAAATTCTATTTTGAAATGATTCACTTGCATTGAAGGAGAAGGATGCAGATGAGGAGCATGAGGAAGATAAGAGGTGGAAGATGAGGAGGAGGAGACAGGGTGATGCCAATGTCTTGACAGTTTTTCTGTATCTGTGATATGTGGCACTCTCTAGTTTTCTTAGTAAAGCTCCCCCTTGTCTATGTCAGTGCTATTGCTGCTAAAGATTTATGAGAAGAGTTCAGAAGCGGAATTGTTCTTTCTTATTTTCTTTTCCATTAATAGTTCTATTTCGTTTTCCTCTTAATTCTCAATCACTTCCCCCTGGTGGGGCTGGCTTTCCAGGGCACTGTGAAAGAGGAAGTACTCAGTCTTAACACAAGGGATGTGCTGGGGCAAGTTACTAGTGGTGGTGGAGGGGCAAGAGGGAGGGAGGGTGGGGCTATGCTCAAGATATAAAGTGAATAAAATAAATAAAAAAATAATTCTATTAATACTTCATCTTGCTATTTTGTTGAATAGATTTCTGGAGTGGAGCCATCTCTGCCCAGGATTAAATTGCTTGAAGTTTTCAACTATCAACCCAGATTCTTTAGAAATACGGTGCTAATTAGGCTCCCATCCTAGGTGTGCTTGTTAGCGTTGTTTTTCATTTTCTAATTCTCATGTGACAATCCCATTAAATAAGAAAAGTTGTCCATAACATCCCTATGTTGTTGTCATAGTGTGTGTGAACGCGCTTGTGATTCTCTTCTTTCATTTATATTATTTTAGAGGTAATGTAAGTGTCTTCTTTGTTTTCGTTTTTTATCCTCAGTGTAAGTTAACAAGCATTAGTTGTTGTTTTTTTTTTTCTCTCAAAATAACTTCTTACCATTATAGGCAACCCCTATTATTTTTCTGCATATTTACAATTGTTTATCTGTTTCTGTTATCTTAAGTTGAATTTGTTTTTCTCTTTTGCTTGAACCATTATTGAATTTCTCACTACGCACAGCAGGATACCATAGCCACACCAGTTCTCAAAAGACAGCCAATAAACATAGAAAAATGTTTAATATTTTTATTCACCACAGAAATGAAAATACATATGATGCTGTTTGGAATGCAATCACTTAAGCCACGTGGAAACCAGCAGAGCTGTAGGCTCTCAAGAGAGCAAAGCCTGGGTATGTACTAAATGACCCTAAAACTGTGTTCCACAGAGATGCTTGCTCGTCAATATTTACTGTAGCACTATTCACACCAGCCAAGATATTAAATCAGGCTGGGTGTTCATGAACAGATAGAATGGATAAGGAAAGTGTGGTGTATGTACACAATGGAGTTTTATTCAACCATAAAGATGAATGAAATTATTTAATTTGTTGCAAAATTATTGTATTCAGAGGTCATTTTGTTAACAGATATAAACCAGACATCAACAAACGTGATCCTAAGCTTCATAGAGACATATAAAATCATATATACTGTGAAAACAAAGGACGATTGGGGAAGGAAGGAAACTACTGGAAAGGGACTTAAAGTATGTCACAGAAGATGAACATCATTAAATATATCAGATACATGAAATAAATATCTTTAGCCAATCCTCTCTAAGTAGAATGAATGTATTCCAATTAAAATTTTGAATTAAAAACATAGAGATACTGTATTACACAGTTGAACCAACTTTGTAACATTATTCGGAATTATTCCCTGTCTTCCCAAAATACAGCATTATGTCAGACTACAGATTTCCACAATAATTTGAATCAATTTCATCACACTGCAAATAATAGAGATGCTAGATTAGCTACATCATTTAGACATGTCAGTCCCTATTCTAACTGATAAAGTGGAAATAACAATCATCCCACTTGCAATTATAGAAAACCCATAACAAGATGATGGTTACAAAGTCCAGGGCAGTGTTGGTCATAAACACTAAACTATTAACTCATGATGCTATTAAATGTGTCTTATTATTGTTATTATTTGAGACTGCAGCCTAGACATAATTGTATGTTCTAGAATTATAATTTTCAATTACTAAAGACTACAGCATAATTGTGAAGGACTAGCCTTTCACATTTTATGTATAAGTTGAGGGAAGTATCAGTATTGCTTACGGGATAAATTTGTATCATTATTATATGATTATTGATTATTGTCTTTTTTATGATGAGGTCATTTTGGGGTGCCTCGATCTCTTAAATGCAAACAGGAGCTGAGTGTGACTGATAAAAGTGACATGTTACGGCAGGGTTGTGGTGTTCATCACAAACCCAGCACCTGAAAGATGAATTCCTATTGTTTGAGTCAAAGGTAATACCAGGATATACAAAGGAACACTTTAAAAACTGAAGTGAGCTATGGGGAGGAATCATGGATTTCAATGGACAAAAAGAGACATTCACAGATATTTTCAGGATTTTTTTTTCGTAATATGAATCTGTAACTCATAAATCCCATTTAAGCATCTGTTAGTCCAGTGATAATATCTTTAAAGTTCCTGTTGGTTTTGGTCTTATACTTTTTTCCATTCTAGGTTTTCAGTTCAATGACTCTTTTGAGTTTTATCCTATTTACCTATTTAATACAAAATTTTATTCTTTTTATGTGTATAATATTTTATATCTTAACTACTGAAAGAAGAGACGAATGGTCAGTACAGCACATGGCATAGCCTTTTTTTTTATTTAGATAAAAAAATAAATAACCTTAACACCTTTGTTATTGTAATTGCTGAATGAAGCTGATCAAAGAAATAAACATATCTAAGCAGGCCTCCCAGGAAAGACTCATCATTTTATCTGTACATATGTCAAATCCGTGTTCTGCGTGGCTGAATATGAACTCTTCTTTGTCAGAAAAGCCCTGATTCTGTCTCAACAGCAGTGAAGAGTAGAGATTTTAGAAACTCAAGAAATAGCTCTTTACTATAGACAGGTGAACTTAGCAAGAGCCCTAACTATCTTTTATAGGTTATTGATACATATTCTATGCAGAGATATTTAATATAAAGTCTTTTAGCATCTACTGTCATAGGCCAAAATGATCTTCTTTCTCTAAACTTCTCCATAATAACTAACATATGTGTGTTGTGTTATGATTTATATTCAGTTGACAATATACATTGAGTCTAGCTTAGCATCTACGTGTACATACAAAATTATATTCAGTTCTTAAGATAACATAGATTAGGAGGAAAGTGATATTGATCTCCTTTACTGCTTCAACAGTAAAACAATAAGTGTTTTACTAAGGTGCGGGTTAATTTGGTATTTACATGTACCTCACATAGAAAAGTATCTTACTCTATGTGAAAGAATGCAACAAACTAGCTATCTGTAAAGTGGAGCTGAATGAAGTTTACTCAGTTGCAACAAGATTGATGCTAAGTGCCACAGGTATTCGAATTCTGCTTCTTATCTTTCGCTGTCAGCTCATTTAACAGTGGGCCTGTGAGCAGTAAAGAAATCTTCCCTGAATTCATTTTTATAGACAGCTGAAGTGACATTGATTTAAGCCTGTATGTTATGTAAGTACCTGGAACTCTTATATAATGCATGCTTAAAGACTGAACACAGAGGAGACACGACATAAATACAAGTAAAACTATAAAAAAAATTCCACAAGAAAATTAATAAACCTTTGAGTTATGGCTCATTGTCTTCAAAAAGTACCTTGCTCAGATTGAATTACCTACCTGCATAGAAGACACGGAAAGGTTATGTTTTATTCAGGAGAGATAAACAATTTCCAATCAACAGACACATGCCAGGCAGTAGGACTGCAAAAGAAATCAATAAAGAGGATGAATGCAGAATTGTTTCTTAGGAATTCAAATTTAAGTTAAAATGAGTAAGCACAGACCAATTTACTGTACTGAATGTGTGGTGCTTATATATTCCATGATTATGATAATGAGAGAAAGTGTTAAAAATGCCTACATTAGCTTAAGGATGTCCTGTTAGGGACATGAGGATCACTTCCTCTACTTCTACAATAAACAAAAACTTAGTCACATAGAAGGTAAGGGTGCCAGATGTCCCTCAACAGAGGAATGGATACAGAAATTGTGGTAGTTTTACACAATGGAATAATACTCAGCAATCAAAAACGAGGAAATCATGAAATTTGCAGGCAAATGGTGGGATCTAGAAAAGATCATTCTGAGTGAGATATCCCAGAAGGAAAAAGACACACACGGTATATACTCACTCATATAGTCCTATAAGATATGATAAACATAATGAAATCTATACACCTAAAGAAGATAAACAAGAAAGAGGACCCGGGGTAAGATGATCAATCCTCGCTTAGAAAGACAAATGGGAGGTGCATTGGAAGTAGGAGAACACAATTAACAGGACAGGGGCCTACCGCAGAGGGCCCCTGAAAGACTCTACCTAGCAGTGTATCAAAGCAGATACTAAGACTCATAACCAAACCTTCCGCAGAGTGCAGGGACCCATATGAAAGAAGGGGAGTTTGTATGATGTGGAAAGGATAGGAGCTCCACAAGGACCAAATATATCTGGGCACAGGGTCTTTTCTGAGACTGACATTCCACCAAGGACCATGTATGGATATAACCTAGAACCTCTGCTCTGATGAAGCCTGTGGTAGCTCAGTAACCAATCAGTTTCCCATAGTGAGGGGAACAGGGACTATTTCTAACAGGAACTCAATGGCAGGCTCTTTGTCCTCCCCACCCCCCAAGGGAGGAACAGGCCACAGAAGAGGACTTTGCAGCCAGTCCTGAAGATACCTGATAAACCAGGGTCAGATGAAAGGGGAGGAGGTCCTCCCCAATCAATGGACTTGGAAAGGGACAGGGAGGAGATGAGGGAGAAAGAGTGGGATTGGGAGGGAATGAGGGAGCAGGATACAGAGTTAATAAAATGTAACTAATAAAAAATAAAGAAAGAAAAATAAATAAATAATAATTTACTCTTTTCTTTTTCTCCCTCAAACTTCTGCTATGTTCCATTTCTCATCACTTCCTCTTAAGTTTTTAACCTATTTTTAATGTTAATGTTCTGTGGTATGTGTGTGTAAGCCTAATGAGTTCTCTTATAGTTTTAGAGTTGATCACTTACTTGATATTGGCTAATTAGGTGGCTTATTACTGGAAAAGACCAGTTTTCCCTCTCTCTGTAACCACTAGTTTTCTGTAGTTCTTTGACTAGAGCTTGAGCTCCTTCAGATTTCTGCTTTCTGTATTAACATGTCTAATGGTATTGTTTTAATTTTGTGTAGGCAGACATCTTGTTAAAGTATTATGGTTGTAGTTTACCTAATCTTTCTAAAAGACACAATCTCACATCAGATTTCATGGACCTCTGGCTTTCACAGTCTTCCTGTCCATTCCACTGTGATATTCCCTGTACCTTAGGTGCACAGTTGTGTTGCAGATTCTGGGTGCAGACTGGGCTTTGGCAACTCACAATCAATTGCTAAAGAGGGCTTGGTTAGCTATCGATTGCTAACTACCAGGAAATATACTTGTTTTCTATTTTGTTCTTTTCTGATTCTATTAGTATTTATTCGAATCATTTGGAAATTTAGGTGAAGCCAAATATAATAGTAAGCATAAAATCAACTGTTTCCTGTTTGATGATTATTAAAGTTGTCATAGGTTTTGTATTATAATCCTGAAATACAGCAGAATTAGAGTAGTTTTCATTTTCATAATGGGTGTGTTTACTCTTTTTAAGAAAACTGACTTAAATAATCTGTTGATGTATTTATGAATAAAATAACCAAATACAATCTCGAAATAGTAATTTTATCAGTTCCAAGGAAGAATTAAATACTTCCTAAATGATCCTGAAATCAAAGTCATGTTTTGAGAACTATTTCTGTTTGTTTCAATAAACACATGTAGGTAACCTGAAAGAAAAAAAAAGGCGATGGTGCAGATAAAAATATTGGGGAAAAGTGTTTATTACATGAACCTTACATTTGAATGGATGGGCTGTCCTTTTGACTTTGCATCACAGCTGTCCATGTATTCTGCAAACAAGGGAGAGAGTTCTGCATTCCATTTAACGATGTATCTGGCCTGCAGCACTTGGAGTAGGGAACAGTTTTATTATTATCATCAGGAAATAAATTTACTTGTCTAGAAATCCATGCTAAGAATGCATGAAAGCAAAATAGAATGCTTTTCACATGGAATAAACAAAAGTTATTTGAGAAGATTTTGTACTGCAAAATACATTCAATCACAAAAAATATAATAATGGAAAGACTTAGTGTCCTGTGCTTTTCCTAATGAAGAAATTAAGATTCATTGGTTTCTGTTTTCCTTGAAATGTTTTCTTATTGTCCATGACTCTTAAACTTGGGAATAAACGTTTCAGTAAGCCCAGTGGAAAACACTGGAGTCTGATGAGGAACTTGACTTCAGTGTCTGGTCTCAGAACGACACACGGATAAAAGGGAGCAATGAGGAATTCATTATCAAAATGACAGGAATGTTGGACAGTACATGGTATGTGGCTAAACATGCAAGACGTCTAATAGAATGGTGCCTTTGGGACATGTAAACTGAGATCACAAACCATTTGTAGCAGAGGTTGAGTAGAACAACATTCTTTCTCTGTTGTCTTCATGCTACAGAAGCTTAGTCATAGAATCACCTGACTACAGACGTTTTCTAAAGTTTCTCCAGCTAATGAACAAGCTCTTCCCAAGTGCACAGATTCTTAACTGCAGATTGGACCAGATTTCAAACCCAGCATTCTGACGGAAAAAGCACTGTAGCCTAGATTAAAATGTTTGCTGATCTCTGAGCCATTGAACTTGTTGTTTAGGGACTGATGATGGGTCTTCCTGGATAGAGACGCATGCCACAACAGCCTTGTACCCTGAACGTGACCCCCAGACCCACACTGAAAGGTGAGAAGAAAATCTCCAAGTGTGCTCTGACTTCCACAAGTGCACAGTGGCATGTGTGACATGCACATATTTCATGCTTAAATAAATAAATGAATATGATAAACAATGGATCCTTCCGTTCATTTAACTTCTTGATATTCTTTTCCTTACGTGCTTTCAATACATTAGTTTTCTGTTATCTAATCCATTCTATGATTTATATAATGCCCTTATATCTTTGACTACTAAAATAGAAGAGATTATACAAACTTAGGTGACTCATCATAGTAATTCAATTTCCATGTAAAAAAGTAGAAATTTAGTCATATGGACTATTCTGAACACCAATATAGCAAAAATTCCAAAAATACATAATTTTCCCAAATTCTTCCCAACTCCCTGGGTAATTCTATATCCTAAATGCAAATTCATTAACTCTCAAAAATTGGTTCAGCTCCAACTTTAAAGTCTTGTTCCCAAGCCACTCCCTTAAATGGGACACTATAGAGTTTGAGAGTTCTCTTCATTAATATGACTAATAACTCACAGTCTGAGGTTCAAAATCTCCAAAGTATGAAGGCGTATAAATCACTTCAATTTTCTACGGGAAATGAAAAGGGATTGTCACACAAATGAAGTCCAGTAGTATAGATATGTAGAAACAGAAAAAGAAAGGACGGGGGAAAGAATATTAAATTCAACAGAAGTAGATTTATCTTTCAAGTGATAACTTATGCATAAAGATTTTAGAGTAAGAAGTACTGAACTACCTAAGACACTCAAGCTAAGAGCAACTTTATATGGTTAAACGATTAGGCAAGAGACCATATTTTGTGATGTGTAAGATGTTGTAATAGTCATTCAAATGCCCCTTTCCATCAATAAAATTGGATTGCAGTGCCTTAAAATGCAGGGATGTTTCGTTCATTACACTGCCTGTTTAGCTGTCACCATGATGGGCATATCAGCTGAATATTTTTAGTGAATGGACTACAAATTCTAAACTATTCACAAATTGGTCCTAAATCAGAGTTCTCTAAACACAAATTTAGAGAAAGTTTTCAAAGTTCTGGCCACACTGCCATGAGTTATGGTACTTGTGCCAGTATGAGAATTGATGGACAACTTTCTACAGTAAAAAATGGGAACCAATTTAAACTTGCACTCTGTCATTTGTGAGATTGATAATTTGCTTGAAGCATCTTCTGTATCTGTGAATGTTGAGCTAACACTTCAGACATTTTATGAATACACAAATGACATTTACTATCACGATTTCAAAGGTTGACAAATAAATTGATAACCAGTAAGTTAAGAAGAAATGATACACATATTGTCAATATACATATTAACATTAAAATATTGACAGTAGCATTAACTAATACATAATTATGATATGATATTATCATTATATGGAAATGTGTTGTTGTTCAAATGTAGACTTCAAGGCCAATTTGGTCTATATAACAAGTTCTTGGCTAACCGTCACTAAAAAGATGGCTCTCCTCTCGATAAATAAGTAAATAAATGTAGGACTAGAAGGTAGAATATATAAAACATGTAAACACTGAAACTTTTCTGGTCTAAAGAAAATACAGAGATCATGTAGTATTAGTAAATTTATGGAGGCAACATTCTTTTGTTTTGTTTTGTTTAGGTAAACCAGTTTATTTGGTCACCATTGATTGTTATACGACACTTCAGTGAAAATGTTTAAATAAGCCTCTACTGATGACAACTTTGAAGGACAGTGCCCGCAGCAAGGATGCCATGGAACAGTGCATGCCCAACCGCTTGCAACATTCAAAGACAGGTGCTGATTCACTTCGTAGTCCAAATACCCTGCTCTGCTCAGTACCACATTAATCAATAGTGTACCAATTTCCTTTTCAATAATAACACCTCCAGAAGCAGAATAATAATGTACTATCTTCTTATTAAGTGGGTGATACCTTATATTTATGTTTAGGTTGTGTTAATTATTTTATTTTATTGATCATTACAAGTTATTCACTTTATATCCCAGCTGTAGCCCCCTTCCTTGTACCACCCTTTCTCCCTCTTATCCTCCCATACCCTTTCCCTAGTCCACTGATAGGGGAGGTCCTCCTCCCATTCCATCTGATTCTAGCCTATCAGGTCTCATCAGGACTGGCTGCATTGTCTTCCTCTGTGGCCTGGTAAGGCATCTTCTCCCCACCCCCAGGGGAAGGTGATCAAAGAGCCAGCCACTGAATTCATTTCAGAGAAAGCTAATACTCCCCTTACTAGGGTACCCACTTGGAAATGAGCTGCCATGGGCTACATCTGAGCAAGGGGTCAAGGTAATCTCCATGCACGGTCATCAGTTAAAATATCATTCTCAAAAAAAAAAACAAAAACAAAAAGCAAAACAAAACAAAACAAAAAAAAAAACTGCCAAATTTTTTTTGGTTCTATTGGTTTCCTCCAGGTCTTTCTACCTACCCCTTCTTTCATGAGATTTCCTGCACTATGCTGAAAGTTTAGCTATGTGTTTCAGCATCTGATTCAACATCTTGCTGGATAGAGTCTTTTAGAGGTCCTATGTGGTAGACCCCTGTCCTGTTCCCTGTTTTCACCCTCTTCTGATGTCCGTCCCATTTGATGAGTGAGGACTGAGCAATTTCCCTAGGGTCCTGCTTCTTGTTTAGTTTCTTTAGGAATATAGATTTTAGTATGTGTATCCTATATTACACGGATAGTATCAACTTATAAGTGGGTATATACCATGTGTGTCTTTTTGCTTCTGAGTCACCTCACATGGGATAATCTTTTCTAGTTCTCACCGTTCTGCGAATTTCATTATTCCTTGTTTTTAATTGCTGAGTATTATTCCATTGTGTAAATGTATCACAATTTCTGTATTCATTCCTCAGTTGAGGGACATCTGGGTTGCTTCCAGATTCTGGCTATTATGAATAAAGCTTCTATGAACATGGTTGTCTTTGTTGTGTATGTTTGCATATTTTGGATATATGCTTAGGAGTAATATTGCAGGATGTTGAGGTAGTACTATTCGTAATTTTTGAGGAAACGCCAGACTGATTTCCAAAGTAGTTGTATAAGTTTACATTTCCACCAGCAATGGAGTAGGGTTCCCCTTTCTCCACAACTTCTCCAGAATGTGTTGTCATTTGAGTTTTTGATCTTGGCCACTCTGATAGGTGTAAGGTGAAATCTCAGGGTTGTTTTGATTTGCATCTCCCAGTGTCTAAGGATGCTGAGCATACCTTTAAATGTTTCTCTGCCATTCTATATTCCTCTACAGAGAATTCTCTGTTTAGCTCTGTAACCCATTTTTTTAATTGTATTACTTGATTTGTTGTGTTTTTATACTTCTTTAGTTCTTTATATATTCTGGATATTAGCCCTCTGTTTGATATGGGGTTGGTGAAGATCCTTTCCCAGTCTGTAGACTGTGAATTTTTTCTGATGACAGGGTCCTTTACTTTACAGAAGCTTTTCAGTTTCATGAGGTCCCATTAATGATTGTTGCTCTTAGAGCCTGTGCTGTTGGTGTTCTGTTCAAGAAGTTGTCTCCTGTGCCAATGAATTCTAGGCTCTTCCTCATATTTTTCTTCTAACAGATTTAGTGTGTCCAGTTTTATGTTGAGGTCTTTGATTCACTTTGACTTTAGTTTTGTGCAGGGTGATAAATAATGGATCTATTTGAATTTTCTACATGTAGGTATTCAGATAGATCAGCATAATTTGTTGAAGATGCTGTTTTTTTTCCATTGTTTGTTATTGATTTCTTTGTCAAAAATCAAATATCCATATTTATTTATTTGGTTGGGAGACTTTTGATTGTTATTTCTATTTCCTTAGGGGTTATAAAGCTGTTTAAACTGTTTACCTGCTCTTGGTAGGTGAACTATATCAAGAAAATTGCCCATTTCCTTTAGATTTTCGAATTTTATGGAATAGGCTTTTGAAGTAAGACTTAATGATTCTTTTGATCTTTTCAGTGTCTATTGTAATATCCCCCTTTTCATTTCTGATTTTGTTGATGTGGATAGTATCTCTCTGTCCTTTAGTTAGCTTGGCTAAGGGTTTACCTATCTTGTTGATTTTCTCAAAGAACCAACTTTTGGTTTCACTGATTTTTTTACTATTCTCTTTGTTTCTAATTTATTGGTTTCAGCCCTGAGTTTGATTATTTCCAACTTTGTGCTCCTCTTGAATGTGTTTGCTTCTTCTCTGTTTCTCTCTCTCTCTCTCTCTCTCTCTCTCTCTCTCTCTCTTTTTCTTTTCTAAATCTTTCAGGTGACCTGTTATGTTGCTAATATGGGAGCTCTCCAATTTCTTTATGAAAGCACTTAGTGCCATGAACTTTCCTCTTAGCACTGTTTTCATGGTGTTCAAGTTTGAGTAAGTTATGCCCTTATTTTTATTGAATTCTAGGAAGTCTTTCTTTATTTCTTCCCTCACCCAGTGATCATTAAGCAGGGAGTTCTTCAGTTTCCATGAGTGTGTAGGTTTTTTGTTATTGGAGAAGGTTCCATGTGGTACTGAGAAAAAAATATATTGTTTTGTGTTTAGGTAAAAAGTTCTGTAGACATCTAGTAGGTCCATTTGATTCATGATCTTTGCTAGCTTCATTATTTCTCTATTTAGCTTTTATCTCAGCGATTTGTCCATCTGTGAGAGTGGGGTGTTTAAGTCTCCCAGTATTAATATGTTGGGATTAATGTGTGATAAAAGCTTTAATAATGTTTCTTTTATGACTCTAGATGCCCTTGTATTTAGAACATAGGTATTCAGGATTGTGGTGTCATCTTGGTGGACTTTTCCTTGATGAAAAGGAAGTGTCCCTCTCCATCTCTTTTGATTAATTTAGGCTGAAAGTCTATCTTATTGGGTATTAGGACAGATACTCCAGCTTGCTTCTTGGGTATGTTTGCTTGGAAAACCTTTTTTCAGCCATTTGCTCTGAGGTAGTGTCTGTCTTTGTTACAAAGATGTGTTTCTTGAATGTTGCAGATTGTTGGATCCTGTTTTGGCAACCATTCTGCAAGCCTGCTTCTTTTCATTGGAGAGTTGAGTCCATTGATATCGATAGATATTTGTGACAAATGACTGTTAGTTCCTTTTATTGTGGAGATGGTGGTAAGAGTGTGTTTGTGTGCTTGTTATCTTTTGGTTTTGTGGGTGTGAAGTTATCTATATCTTGTGTTTTCTTGGGTTTAGTTGACCTCTTTGGGTTGGAGTTTTCCTTCTAGTATCTGCTGTAGGGCTCAGTTGGCACATAGGTATTGTTTAAGTTTGGTTTGTTTTCTCCATCTAAAAGGTGACTAAAAGTTTTGCCTGGTATAGTAGTCTGGGTTGGCATCTGCGGTCTCTTAGAGTCTGCATGACATCTGCAGGCCCTTCTGGCTTTCATAGTCTCTGTTGAGAAGTCAGGTGTGATTATGACAGGTCTGCCTTTGTATGTTGTGTGTCCTTTTCCCTTGCCACTTTTAATATATTTATTTATTCTGTAGATTCAGTGTTTTTATTATTATATGGTGGGAGGAATTTCTCTTCTGGTCTAATCTATTTGGTATTCTGCAAGCCTCTTATATGTTTAAGGGTATCTCTTTCTTTAGGTTGAGGATTCACGTGTCTTTTACTTTATTTCATATGTGAATGAGTGTTTTCCTAAACCTATGCTTGAATATCACATGTGTTCCTTGTGCCTGTAGAAACTAGATGAGAAGATCAGATTCCCTGGAACCGAAGTTAATAAGTGGTTATAAACCACATTTAGGAAATTGAACTCAGGTGTCCTGGAAGAATAGTGAGAGTTTGTAGCAGCTGAATCATTTCTCCAGCCCATAAGACACTCTTTTAAACTAAATTTGTGTTAATTTTTATAATAAAATTGACTCAGTTTGAAAAATAAGATACTAAGATTTTGCACCATTAATAATACCCTTTGTCATTTTATTGTCCTTCTATTTCTAATCAGATAAACATGTACAGATTCAGAAAGAGATTACATTATAAAATAATGCATTTTTAAAATACAGCATTTATAAATCTAAGCATCACTGATTCTGAACATCTACATAACAATTTCAATCAGTTATTTAAGTTTGTCAAATATTGTTGCCTTTGAAAACTATTCATTAATTTTAATCTTCCTAAGCCATATTATCATGTTCTCCTTTTAATTAAAAGAAAATGTTTCCCATGTTATTTTATTAAACCCACTTCCATCTGTAAAGTGAAAATGCAAAAGTAACCCATTTTATGGTGTTTAATTATATCTTTGGATGTAAATATACATACTATTGTTTCTCTGGACCTAAAGCTTTCCTAAACATGCACATTCTGTAAAATGTTAACTAGTCTCCCATTATATTAGCACATGCTACTTCTCTTCATCTATGTTATCAACATTAGTGAAGTTGTTTTAAACATCTGGTTGAACAATGTCCTCAGAACAGGATTATCACTGAAAGACAAATAGTAAGGCTCCAGATTGACAAATGTAGATGCTAAATATAGAAGAAGTAGAAAAAAAAAAACATAAGCCCTTGCTCTTCAGTATGAAAAACTACCACAGACCTGGTGAAAGAAGACAAATTGGCTGGAAAGGCGCTGCTTGCCTCAGGAGGTGCTTCAGTGATTCACCTCCCTGGAGATACATACAAAACCAAACCCTCTGCTGTTTCTTTTTGCACATGTTCTATGAATAATGCAACCTTTGGAATTGCATGCTAAAAGGTATGACTGTTAAACATGCACTGTGTGACAGGATACAAATCAAGAAGTACAATTTTACTTATCTTGAAACATAATTTTTAAAGTGACTTCATTTCAAGTAGTTGACCTGTCTGTAAAAGGAGGCATTCCAAGGAGATTAAAATGGTCTTTATATCAATAAGGCTGTGTCTAAGTGAATAAATACGTTCTTGAAAACACATCAGATTACATTTTTATAAGATCTGTGGTTTGGGGTTGGCAAGACATTTGTATCAGCAGAGAAAGTGCCTGTCAAGACATCTTGATTACTTGAATTCAATCCTTAGGACCCATTGTCCCCTGCAGTCCAGATGCCGGGGTACACAATTATCATCCGAGCACTTCTATTGTGAGATGAGAGGTGGAGATTGGAGAATCTTCTGGAAGCTCATAGACCAGCTAGCCTGCAGTATGTTAGACACTGTAAAGAAAACAGACTAGCCTCCAAAGTGTGGAATAAATAATCCTCAAAAAGTTCTCTGACATTCAGAGCTCTGTGACATGCGGTCCCAAACCCCAATAGAAATCATAAACACACACTTACACAAGCGCGCGCACACACACACACACACACACACACACACACAATAAGGAGAGAGATCATTAAGATTTGGCCCTTGATACTCACCCCATGGGAGAAAGCTAAACCCTTGCTATGCTTGCAGACAGGAGATTAACATGACTCCCCTCTGAGAGGCTTCATCCAGCAACTGATGGAAACAGAGGCAGGGAATCACAGCCAAACAAAAGGCCAAACTTCCGGGAGTCTTGTGGAAAAATGAAAGGAAGGATTGAGGGAGCAGGAGTGCTCAAGAATACCACAAAAGACCTGCAGAGTAAACTAACCTGGGCCAATGGGGACCTCACAGAGACTGAACCATGCATGAACTGGTCCTAGGCCCCCTATACATATGTAGCAGATGTCCTGCTTGGTCATCTTGTGGGTCCCCTAACCACTGAAGCAGGGGCTGTCTCTGACTCTGTTGCCTGACTTTGCATCACTTTCCCTTAGCGTAGCTGCTTTGTCTGACCTCAAGGGGAAAGTGCTTAGTCCTGCTAAGGGCTGGGTGACAGGGTGGGTTGGTACCTTTAGGGGCCTCCCTTTCTCTGAGAGGGCAGAAAGATGGGGAGAGGGGAGTCTGATGGTGGGACTGGGAGGAAAAGAGGAAGAGCTCTGGGATCAGGCTATAAAGTGATTAAAGAGGATCTGTACCGTTCAGTGTATGTGATATTAATCTACAAAGTTCAAAGTATAAATCAATGTTGAACTGTCATGATAAAGTCTCATAACCCTTGCCTTAATGCCTGCACATTTCCATCCTTAACAGATGACCATGCCTTGGGGATAGAAAGCGGCGGCTTTCTCACTGTGGTGGATGGCAGCTGGAAGGGTGGTCCCTGGAGACTAGACTACACCGATATCAGCGGACCACAACTGGAGCAGAAGCAGATACACAGCCATGTGCATGAATCATGTCACGCTTGCAGTTTCTTAGAGCCACTCTCCGCTGGTTCAAAATGAAAAATACCCATGCCAGATAACAACAAGGAAGTCAGCTGTTAGCAAGATGTTCTTAACATCTCAGCTAGAAGATGCTGTTTAACCTGAGAAAATAAAAAACAAATTAAATCATATGCATATCTAATGAGATATCTCAGGATAACAGCCAATGCAATTCAAGGAACTTGGCTCCTTGTACATTCTTCTATAATTTAAAGACAATGGATCTGGACTCATGTTATTGATTCAAAGGTGTCCTTGGGAGGAAAATAGTACCTAAAGCAGAATTCAAATAGGAACTAAATTGCATTTTTATGTTGGATATAGGACATTTTAGAATAGGTGTTTAAAGTGTTGGCCTTTCATGTGTATTTTAATTAATAAAATACTGATTATGATAATAATACAGAGATGTTTACATAATGCTAACAACCTGACAGCTCTGCTTGTGATCACAGAAGTCAGTCCCCACCCCAAGTTTATGACTGGCCATCTGGAATGCAAATAGATTAATTACCTTCTTCATAGGTACAAGGGAAATGCGTTACACAGAATTGAGTTTAATTTGATAGTGTTTATTTTGTTCAAATATTATGATTGGTTTTCAGTGCTACAAAATATCAAGGCACAGAACTATCTTCAGTGCTTATTGACACTCTGGGTCATTCATCATTGTTTCAACTTTTTTTTATGTCTTCACTTCAATTGTAACCTCATCTACCACTGACATGAGCCAATACTGCCAATAGAATACCTATCTTGGGGATTTGTAATTTCTTTATTATTATTATTATTATTATTATTATTATTATTATTATTATTATTACTATTATATCACATGGTCCAATTCCTTTTTTTTTCAGAGTGATTTTAATTGCTTGTGTGTTCAAGAGAATCCATGCCACTGGAGCAGACGCTGTGGATGGAGGTGGGAGGACCCTCGCAGGCAATTTCTGCTCTCTATCAGAATCAGGGTGAACTTTGCATCCTTATCCTTTCTGTTCCCCTCAAGACTTCTGTGGACAGCAACGGCTTTCTTAATCATGGGTAGAGATAGTCAGGGAGATCAGGAGCCAGGCCTTCGGACTTAAGGATCCTCAAGACTTCATCACCAGCAGAATGGAGTCCCTCGGGATCGCACCTATCTGGGAGGGAGTCAGGCCAGTTTGTAAATCTGTTTCTTCATGTCCTCAAAAGTCACCCTCTGCCACATGGGTGGAGAGGCTAAGGCTGGAGGGCAGCACCAACTGCGACCCACGATTGCCTTTCTTAACTCTGTGACTCTGGACTACTAAATAGGATAGTTAATTCACTCAGAAATGAAAGCACGTAAGAAAAAAAAAGTACTGAAACACAGTGGTGGCTGGAGAAATGCCTCAGCAATTAAGAGCAGGTGCTCCTTTCACAGAGGGTGAGAGTTCAATTCGAAGCAGCCACACAGTTGTTTGCAGACTGCCTATATCTCCAGCTCCAGGAGCCCTTCTGGCCTGTGTACACTGCATATTTGTGGACACACACAAACTAAGATAATGATTACCCATGGCTTTTTTTTTTTTAAACTTCCTCCTCACTCCCTCTCCTCTGTATTTCTGTTTCTCCGTCCTACCGAGGTTAAAGCTCCCTAGTAACATTTTCCCTTAGGTACAGGCTGTGAGTAACTACTGAGAGAGGGAGAATTCCTCATCCCTATGGAGGATCATTCTAACTGGTTACAAACACCAAGTAGTCAGGCCTAAAACATATACATATCAACAGCTCTAGATGGATTCGGCAGGTTACACACACATGATACATACAAAGGCAGAAATTTGAAAAGCGTGGTGTATTAGGATTATTTGGAAGGAACACTGGAAGGGGAAAAGCTGTAAATATAGTACATGTATATATAAAATATATATTAAAATTTAACTCAAGTAAATTGTAAAAATTAAAGCTTTAAAATAGTGACACTTTCTAATGATCTTTCCTGCCCCCTGAATCACTCATAATGAATTGTGACATCACACATTTTCTTAATCTCTCTAGCTTATTTTAAGCTTTCCTCTAAAAACATGACCTTAAAATAATTCTTATGTTGCAAAAGTACATGATTTTGTTTCCTTAAATTCTCAATACATATCTAAATGTTTGTTTACTTTGAGAATCATCTTCAGATATTTTCATGAATATAATTCACACATGTTAATGCTAAGAAACTAATTTTTCAGTCTGTTTCCTGTACACAGATTTTTGAAGGCGGTTAAACTGATCGCTTCTCAGCTGTAATTTTGAGCTCCACTGAACTGCTATGGATGTTCCATTTTGAAATGGAACATATGCGCGCAGAACTGTTCTCGTCATGCTTGACCGGTGCCCCTGATTGTGTTCTAAATTCACAGTTATGCCTCTAGTTATGAACTAATAACTTCCATTATTAAGGTAAAGCCAAATCTTGAAGTCTAATTCTGTTTGTCCAATTGAAAACAACTAAATTGCAGCTGCCATTTTCCAATTGACTTTCATTCCTTCGGTTTAGTGGACTTAGAGAGGGGCAGGAGGGAAATGAGGGAGGGAGGGTAGGATTGGGAGGGAATGAGGGATGGGGCTACAGCTGGGATACAAAGTAAATAAATTGTAATTAATATAAAAAATAAATATAAAAATATTTTTAAAAATGAGAAAAAAAAAGAAAGATCTAACAGTTAAGGTAACATGAAACTTTTGACTTTAACCTAACAGTATTATGCTTGGGCAGCTTCCCATTAATTAACACTTGCCCATTGACTTGAAAAAAAACCTGAGGTTGTTTTTCTGAAATACTATTATTTGAATAAAGTTGAAGATATTTAGTAGGACTTTCTTTGCAAGTAGAAGGTATCTTAACACCATAATTGAAAGCCAACTTTCTTAATGATTTATTCTCTATTACATATCTAATAAACATTAAATATTAGTATGTAAATAATGGATTCTCTTAAAAACACATGGATGAAAAGACCTTAGCTCAAACGTTAGTTCAACTATCTACTGACTGAACAAACTTGAAAACTTATTTTGTATTTGAGTATTGGTTCTCATATATGTAGAAGCTGGAGCTAATATAACTTAAACATTACATTTTAAAGATTTTATGTAAAGTTTAACAAAGCAACGGTATCAAAACTGATATATTGTTTTTAATCTTGTAGATGAATCCTTGATCAGATGAATAAAGATGGTAGAAGCAGTCAATCTTTATCTTTATCATTTCTGGTCAGGAGCTACCCAGGAAATATCTGTATTTCAATTCGATCCTTGTGGCAAGTTTTATATTCCATTAGAATTAAATTTAATATTATAGTCACACAAAGATCATCCGATAGTTGTTACCCAAAGCACAACTAATGATATACTTAGAGGATCTCACTATTATAAACAAAAAGCATACATTACTGAGTAGAGCTCGCCAGGAGGCTGACTTTGTATGTAGGACAGCATCTATGTATGCCAATTCCATAGGAAAGGAACCTCTATCTCACTGCTCTCTCTTCCTCTCATTCCCAACCCAGATTCCTCCTTGGTTCAACTCAGTTGGAAGCCACAAGGTAAGATTACATTTGTCAAAACCAGTCTATTAGAGCATAGGGAAAATACAATAAAAGCCACTAAGCCACTGAAAAATAGCTGACATGGTTTGTGTTGTCCCTGTGCACTGCTCCCACACAAATCCCTGTTTAAGCTACTGTGAAATGAGCTCAACGAAGTCAGCTGCCTACGAGAATTTAACACAATGTTCACTGCTGATGCACTTTGTGGGATGAGGGAAGAAAGGACACTTGATTTATTTTTTATTTTTATTTTTTGGAATTACATGAAAGTAGGGGGAGTTTATAGACCTGGAGAGGACAGGAGCTCCACAAGGACCAAATATATCTGTGCACAGGGGTCTTTTCTGAGACTGATTATCCAACCAAGAACCATACATGGATATTACCTAGAACCCCTGCTCAGATGTAGCCCATGGCAGCTCAGTATCCAAGTGGGTTCCCTAATAAGGGGAACAGAGACTATTTCTGACATGAACTCAAGCTGGCTCTTTGACACTTGATTTAAAAAGGGGAAAATTGCTACAGTTAACTACCTCCATATTGGTCTTATGGCTTATATTTACAGTCATGGTTATCTGACTCTGATCCATTCTTTAGTCTACTCCATGTGTTTTCAGCCGACCCTTAGCTGCACAGGGATATTTGCCCAAACCTCAAATCCTTCCCAAGATGGGTCCTTCAGCATAGCCTCATGTATTGCAATATTCTGCTCACTAGTGCATTTGAGAAATATGCTGTGCTGAATCCCCTTGGTTCCAAATATAGTTCTTTTTACTTTCACTTTGGGAAAGCCAACAAATTTGCCACTTGTATTTGGGATTTGTCACTCCAAATAATTGACACTCCTTCCCCGTGACTGCTGGCTCAGTGGCATGAGGGATCTAAAATAGTCAGTAACAGATTGTGTTGTCTAGTGGTATCATCTGTGTCCTTTGGACAATGCCACAGTGCCAAATGTGGCATCCTATAAATCACCTATGAATAACAGGGCTGGCAGAGCACCCTGTACAGGGAATGGAGACAATATTAGGAACACACAGCTAAACTACTGAAGAGGAAAGATTTTGCACTTCATTTTTTTTTGAAGGACTATAACAAAACATGCTTGTTCCCATGTAAGCAATCTGAATACCCCAGGAAATCAGAACATGAAGCCCTTTATTCACAAAAGCAACCAGATTTGGGGGAAGTATTGAGGGCGTGGCCAATTGATCCCATGCATAGCAAACTGTGTTTCATCGAGGTTACTTTGGCTAAAATTCCTTTTCTGGAGAGACAGAAACATTTATCCCTTCTCATAAGGTCCCAGCCATAAACCAAGACACAATTCTACCAAAGTCCACTTTAAATAACCAATTAGTTTAGGGCCTTCCTCATAGAGCACAAGTAAAAGGCTTCTTTTGGGGATGGGTGTACCTCCTCCTGACTTAATATCAGCTGGAAAGCTGTTCTGCAGCAGATACGCTGGCTTCCCACAGCTTCAGAGATGGAGCTCCTCTCCCCTAGTCTTCCCTAGTTTATGTACTTTAGTCCTTCCCAAAGACCACATTCAGCAGCTGTTAGGACCCTCACCATGACATTCAGGTGAGGGTCATGTGGTCTTCTCTATTCCACCGTAAGTGAGCGTAAACAGCCAACAAGTCAAGCTGGAGTAATCAGCTTGCAAGGGGGCAGAGTTGAGCTCCCAGAGATACCGGTTGCTCGCCTAGGACAGTCACCGAAAACTGCAGCAGAATATCAACTAGTCCTTGCTGCAGGCAAATCCTTTAAGAGGCATGTCCATCAATAAACCACGTTTTTGGAGTGAAATGGTATATTTACTTATTTTCTGAATTATGGGAAGAACATGCACAAGATGATTCTTAGAAGAATGGGAATGAGGAGAAAAGGGTGTCCACAGCTTGCTATCAAGAAAATGGAGACAACTAATGATTGGTACTTTGGTAAAATAGCAGCCATTCAGCTTCAAGTGCATTTCTCCTTGTCTGACACAAGTTTCATCCTGTCCGCCCATATAGGTGTCCTTTCAGGAATCCCCCGTAATCTAAGGAAACAGGGCAATTCTCTTTATTCACAATATAAATGAGCCTAAGGTTGAAATGAAACAATCACAACTCTATTTAACCTCAAAATAAATACTTAACATATATGTAAATTTTATTACAGTGTTGACACTTTCTTTGCCAGGTCTGATTTGTATGGACGTGACTACAACATGGGGAAAAATTTAGACACAGTAAACCAGTGATAACACCTTCTCCAGCGATAGGGTTGGCTGATATCGTGTTGTTCTCCACTGATGCTCTACATCATGTCAAAAGCCGCTGGAAACAGGCATCACAGGACACAAAAGGCTAGAAATAGGATGACTGAGGAAGGCATTCTATATTTTTTAAAAAATGTATTTTTCCTGAGAATATAAATATAACACCTGAGAAACATAATAATATTGAATAAGTTTTGTGTGTATGTGTGTCTTCTATGATTCTACAAAATAAATTAACTCTATACTTTAAAATTGTGTATTCTACTTCCTAAAAGTTATATTACATAAAATGTACCAACATGTTTGGTTTTTTTTAGCCATGAGATTAATGTTATTTGAAAAAAAGTACTGTGAAAAACTTCACTAACTATAGCCTTATGTCTATGTATTTAAATATCATATTTGACATTTGTGCACTTAGAAATATTCAAAATGTGAAACTGGCAAAAGAATGTTTAATAATGCCATTACAAGTTTCTTATAATGCTGTCAGTGCTAGCTTGAGAGAAAATAAAATAAAATTACCTAGTGCATATGTTCAGCAATAAATTTTGATGTTTAAAAATATGGACAGATTTTACAGGCACTTTTGATTCAATATATCCAACATTAAAACCCAAATATATACAAAATTGAGTTTTCCACAAACTATGCCCTACCTAGAGAATACTAAAAATCAGCTAAAAACATGAAGTTTCACTTTATTGATCTCTAAATCAAAATCAGACACATGCATTTAAATAATTTGTAAATAAAATATACATAAAGTTTAAGCCCTTGAGCCAAGTTTTAATCTGAAGCAACCTGAAATAAGCAAGATAACAACTTGAAACTTGCTGTAATCAAAATGTAGATGAATATATTACCTCTAAGCCAAGGGAATAATATTTCAGTGTTGGTTCTTCGTAAGGATTTCAATTGGATTTGCATTAGAAGTTGGTGGGAAATATACACAATCAGAAAGAGCTGCTAACAGAAACACAATAGCTTTGGAACAGTTACGTTCATCTAGAAGTTTCAAATGCACCTTCTTCATGTTCGCATCTCAAGGGATTGATTCCCTGAATATCTCTAAATATCCCAGTCACCAATTGCTTTCAGTTTTGTTACAGACGTGGTGCTTATCTTTGCAGACTAGGAAAATTGTGATGCTGGACATAGACAAAAGAAAATGAAAAAAATGTTGTCTTGTGTCTACTCAGAGAACAATGAAGGTTGAATGAGGATAACAGATTTCCCAGACTTTGTTTTTAGTTTTGGAGCACAATGTGTCTAGATAAGAAGCAAAAATTTCAATGTAAGGTTAGTGTGGAAAAGCCTCATCAAACCTACAGGCAAGTCTTTCAAATCTTATATTCTATGTTACTGAGATGATTTCTTAAATTATTAAGATGAATTATTTGTATAATAGCTGATATGAGTATCACAATCTAAGAACAACTCAATGTAACACAGTGTTAAATAATCGCTAAGTAATAACTTTATGCACACTGTAAACAATTATCAGATGACCTTTAATTAAGAATTCTGGAGAAAATAATGATGATTGATTACATAGAAGAGGAAATTGAGCCAGAGACACAAAACTTGTATAGGTCAGAATATTTGCTAACAGCTTTGTGGAATTTGTACTGAGAACTGGTACTCAGAAATAAAAAGTCAAAACACAAATATGACTAGAAAGCAGCACTAATTTCTAGCTACAGAACCAAATTTTTGATAAATCTGTATACACATCATCATAATCCTACTTGATATGGAAAAAATAAGAATTAGGTTGTATTTGAACTCAGATTGGTGTGTGTCTGGAAATGAGTCTTGTTTTGTTAGATAACTTGGCACTTTAAGTCAAAGGGTCTTTTGCATAAATACTCTTATGTGTGCGGAGTTCCAGACGCAGCATCTATTAATGATTACTTATTTTGAATTATCTTTGTATGAGGATTTTAAAACTGTGTGAATAATCGTGTATATCACCGTGTCTGTAGCTTTTCTGTAAATGAAATGGAAAGCTGCTCAAGCAGGTATTTTTAAAGAATACAAGTGAGCAATCCTTGAATATAAATCAAAAGAGGGGACTGCGTTTCTTTCTTGTAACAGCTTGAATCACTGCTATTTGTGCTGATTTGCAGCGAGCCCATGTATCCTACATGACACTGTGGTAAACCCTTGATGATTAATATGTTTTATCATCATATTTAGAAACTAATATAAAAAGTCGGGGGGTAGTTAAAATTGAAGATAAAATATACTCCATAAACTTAGATGGAGTAAAGAAAATTTACTCAGAATAAAAATAAAACAATTAGTCTATTAAGAAAACATTTCAATCAATTCATACATATGGAAGCCATCACTTATAACTAAAACAACCTCATATACACAACAAAATTCTGAAACTTCAATAAGCATTAAAAAAAAACATTCAGATACATGAAATATCAAGTCAGATTTGATTATATTTCCTCCTCAAAGACTTTGTATCTCAGAAGATATTCAAATCTTTTGGGCATAGATTACTTGCCTATGTCATTCCTTTGAAAGGAAAATTGACTTTCTCAGTTTCTCTCCCGAGACACACTTCCATGGAGGCTCTTCCCTCTCCTCAAGGCCAAGTATCTGGTGTCTCAGGTGTGCTAATTTAGCCCCCACTAATCCATATGCTTTTAAACTTCCAAAATGGTGATGATGAAATTCCCTTCTTTGATCATTTTCGTGCTTAAGTTTACATCATTTATTCATGTAAACACTTTACTGTCACTTGGGGAAAAATTAGGCGAAAAGTGGCAGAAAATGCATGTGTTTAATTCCCTATCTTTAAGAGGATATAAATTTAATTATTTATTGCAATTTTAACCTCAGGGTTTAAACAGTAATGCTTGAACAAAGTAAATACACACATGTCTTTTAAACTTTGCTTATTTAATAATATCCTGTGTATTATTCTCTGGGAAATGTGATAAATTCTAAACATTGCATGTTTAAATTAGGGTTTGATTCAAATGATATCAATAGAAAAATTGGGATTCAAAAAAGCCCATTTCACAAGTAAATAAATGAGAAACATCTGGCCCTTGAGCCTCTTCAAGAGAGTCATTGGTGGGTCGCTGACTTCATGAAATTTGGCAAGTGACACCTGAGCAGACTCCAGAGTCTCACAGACTTCTTAGAGTGGCTTACTCTTTCTCACCAGTGACCAGCTAGCTACTCTGCCACTTTCTGTTGACTCCATTGGTAAAGTCCAAGGGTACGAAAATACTCCTCAACTTGAAGGTTAATTGCTTTTGCTTGGTACGTCTGTGTTGCTCCCAGGTGTCTGTGGCACTCCCAAATGTTCCTGCACTTGGACCCTGCAGTAAGCCTGTGTGCTGGCCACGCAGGTCTGTACGGCCTTCAGTTGAGGAGGCTGAGCTCAGGTCCACCTCCTCGCCTGAGCCCTCATACCTGGCAACTGGCTTTGCTCTCTATATTCTGCTCTCAATCTAATACTCATTCTTTGTGCTTATGTACATCCTGACAAATATTCATTTCTTCAATAAACAATGTTATGTGCAAAGTAAAAAAATAACAAGTAGCAGATATTACATATTGAAATAATGATATGAAATAGCTCTGAAACACTGGCAATCATCTCTTATCTGCAAGCACTGTTTTGAAAAGATACATGGTGATTTGAATTGTGAGTAAAAGAATGAATCTCCATAATTTTAATTAGTTAAAAGTAATTAAACTATGTGAATATATTTTAATAAGGATACGAAGTTCATGACACTGTTCTATGAACTTAGGATTGTAACTATGCAACAAAATACTTTCTCCAATTGCATTTGATTATTTTTATATTTTCCACAGTTTATTCATTATATATCCCTACTGAAACCCTCTCCATCAACTCCTCCTCTCTCCACCTTCCCTTGTTCTTCCCCTTTATTCCCTTCCCCTGGTGAACAGAAACGGGGAGCTCTCCTTTGCTATCTGTCCAGAGCTTATCAGGTCTCATCAGTTCTGTAGGGATCCTCTTGCTCTGTGGCCTGGCAAGGGTACATTGCCAGAGGCAAGTGATCAAAAAGCAGGCAACTGAGTTCATGACAGGCAGCCCCTGCTCCCCTCACTCGGGAAACCACATGGAGACTTAAGCTGCCACTTGGCTACAACTGACCAGGAGGTCATGGTCCTTGGTTGATTCATCAGCCTCTGCAGGATCCCCTGGCTCAGATCCTTTAGCTTTGTTGGTCTCCTTGCGAGGCTTCTGTCCCCTCCATGTCCTTTTATCCCAACCCCAGTTTTTCCAACAGGCTCCCTGAGCTCTGCCCCAAGTTTGGCCTTGAGTCTCAGCATCTGCTTCAACCCCATTGGGTGGAGCCTTTCAGAGGACCCTCTATAGTAGCCCCCAGTGCACTGGAATGGTTTTGTCTTTCTGTAGCACATTTGGATATCTAACTTTCCTTGAAAAAATAGTGTTCTTTCTCAAAATTCATTTCTTTTTATTTATCTGAATATTAAGTCTGGGGTAACTTGTAATTCTTATTTCTAATATAAAATTACCATTACCATCTTAATCACACCCTTATTCTTTGGTACAATACTTCTTCTTTTTAAAATCTTTTCTTTGTTATTATTATTTATTATAATTTATTCACTTTTTATCTTGGCTGTAAGCCCTCCCTCATCTCCTCCCAGTTCCACCCTCCCTTTCTCTTCCCCCCTGTGTATCTCCTCTAGTCCACTGATAGAGGAAGTCCTCCTCCCTACTATCTGACTCTAGCCTATCAGGTCTCATCTTTTCATGGCACAGCAGTGTGTTTTATTTTGATCTCTTTCTATACACCTTTGTTATATAAGATTAGATGTTTTGTGTCTGTTACTGTTGCTACTGAATAAAGTAATAATATCCCAGTAAAATACTTGAGTAGACATAGTTGTTTAACATATAAAATGATATTTCCAGAAATAGAACATTTGAAGGAGGTTTGAAGAGAATTAAATCAATGTAGAACTTCATTATAATGTTTCCTAAATCACCTTTAAAGGATTCAAACAGTTACTGAATAAGGGTAGAAAATTCTGTGTCAATTAGCATTTCGTTTCCTTTTATAAATGTGTTTGATTTATATGAAATTAAAGCGTCTGTTACTGGTCATAGTTAAACCTACGTGAACAGCACTGAATACACACTAAGTAACTTATTTTGAATGCTGGTGTCTAGGTCTGAAGTTGAAGAAGATGGTTACTTTTTTCACAGTCTATGAAGAGATGCAGTCATGCCTGCTTTTCATCAATTTTATTAATAGTTTTCACTCTATTCTCTAACTCTTCAGGGCTTTTAATAAAACTGCGTAATTACATTGAGTGAAAGAAAATGCTGTCTCATAGTTTTCTAAAAGTAATAACTTATCAGATGCGGCTTTAGTAAGGCTTACAATTTTAAAATGTACTAACGATCAGCTTAATAAGCAGAAATTTTCAGCTAAAATATAATAGAAACATTCATCTTTTTTGATGCCTTATTCTAAACAATCTATACTGTTCCGTGCATAAATTGTGCTATGTGGAAGTTGAATAATGTATTCAAATATAGGCTAAAACTAGGTTGGTTTGTTTTAAATCACACAGTACCGTGACCAGCACTGCCGGGAGACTGGTTTGTGTGTTCTTCTCCTCAGCTCTCTACACATCTTCACCTACTTTGCACTCTGAGCAGTTAATTCATGTACTTTGTACCTCAGAAGTCCTTGTTCTCCGGCTTCAAAGAGCCATCGCATGCCACTCTGAGGGTAGAAAATACGGCACACCGGTCACAGTATTAACGGGCATGCGTTCCCTGCTAGTATTTGCGTACAGCATTTTCCTCCTGTCTAGTTTTTGGCTTTCCTGCCTACAGTGTAGTGCCGTGACTTAGAAGGTCCACACTATATAAACAACCTAAAAATATTTGTTAATTAAGTTATTCAAACTTTGTACCCAGAATCAAATTTGATAGGCAGAGAACACATCTTCTTTCATTGATAACTTGTTAAGGAAAATGTTAATGATTATATCTTGTACTGCTACATTGTTGGGACAGACATTTTCCTGTCTTCAAAGAGGCACTTCTACATTTTGGTAATTTGATACAGAAAGAGATACAACACAATGATTGCACTCATTAAGGACTGAAAGGATTTGTTAAATTCTGCTGAGAAGAGTTTAGGGACTCCCATCTGGAGAAAACACTCCATGTTATCTTCTGTGAAATTTTGAGGTATAAAGAGATTTCCATCCTTTGTAAACATAGTTTTTACTACGTTAATACAGCCCTAAATGATGCACACTAGAGCAATATTCTTCTAATTTCTCTTTTCACTATCAGGTTTTCTATATGATTTACTCATTGCTCAATTCTGATTCAGAAAGGCAAATGGGATGATATTGGAGGAGGGAGAAAACAGAGAACAGGACAGGAGCCTACCACAAAGGGCCTCTGAAAGACTCTACTCAGGAGGATATAAAAGCAGATGCTGAGACTCTTAGCCAAACTTTGGGCAGAGTGTAGGGAATCTTATGAAAGAAGGGGAGATAGAAAGACGTGGAGGGGACAGGAACTCCACAAGGAGAGCAACAGAACCAAAAAATCTGGCACAGGGGTCATTTCTGAGACTGCTACTCCAACCTAAGGCTATACATGGAGATAACCTAGCACCCATGTTCAGATGTAGCCCATGGCACCTCAGTCTCCAAGTGGGTCCCCCTAGTAAGGGGTGTAGGGGTTGTGTCTGAAATGAGTTCAGTGGCTGGCTCTTTGATCACGTTCCCCTGGGTGAGGGCAGCCTTACCAGGCCACAGAGAAAGACAATGCAGTCAGTGTGAATATAAAATAAAAAACATTGACTTACAGTAATAATCTGTGATATGGCGGAAAGAAACACATGTAAACACACACTAAAGGAAAGTAGAAAATGAAAGAGACAAAGATGATCTACAATTGATATACTTTATGTTTTCCTATGAGCTTGAATTATCACCTTTCATAATGGTATTCAGAGTCTACCCTATGAAAAGCCTATGAACCAAAGCTGTGACCAGCCTGGCAAGACATCCTGGCTGTGCAATAATGACACGTATCTTGGTAACTAACAGAAGTCCAGATAAACTTAAAACCCACTTGTCAGGAGGAAATTCAGGCCTGTTACCGAGAACTAGCCCAATGCTTGTGTATATGGAGACCATGGATTTTAAAGATGAGCCTACTATTGTCACTTTCCTAAGCAAGTGTAATGTCTGACTGCTTCCCGAATATTTATCTTTATACACAGAAGCTAGAATGACCATCACTCAGGATCAAAGATGGTCCATTATTCCACAGATCACCTTAAAAGAAATCCACTACTGGTCAAAAGGGTGAGGGCTACAATCTGTGGTGTGCTGAATCCTAACTGAAAAACCTATAGTGGATCCTCTGCTCCTAAGCATCAGGTAAAACTGAGAAAGAGAGTGTGAACAGAGTATGAGAGCCAGGATTGGGATGCCTAATGTTTGATAGTGTCTTATAGACGACAGGGAAACTACAGCCCTTAAACCCTAACAATAAGCTCACCTATTCAAGATAATTACAATAACAACACCAGGTGAAAAAGATGGGGAAGCCTCCTTATGAGGCCACACCACTAGATGAAGATCTACAGGAATTAATGGCAGCTGTAAAGGGAGAAAGAATTTTCTCCAGTCCCAAGTTTTCATGTAGAAGCAAAAATATATACAGGCACCTGTAAAGAGATTCCTGTGTGTGTGTGTGTGTGTGTGTGTGTGTGTGTGTGTGTGTGTGTGTAAAAGGGTGGTAATTTTAGAAGATGTCAACAGTTTTACAGAAAGTAGGAGTCACAGGAAAAGTTGGAGGGAGTGAGGGAGGGAAGAAAATGATGGAAATACAAGACTCATGTATAAAAATTTAATATATATATATAATATACATCATATATTATAATTTTTATATTTTAGATATAGAATTAGACTACACTATTATCATATAGAATTAGGCTACATTAGTAATCACATATAATTTTTAATATATATTACAATAATATATAATAATGTACAATATATTATATTTTTATATTTAAATAGAATTAAACTATAAGTAATGTACAGCCATAAACCATGCACAGTGCCTTATTCTCACTAAGTTGACACTACTTGTGCTATTTAATTCATCTTTATGAAGTTGTTTAATGGGTATTGATATGTAATGATATATGAAATGTCGGCAACTTTTCAACTGTTTAACAATCTCTGATCAGAATTCCTAAGCAAAGATTTTTCATGAATTTCAGATGTGAGGTTTAGATCATTATTTTCATGGGAAAGCAGCTTTCCACCATTGCTAATTTTAACAGGTAATTTGTTGTCAGATTTAATACATTCTACTGCCTAGACATTTGCTATACAACTATGTAATAGAAGAGTAGATTTTACATTTTTTAACAAATATGTAAGTCGACTTTCACTAGAAAAAGAATATACATCAAAATACAAATAAGTCTTCTTCTTTTTTTATTTTTTAATTTAATTTAATTTTTTTCTTATCAGTTACATTTTATTAACTCTGTATCCCAGCCGTGTCCACTCCCTTATTCCCTCCCAATCCCACCCCCCTCCCTCATCTCCTCCCTGCCCCTTTCCAAGTCCACTGATGGGGGGGACCTCCTCCCCATTCATCCAATCCTGTTTTATCAGGTATCTTCAGGACTGGCTGCAAAGTCCTCCTCTGTGGCCTAACAGGACTGCTCCTCCCTTGGGGGTGGGGAGGTCAAAGAGCCAGTCATTGAGTTCCTGTTAGAAATAGTCCTTGTTCCCCTCACTATGGGAAACCAATTGGTTACTGAGCTACCACAGGCTACATCTGAGCAGAGGTCTTTTTCTTAATCACATAGTGAACTTAAAAAGACAGAGCTATCCAGGGGGAAAAGGAATTGTGCCTCCAGAATGTCTTCAGACTGGCTGGCAATGCCTCCCTCTCCTCTAACTCTAGCCTACCAGCCTACACAAAAGAACTGACAATCCAACTTTCCAGGTGCCATTAAAGAACCTCTCTCTGTCTCTCTGTTTCTGTCTCTTTCTCTCTGTCTCTCTCTCTACTTTGTCTCCCTCTGTCTCTCTCTCTCTGTCTCTGTCTCTCCTCCCTCTCTCTTCTTTCTTCTTTCGATTCCTTTAATGTAGCTTCAAAATTCACATTGTACAGTCAGAATTTCTTTCTTTATTATTATTTTTTTTACTTTGCATTTCCTAAAGTACATCTTTGGGACTATAATCTTCTTCCCAAGCTCCTTTCTGGTTTTGGATCATATTCTGCCCCTCTCATTCCTACTCCTGCTGTTTCCAATACATAGATTAATGAAAATATTCTCAATGGAATCTGGCAGTCCTCCATGACTAAGAATGGCTGCTCTGTCAGAACCTTGTGCAGATTTTAATATTCTCTAACTATAATATTTACTCTCTCATACTTATTAGAATTTTATATTTTATGAAATTCTTATTAATTAAAACATATGCTTGAAAAACTCCACCTAAATAAAACTTTTGGCACATAACCAAAACTCTGTTACAAATAATAGAGTAAAAAACATAATTTTGATTTATGCTTAAGTGAAGTAACATAATTTTCAGAAAATCTGCAAAAATATCATATTTCCTGAAATGCTGATTACACCATGAGTAAATAAATTGATTGATGAATAAAAATGAATTTGAGTACTTTTTTGAATGATTGGTAATTTTCAGAAATGGTGACAAAATTGAAAAGTAATCATCTTCCCGTAGTATCAGGTTCTCAACCTAGGATCACTTCATGGCCATTTCAAGTAAAACAGAAGCTGTTCCGCTTCTCTTAGTCTATAACTTTCTTTTCATCTCTCACTGTTTTTTGTTTGTTTGTTTGTTTTTGTTTGTTTATTTTCAACTGAAACTAGAATATATATACTGGGTTTCTAGGTGCCAATGGCTTTGACACATTGGCATTAGTGTGAATTATTTAATTCCTCACACAACCAGTGGATTAAAGAAATATAGCCACTTTGCACAGTATGAAAACAAACCACTACATGTGAGCTTGTTATGGGCCTGAAACTGAACATAAACAGAATATCTTTCAAAGACACTGTAATTGGCTCCATAAAATACTTTCTCTTTGGGAAGAAATATATTTTCTAAGTTTATAGCTAATTTTTACTTTTGAATTAGCAGAATACTGATTTAATCACTCAAAGAAATACAAAAAAGACCCCATTTTTTCAGAAAGTTTAAATGAAAAAAAACTTCATTTGCAGACAAATTAATTAGTTAATATTTTCATATCAGAATAATTTAACTCTTTTCAGGGACTCATAATTACAAATAAATCTGACAGTTTAGATTATACCCCAAAAAACACATTAACTGTGTGGTATTTTAACAGTATTTTTACCGAAAAGCAACTAAGATAATGGTAAATAATCAATGTATATAGTTATGGCAATGGACATCAGGAACATTTGTACAGTTTCTGTTTGAAAGGCGTCTGACTAGTAGTGTGGAATGTGTTCTCGAAGACCAGTGATTCAGAAACTGATACAGATCATAAATTTTAGAGATGTGAGCACACATCTCGTGTGCTCGTATGGTCACGCACACCAGCATTTCAAAGGTCACTGTTGCAATGGTATTGAGAACGTGAGCAAATATTCTGAATTATGATATCTTTAATCTAATGTTGTAGTTTGATTATGGAGAGATATTTGCATGTAATAAACTTGATTATAAACAAGGTTATTAACAGAAAATGTGAAGTTTGCGTGATTTGCTTCTATCACTAAAGATAAGTTTAGTGATTAGATCAACTTTAAGAAGAGGAGGTTTTGGATTAAAGTATCTTGGGGTGTTTTGTGTAGTCCATAAAGGAGGTCTTTCAGAGGGCCTCTGTGGTAGGCTGCTGTTCTGCTCCCTGTTCTCTCCCTCTTCCAATGTCGGTCCTATTTGCCTTTCTGGGAGGATTGATCATCTTACCCAGGGTCCTCCTTCTTGCTTTGCTTCTTTAGGTGTACAAATTTTAGTATAATTATCCTATATTATATGTCTAATGTCCACTTATGAGTGAGTATATACCATGTGTATCTTTCTGCTTCTGGGTTACCTTACTAAGGATGATCTTTTCTAGTTCCCACCATTTGCCTGCATGTTTCGTGATTTCCTTGTTTTTAATTGCTGAGTAGTATTCCATTGTGTAAATGTACCACAATTTCTGTATCCATTCCTCCATTGAGGGAGAGCTTCGTTGTTTCCAGATTGACTATTACAAATAAAGCTGCTACAAACATGGTTGAGCAAATGTCCTTGTATACTTAGAGGGCTAATATCTCGAATATATAAAAGACTCAAGAAGTTAAAAAGCAACAAATGAAGTAATCCAATTACAAAATGGGGAACAGAGCTAAACAGAGCATTCTCGATAGAGGAACATCGAATGGCAGAGAAACACTTAAAGACATGCTCAACATCCTTAGCCATCAGGGAAATGCAAATCAAAATGACCCTGAGATTTCACCTCACACCCGTCAGAATAGCTAAGGTCAAAAACTCAAGTGACAACACATTCTGGAGAGGATGTGAAAAAGGGGAATACTCCTCCATTGCTGGTGGGAATGTAAATTTGTACAACCACTTTGGAATCAAATCAATCTGGCTCTATCTCTGAAAATCAGGTAATAATTTTGAATGAAACATAATTTTCTACTTATTTCTCAGCCTTTGGAAAGAGTATATGATAGGACATTTGTGATGAATTTAAACCTATGATCAAATTAACACTCTGGATTAAAATTCTAAACAAGGAGTATGCCTGTGCAATTGAATCCTGATCCTTTGGGCAGAAAAGAAATACACTATTTCTCGCTGTTATTATAAAGCACGTGATAGGGCTTACTGAGGCGTGTTATAAATAAAAGCTATAACAGCTCTGTTATCATGAGAAATGGGATATAGCCTGATTCCTGGAAGGAGATAGTATACCCTGGAATAGAGGAAAAATAAAAAGAAAAATAGATCACCGGGATAAAACCTGAACAATTGAAAAGTAAGGAGCTGGAGAGCTGAATCAGCATTAAATAAAGATAACATAAAAGAGAAAGCACATTTGTGGCAAAGCTAGGAACTTATTTACATAATGTACATAAATCCTTCCTACCCCTTAATTATTTATGCATATGTATCTGTCATACATTTCTCGAGGCAGTACTTAACTAAATTGTTTTCATGTACGTGAATTTCAGAAAATATGTAAATCACAGTAGTGGTTCCCCAAAACCCATTTTCTCCTATGATTTCCCAGGCCAACACTTGGTGAGGCGGAGCAGTGTGCCCAGTTCTGGGCAGGGACACTTAGTCTGCGTCTCTCCACTGTGATGCAAAAAATAATAATAATAATAATGATAATCGTAATGAAATAAAATAAAAGGCATGCATTCTTTTGCTACTTTCTCCTGCTGTTAACCAGGAGGAGCCTTTAGAAGGCAAATTCCCAAAGAACAGCTGCAGCTCATGCTTCCATGACAAAATGGGTAAAGGCTATACCAACCGTCAATTGGACCTGTGAAGAATGAGGGGCACTGAACCATGCAGAGCATGAGAAAACGTCTCACCTTGTTGTATAAAATTGTAAGGAATTATTGTCGCGTACATGTGTTGTATCTCTCTGCGCAGTTTTGGAAGGTGTGCATGCAAGTGTCTTGCATTTGTAATCACATGATGTGCAAGTCAGTGGTGGGTGTTGTCCGTCTTGGTCCAGCACTTACACTGGGAGACAGGGCATCACCGCTGGACCCGCATCTACATAGTTCAGCTAGACCAGTGGTCTAGCTAAGGAGTTCCACGACTGCTTGTTTCTCCTACTCCAAGTCTAGGCTGCAGACGCCCACGGGGAGCTCACACAGAGTCCCCCAGGTTCTGACTGTGGCATGGTAAGCACTCGACCAATGATGCCTCTGGCCAGTCTCTAAATAAATGGTTTTTGTTTTGTTTTGTTCTATTATGGGCAGCAACACCTAGTCCAAACTAATACCATAGCTCTGCAACTCATACGTCTTTGGCACAATTTTATAGCATGTCCTCTTTTCTACTCTAAATTCTCTACTCTGGCATTTGGGTTCAATTAATGTAAGATCATTCACTGATTACCAACTAATTATGTTTCTGCTTTCTTTGGATTATTGAATTCTTTTATAGAATTTTTTACATACGTGGTGTGCGACTTTGGGTCCTCCTTGAATGTTAGGGTTCTACTGAATGTATAAATAATTTAGAGTCTCGTTGGGACTTTATCATCAAAAGGAAGGAAGTGAGATGTTGGGTGGCAAATTGATTTTCAACGATGAAGCCTCGTCCTTTTGGAATTGTATTACTGGGGAATAAAAAAGCAGGATTTTATTTGAATATGACGTTGAAAATTATAAATTCATTTATCTATCCTTCTCTCATAGTCAAAAACAAAGGAATCAAACCTAAATTTGGAGTTAGTATTTTCTGCATTTCCCAAATCAATGTTATTTTTTTCTTTTTTCTCATTTATTTATTTTATTCACTTTATATCCTTGTAGCCCTTTCCCTTCTTCCCTGCCAGTCCCACTTTTTCTCCCTCCCTTCTCCATTTCCCTCTACCCTCTTCAAGAAAAAAGGGAACTTTCTTTCCCATACACTCCAGCTCATCAAGTTGCATCAGGATTGAAAGGGTCCTCTTCCCCTGTGTCCTGCCAAGGGAAAGTGATCCAAAAACTGGCAAGCGAGTCCCTGTTGGATGCAGTGCCACTTCTCTTACTAGAGGACCCACAGAAGGTCTAAGCTGTCCATCTGCTACATCTCTGTAGAGGGCCCAGGTTCAGTTCATGCATGGTCTTTGGTTGATGCTTCAGTCTCAGCAAACCCTCTGGGCCATGATTAGTTGGCCCTGTTGTTTTTCTTGTGTAGCTCCTGTCACTTCCAGGTCCTTTCTCTTTTCTCCCACTATTCCCCAAGACTCCCAAGGCATTGACCAATGTTCGACTGTGAGTCTCAGCCTCTGTTTGAGGGCCTGGATAGCTTGATTGGTAAGGTTTCAAACTTTAAGGCTGAAAGTCCAGGGTTCAAATCTCCACTTCTCTCTGAGAGGCTCTACCCAGCAGTACATCAAATTAATGTTTTTATAGCCAAATATCCATTGCATGCTTTCCACAAAAGCATTTGCCTTTACTATGATTTTTGTGATGATGCAGCAACATTTATTTTAAAATAAAATTGGTTGTTGTTTAATAAGATAGGAATTCCTAAGTACTTAGCCATGCAAAATTCACACAGAATTACTCATAGTGTATATATCTGCGGAGAGATTTTCATTCCTCGGAATTGACTTAGAAGAGGTGCAAAACGCTGAACTCAGCTTTAAGGATGCTAGGATATAAGCCATAATGCCAAGTGACCTGGTTGTAGACTTTATTAACATGTGTGGAAGATGACCACAGCAGCACACTGCACTCCCCAGGGCTTTGTTTCATTTAAAAACAGAATTTGAACAAGGACAGAGCAGCAGGGGAAAGAGATGACACCTGATTTTAAAAACTTACTCCTTTTTCCTTTTGAGATTATAATACTATTACATCACTCCTCGTTGCCTTTCCTCTCTCCAAATCTTCCCACAAATTTCTCTTTCAAATTCATGTTTTCTTTCAAATTCATGCTTACTTTTTCAAAAAAATTTCATACACTCACAAACCAGACACACACGATAAATAAATGTAAGCAGATCATTTTAATTAAACAAAGATGCCAACAATAGGCATTAGTTTTAGTGGTTTAGTATGATCTCAGGCTAAGTCATGCCAACAAAATATGATCATTATCCATGGACGTTTCTTGAGTAAGAAATGATAGAAAAGTTCTTGGAGAATAAGAAAGAAAGAAAGAAAGAAAGAAAGAAAGAAAGAAAGAAAGAAAG
>NW_026585895.1:2836297-3035751 GCF_907164565.1 Psammomys obesus | reverse complement strand
AAAGAAAGAAAGAAAGAAAGAAAGAAAGCAGGCCTTATGGATGGTCAGAAAGGACTGCTTGGTGAGGCTGGACACTCCAGATTCCATGAGAGAGAAACTCGGTGTTGACAATTCTCCAAAGTGTCAATGAGAATAAGGAATTTGCATACTGTGGTGACTATAAAGGGCACCTGGTGGGAGGACTTACAAAGGAAATAAGAGAGAGGGGACTAACGACAGATTAATGATGATTTTTAAAATTTGAAAGAACTGGGCGTAAGGGCAGCAAGTTCATCATTTACAAGTAAGAGTCTGGGAACCGGGTTTCACATAGGACCAGGCTACACATCTCTATGCAGGTAGAAAGAGGGTGTTATTTCTTGCTATCTTAAAACAGAAGGTTCTACGTAGTCTTTAAATAACGGTGGGAGAGAATTGTACAGAGAGGAGCAAATGAATGCAGAGGTCTGGGTTGGAGAAATGAACGTCCCCTGAGAGTATTTACAATCTTCCTTCAAGCAGCCTTGTACACGCTAGCTGTGGTTTAGGCTTCAGCCCTAACGCGCCCCAAAGGTTTCCTAGAGCCCAGTGCTTAACAATCGCCTCTCTGAGCTGATCCTAAAATCCACATCTCTCATTCTGTCTAGTTTAAATTTCAACCCCGGATCTGTAATTGCCTGCCAGGCATTTCTATTTCAAATTCAACACATCTAAAAGCTGGCTTTTCATTCTTCTGGGAAAAAAAATAAATACAACCTTGCCTCCTGACTCCTGTTTCTATAAACTGAAGTCTGACACTGTGTTTCCAACTCTCGGCTCCTACCCATCCCTCAGCACAGCACTCAAATATTGTATCCACCCTGAACTGAACACTGTTTGATTAATCACTAAACACACAGAATGTTTTCTTATCTGTTTGGAGTACATGACCTTTAAATTCTCTTCCAAAACCAATTCTACCCGTTGCTAGACTCTGATATAAATATAAAACTGACTAGAAACGTTACAGTAAAGTTGTCTGGCTTCGTGGCTCTACTTTATGAATGTTTGGAAAAAAAAAAAAAGGTAATTAAGCTGCCAACAGATTTCTGCCTAAGGGAATTAATTTTTTTTTCATTTCCCTTTTCCTGTAGCTCTTCTGAGTTGTTAGGTATGCTACATATAGATTGCATTTGATAAAAAAAAAATACACTTATATTTTTGCCATGCAAAGCCAGAGAAGTCAGTTAATCAAGCTCAGTGTGTTCCCTCAAGGATAGTTTCCTGCCGAGTTAAGTCATTTGATAAAGTATCCTAAAGCAATTAAAATAAATATGTTGAAACCATGAAGTTAGTTGAGATTATAACCCAAAAGGCCTCAGAGCGATTTTCATTTAATTAAGGAGAGACAGTTAATTGTGTCAGGAACGGGTTGAAAATGTGGCCCAGCCTCTGCTGCCATTTCCAGCCACAGCTTGTTGCCCGATGGTAACCTGAAACCCAAGACTGAATGTCCAACTGTCAGCACGCGTCAAAAGATGACTGAAGGAGTAAAGTGAACATCACGTTTGCGCCGGGGGAAGGTCTTTAGCAGCGCACATGCACTTCCGTGTGAGCGCTAATACAGGGCCACCAACTGACGGAAAACCCTTGTAAAAAGGTCGGACTGAACCGGAGCGTGGTGACTGTGTTTGCTCTGCTCGTGCTTCAGTAAGACCAAGTGAGCTGGGATGGAACGACCGACCGTTGCTTCACTTTTCAATGATTGATTGGTTATATACAAAAGCTGTATTTTCCCATCATAGTCTAAAGAATTGCAGACGTTGAGGGCACATTAGGATCTTTGTTAATTACATCTTCTCAGATGCCTGTCAGATAAGATGGCAAGAGTATTTGTTATTTGTCAATGTTCTGCTTGTAGAAAAGATAGTTCCATGGAGCAGTCTAATAAATGTGTTATAAACAGCAATAGGCAGGGCTGTGGATTGAGCAGAATGCACCATTACTTCCATGACAACACTCTTTGCAAGTTAAAACAGAATTCTGCATTGTGAGAAAAGAGATACAGTGCATATACCAGGAAAAAGAATTAAGCTTTAAGTGCTCTAGTCAAAATTATTAATTTTTGTTCATTATCACACTTATCCTTTCATATCTTTTTCTTATCAAAGTAAATAGTGGAAACACTGTTACCTGTTAGTGATATTTAGGCAGAGTGTTTGACATAATGTAGAACATACAAGCGTGAAGTCAAATAGGAGCGAGAGTAACGTGAGGGATTAGCATTAATAACTGAACCAATGCATTAATGGGTCTAACGCACACACAGAGGCACACACATATACACACACAGACACACACACACATACACACACAGACACACACACACACAGTTAGCCCTGAAGGTCAGGTCTATTAGAGAAACAGAGATTTCTTTATGCTTTGGTGATTCCATTAACTACACAGAATGAAATGTGATTTTTAACAATGTGTTTGAAATATATTCTAACCAAGATGTGTGACAGAATCATATAAGTGCAAAACCCAGTTTCTAGACTTAAGCATGTGCATCAATTATTATTACATTTACCTAAAACTTTGAAATGCTTTTGATTACAAGCATGTGTTGGTAACTTTAGAAATACCTTGGGAAAAAGTGGGCAGAGTGGATTCTGTGCCTTAAATAGAAAGAAAAGTAAACTTGAAAATAAAGAGATTATTGATAATAATTTTATATAAAAGGTTTATTAAATAAATTATTTATTCTGATCTACTTTAAAAATAATTCCCAGGTATATGCCTCTAAAATCAATAAGTTCCACTTAAAAGAGATGAGTGATGTTAATGAAGAAAGGATTTAGATATAGCTTCTATATATATTCAGTTGATTTGTGCTCACCCTTGACTTTTAGAACCTTTTGAACAATTTTTAGTTCTCTTTCATGTTGTTAATCATGTTTTTTTCAGATAAAAGAAACAAGAACAATCTAAAATAGTCTATTCAAACAAATCTGTTGTTTCAATTCTCTACCCTAAAAAAAAAAAAAAAAAAAAAAACTGTTTGCCAATGATCTAAATTTTGAAAGAGAAATCATGCTCAAAATCGGGTTCTACTCCATGCATTAGTATATTTCATTTAGAACTAAGAATATCATGTTATAAATTAATTAAATGTGGTAACTCTGATAATGAGAATGTGCATGCTTTGTTTAGGCTGTAAAATGTGTATTGCTTTTTAAAGAATAGCAACCCATTAAAAACCTTCATAGTTGGACATTAACACTAAATAAAATCCTCATTTCCCTTGTAAAATATTTTTCTAATGTATTAAACAACTATATAAAACATCAGTATTCGTTTGTGTGATAGAGTGAAAAAAAAAAGGCTTAGCTTCACTTCAGAGCAGTCTAATTTCCTTTCTTTACTTGTCATCATTTAAGCTGTACGGTAGTTTCTTCCGCTGCCGAGAGTGACATAAATTCAGTTTCCCACTTAGTTATGAATTTGACCATTATAATTATCATAATGCCAGGGGGATAGAAATTCCTAAGTATCAGTCATCACAAGAGGTTTAGAAATATTTTAAGTATGAAGTACATTAATATCCCATAATCATCATTTCATAAAGCATGTATAGATTTATTCTTTAGCAAGAATTCACTTTTTCATATAAACATTTGAATGTGTTCAGAAGGCTGAGACTAAGCCTTAGTGACTGAAGTCCACATTAAGTCTACTTGTTTAAAATAATTTATCCCTATAATTAAGTTATAATTAACAAAATGTAAATCACTTCTTTTGTCAACTGTAAATATAATAAAATATAATTTGAGTAACTTTTGAGCATTTTTCTTTTCTCATCATTTCTCGTCAAAGTCCATGTGAGTCTGATTAGTTGCACGCTCCTCAATCTGGGTAAGAAGCTGGAGACACCTGCTGTCTGTCTGGAGCACTGCAGAAGCTTTTGAAGTGAAGGCCTTGGGTCCTCTATCCTGTATTTTGGATACATGTGGCCCAACAAATCCATAGGAACACATAAACAGACACAGAAATAATCTCTCATTTTCAGTAGAGGAAATTGAAACTACCGTAACTTGCCAAGCACATAGCTAACTACCAGGCATAACTACCAAATCAGAGAGCAGCAGTTAAATCACACACAGAGAGAGGCACACACACACTTATCCCCAGATCCTTGAAAGTGTGTGTGGTTCCGGTGAAACATAAATATCCTTAAAAACTATATGCTTAACAAGATTCCTTTATTTTCAAACGGTAAGGTCTCTGCTTCGGAGATTCCTGTGCCTTAGAAGATCCATGGATATCCAACTGGGGTCTGTGGACTGGGGTAATCCCAAGCAAGTTTAATGACAAATTTCACCAAATTAAACAAACTGAAAATTCTTATGAAAGTGAGAGAATGTATGTATAAAAGGAATATGATGTATGTGTTAAACATATAAGGAAAGCACATTGATTAAAAATTAAGATTAAAACAAAATAAATTGAAGAGAAATGAAAAGCAAAGAATCATTTAATGATATTTTAATTAATTATGAATCGCAAGACTACAGAAGAATATCCTTCAACCATATTTAAAATTATACCATATGAAAACTTAAGGGTACCGTAATGGAAAAAAGGAACTCTGGAACTCGTGACATGAATGATTATAAAAGCAATGTTCTTCTGAAGTGATAATACAAATGTTGATGGGCTTATAAAATCAAATGTAAAAGAAAAATACAAAAAAGGAAAAAAGTAAATTTTTCCCCTTTGACATTATTTTTATTAACTGAGAATAACTAATTCAGAGAATTTTCAAATATCACAAATATCTTCCTATATATATAAGCAAAAGCCAATACGTGACATAAAACTAGGAAATTTAAAGTTAGTAATTTTGATAAAACATAGATATAGAAAGAGGAAATATGAAATTATAATGATATGAGGACAATGAGAAGTGAGTATAGGGGGGTGGAGGATGAAGGGAAAAGAAGGGAGATTTTCTTCATGGTTAGGTTGGTGGGTCAGCCATGATGAAGCTCGCTCAGAAAGTTACAAAGTAGATGTGTCATCTGACACAGGCATCGCGCTTCTGGGTGCATTTCCTGAAGGAAGAAAGTCCTCTAGGAGCAGAGACGCTGCTCACCCGTGTTAGGGATGGTGTGATTCGCCGTAGCCAGCCATGAAATCGGCCTCGTATAAAGCAGCCATGGGTAGATACACTAGGGCTTGGAGTGGCGCTTTCCGATCACGAATGACACAAAATATTATGCTACTGGGAAAATCACTGCAGCTGGGGATCACCCCGTTAAGGGAAGCAGTCGGTTCCACTGAGACCAGCATCGTGTTTGTTTTGTTTTCACACAAATATGTGTTGTTGAGGCCGATAGTGTGTGCATGTAAAAACAAAACAACGACATCAAAAAAGTAGTCAGGGCGTGGAGGGTAAGGCAACGAAAAGGAGGGAAAACAGAAAGACTGGTAAGAGACAAGTTGCACAGCAATTTTCCCCGAATAGAAGCATGGCCTCCAGGATGGAGAAGGCAGGTTCATGAGACTCAAAATGTAAACAAAACGTATAACTTCAGGAAGCTTACATGAGGGTGGGAGCTACAGCTGGGATACAAAGTGAATAATCTGTGATTAATATAAAAAAGATAAAAATTTAATTAAAAAATTACCCAAGGCTCCTCCAGAAGACTGCACAGCAGCGACTCCTTGCTGGAAGGAGAGTCTCTGACCTGCCCCGAGGGGAGCTGACCGGATGCTGGGTCAGGAGCTCTGTGGACACAGCTTTAGTGAGTCACTGCTCAGCAGGATAGGCTTTCCAGGGAGGCAGCTGCCCTGTCAGTGACCTGGATAAACTAGTGGCTCCGTGGTCTGGACGTCACTGGCTCTTGTCCCTCCAAATCACACAAGACCGTGTCTATGATCTAGGTACATTGTATGTGTCGATGGACAGTTGTAAGGAATTGTTTTGTTTTGTACATTAATTAATGTGTAATAATGAAAATAATATAGTAAGCCAATTTCTAAAAGGTAACCATGAAGGACAGTATTATAAAGCAAAACAAACACAAGGTTGGTATGAAAACTTACCCAACATTGTGATTCATTAAACAAATGAGTGTTGACATAACAAATACAGACAAAAAAATGTTTTATGATTATAATTTTAAGAAAAATTGATTTTTTTCTTATTACTTGCATGATTCTATGTGTGCAGTTATTCAGAGCTGTAGCTGGGGGTTTACAATGAAAATAAAATACAATGCCACTGAGAAATGTGTATTTGTACAATCTATAATAACTGGCTGAAGCCAAATTTTTAAGATATTGTTTTACTGTGCCTCACTCTGTTTTTAGGGCAAATTAATATTAGAGAAGGATGGCAACTAATTTTCCCATCAACGTGAGCCAGGAGAAACTCTGGTAATGCCACTGAGATATCTCCACACCCACATGTGTTCCGTGATACGAGGAAGTCTTGATGAATGCTCTCTGAGCTATATTCATCAAATCCCTCTGAGTTTCAGCACAGTCAAACTGTTATGAAAAATAAGATTCATAAAGAAAATCTGAACATTGTGTGCACTAAGTTTCACTCAAAGGGCGGACAGAAAAGAATCTGACATCAAGAGTGATATGTGAGAAATCAGGACATCCAGAAGCCCTTTCTGTAAGCAAAAAGACCAGACATGTTGTTCTGGGAATTAAATAACCTATTATTCAAAATTATGCAACTATGGAGGTGGATAAAGAGCTTGTAAGAGTGTTATCCACACAAGTTTGAGGACTTGAGTTTAAATCCCAAGAGCCTACGTAAAAGCCTATAAGCCCAGCACTCCTGCTGGGGGATGAGAGAGAGACAGAAAAAAAAAAAATCCCTGGAAGCCTGGAAGCCACGAAGCCCAATGTATTCAGAGGAAGAACAGCGAAGAGACTCCATCTGAACCCAGGTGGTAGGTAAGAACCTAAGGTCATCTCTTTGCTTCCACATGCACAGTGTGGCATGTATGCACCCATGTTTCCATACACAAATGCACAGAGAGAGAGAGAGAGAGAGAGAGAGAGAGAGAGAGAGAGAATAGAGAGCAGAGGGACAGAGGGAAAATTAACCAAAATAGAAAATGACAGCAGAGAACAAACAACACCCATTGTCTATTCTTATCTTCCCTCCCAAACAGGAAAGTTATTCAGATCCATGCAAGTGTGGTGTCTTTGAAATGAAGTAAGCAAGGTAATCATTGCATTAACGAAGTAAAGCTTGAAAGAAAAGTGAGAGCAAAATAATGTGATTTCTTTCCACAAATTATTTAGAGACACAGTTTTAATATGATTTGTGAAATTTCCAACTGTTTTCATGTCACTTCCCCAAAACAGATTGTTGAATGGATTTACTCATTAACAGAAATCTCCACAGGCCAGCTCCACACAATGATGAATATGCAGAGGAAAAAAAGACTGGGAGAGTAAATTGAGTTTAAAATTTTAATGATATGCACATCAAAATTAAGAGATAGTTACCCATATGTCCAAAAACAACCCCATGTTTCTTGACAACATTAATGAAGTCCCACTCAGTCAATATCTCATTGAAACAGTTATTTTGTGTATTCTTTCTTTGCACCGTTATATTTTAGAGCTTATTTGAAAGTCCGCATTCTTGTCTGTAGAACAGATATTACATTATGATGACTAGGCTAAATAATAAGTCAGAGACAACATACCACAACCAGCCACTGTCTCTGAGTTTCATTATTAAGATTAGCCTGGTAGGAGAAAATAAAAGGATTATCTTTTTTTTTTTTGACATTTGTCAAACATCTGCCAGCCTGTCCACTTACAAGCTTTATTTCTATGCATGTGCAAGTATTCTATTCACAGTGCAATTTACTAATTCTCCTTGAGACAGACTCTACAACTAAGAATCTTAACCCTTCCTAATCTCAGTAAGCTCACCAGTCAGTCTTGTCAACATGAAAGTATTGTCATAAAATATAAGTAACAAAGGTTTCTAAATTTTTTTTATTTTCCTTTTTCCCAGCTATTTCTTCCTGTGATTTACCACAGGAATATACTAGGCATTTTATGCCTTTTCTTTATATATTTGTTTTGCTGTACTCCCAGACACAACTTGGAATAAGCCACCTGCTACCCAAATTCACCACACTCAATTTGTATCTTATGTACTAGAACTAACTATCCTGACAAAATCAATCCCAAATGACTTTGAAATTGTCAAAGTCATCCTCAAAAAAGTAGCTGATTTCATTCATGTTTAAAAGAATGTAGAAGATAATAATTCATAGGCAAATGCATGCACAAAAGAAGCAACTGATCTAGCATATTTGAGGTATATTAAATCTAAAAGGATTACTCATCTGATCATTAATACATTTTTTTCATAATTTTTTGCATAAAATTCCATTATGCAATCCAGACCTTAAGTTATATTATAGAACTATAGTGTTAAAATAATAAGGTAATGGCACAAAAACAGGCATACGAACAATAGACCAAAATAAAAGATGCAACAATGAGTTCTTGTGACAGCATATGATATTTGACACAAAGACAAAACACATACCCGGAATAATATACAAAATTTTCAAAAAAAGTATGTGTGGAAACTAATGGTCAGATGCAGAAGAATGAAACTCGATTCATATCTATCACAAAAATTAGCTCAAATCAAAGACTTCTCTTTGAAAACTGGAACTCTAAAACTACTAGGAAAGAAAAAAAAAAGTAGTACCCTACAAGATATAGGAGTAGAAAAAAATTTTATGAGAGAGACTCCAGTGGCTCAGGGGTGAAAGCCAACAATTAACACAAAAATAAATTATTTACAGCTAAGAAAACATAAATTTAATGAAGAAATGCACAAAATAGGAGAGAATCTTTGCAAGCTAGACATCTGACAGAAGATTAATAACCAGAACTGAAACAAAGTCAAAGATACAAATGACCCTGCATGATCTAAATAAAGAATTCCCAATATAAAGATAAAAATGCCTAAGATATACCTCAAAAAGTGTCCATCCTACTTAGCAATTAGGAAAAGTTTAATTAAAACAATTTTGAGATGTCCTATCATCCCAGTTCAGGTGTCTAAGATCAGCAAGGCAGCTGGGAACAAAAGCTGTCAGTGCGCTGAGGAAAAGACCAGTCCTCCCTCGCTGTTTACAGGAAGGTGATTGATGCAGCCAGTTTGGAAATCAGTGAGGAGAATCCTCACATAACTCAAAGTAAATATACCATTGGGTCCAGGTATTCCATTCCTTAACATATTCATAAAGTAATTTCTTGTATCCAAGCTCTTGTCATGTTTTTATTTTCATTGGACCAAAAATAAAACCAAAATGGCACACTGCACAAATGCATATTTAAACTCCTAGGTCAGCATGGATCTCATAAATATCCTAAGCATAAACACGTTGTTAAAATACTTTAATTTTTCTTTATCGCCAATTAAAAAATAAAATAAATGGTATAAATCATTTTCACTTCTGATTATAAGTGATCAAATTCTAAAATCTCTATCAAATTGTACATCTTACCTCTCATTATGGGTCATATATTATTCCTTCCAAAAAGATATCACAAACACAAGTCCTACTTACATATCAAAATATGAACTTATTTGGAAATAGCTTCATTGCAGATGGAATTGGAAAATAGTTTCAGAAGGCATTCAACAGAGCTCCTACAATGTAAATAGTATCCACAGAAGAAGATGGCTATATGAAAATAACTACAAATGAAGAGAGCATGTAACAATGAAGATGAGGATTGTAGTTATGCATTGAAATCCAAGTAATATGTTCAGGAAGCTGTCTCCTGTGCCAATGAGTTCTAGGCTCTTCCCCACTTTTTCTTCTAGCCGATTTATTTAATGTATCTGGTTTTATGCTGAGGTCCTTGATCCACTTGGACTTTAGTTTTGTACAGGTGATAAATATGAATCTATTTCCATTTTTCTGCATGTAGACATCCAGTTGGATCAGCACCATTTGTTGAAGATGCTATCTTTTTTTCAATGAATACTTTCGGCTTCTTTGTCAAAAATCAAGTATTCATATGTGTGTGGGTTTATTTCTGGGTCTTCTGTTCAGTTCCATTGATCTACCTTTCTGTTTCTATGCCAATACCATGCAGTTTTTATTGCTGCTGTAGTACAGCTTCAGATCAGGGATGGAGATACCGCCAGACGATCTGTTGTTGTACAAGATCATTTTGGAAATTCTGGGTTTTTTGTTTCTCCTTATGAAGTTGATAATTTTTCTCTCAAGATCTATGAAGAATTGTGTTGTTATTTTGATGGGAATTGCATTGAATCTGTAGATTGCTTTTGGCAGGATGGCCATTTTCACTGTGTTAATCCTACCAATCCATGAGTATGGGAGATCTTTCCATCTTACACAACATGGACATTTGCTCAACCATGTCTGTAGCACCTTTATTCGTAATAGCCAGAACCTGGAAACAACCCAGATGTCCATCAACAGAGGAGTGGATACAGAAATTGTGGTACTTTTACACAATGGAAATCTACTCAGCAATTAAAAACAAGGAAATCATGAAATTTGCAGGCAAATGATGGGATCTAGAAAAGATCATCTTGAGTGAGGTATCCCAGAAGGGGAAAGACACATCCGGTATATACTCACTTATTAGTGTGTACTAGACCTATAAGAAAGGATAAACATACTGAAATCTGTACACCTAAAGAAGATAAAAAAGAAAGAGGACCTAGGGTAAGATGATCAATCCTCACTTACAAAGACAAAGGGGATGGATATTGGATTTAGGAGAAAACAAGTAACAGGACAGGAGCCTACCACAGAGGTCCTCTGAAAGACTTTACCTAGCAGTGTATCACAGCAGATACTGAGTCTTTTAACCAAACCTTCAGCCGAGTACAGGGAATCATATAAAATAAGGGGGAGTTAGTATGACCTGGAGAGGACAGGAGCTCCACAAGGATCAAATATATCTGTGCACAGGGGTCTTTTATGGTCTTTTATCACCAACCAAGGATCATGAATGGCTATAACCTAGAACCCCTGCTCAAATGTAGCCCATGGTAGCTCAGTATCCAAGCGGATACCCTAGTAAGGGGAACAGACTATTTATACATGAACTCAATGGCTGGCTGTTTGACCTGCCCCCCCTCCCAGGGAGGAGCAGCCTTGCTAGGCCACAGAGGAGGACTTTGCAGCCAGTCCTGAAGATACCTGATAAGCTAGCGTCAGATGGAAGGGGAGGAGGACCTCCCCTATCAGTGGACTTGGAAAGGAGCAGGGAAGACATGAGGGAGGGAAGGTGGGATTGGGAGGGAATGAGGGAGTGGGCTACAGCTGAGATACAAAGCAAAACAAAATAAAATAAAAAATAAAAATTTAATAAAAACTTAAAAAAAGAAATCCAAGTAATAATGATAACTGCCACCAAACACAAAGAAACTAGGGGAGGCATGGGATGAATCTCTTTGCTTTCACCAACATTAGTTTTTCACTCATCCAATCTCTAGGACTACAAGACAATTATTCTATATTGTCTTGAGAGATTCAATTTGTAATATTCTGGCACAGCACCCCAAGAACTGAATGCACCCAATGGCAATGTTTATTTTTAATGAAAAATATAGATGTTCATCTTATTAGAGAAAATGGGGAAGCACTCTGTCAGGCATATAGCTTTTCTTCCCTACAAGAAAGACACGTACAAAAGAATCCATGAGATGCTAGATGCCACATTCAGAATACTGATGAAAGCCTTTAACTCAGTTCCATTATATACTATAATATTTAAGTTTCTGAGTATTTTCCAATTAACCACATCCTATAATATCATGAATCTCCGGTGCATTTAGTACACTTATTTAGAGAGGTACACTGGTTCTACTCCACACTTTACAGGTTCACTGCCTTAGTGTGAAGTTGCTTGGAGAGCAGTTATTTGCATGTTCATGAATTAGGATTATTTCTGTAAGACTAGAAGGAAATAAACTAACTGTAATACTAATACTTGGCTACTTTCCTACATAGAAAATTAAGTGTAGCCTTTTACACTTACTGGTTAGATCAGTGTAAATTTTAGGATATGTTTTGGTATATGAAAGCATGAGGATAAGCCAGTTATGGTGACACATGCCTTTACTCCAGCTTTTCTGGAGGCAGAGGCAGGCAGACCTCTGAGTTCATGGCCAGCCTGTCCAAAGAGTGAGTTTCTGGATAGTAAGGGCCACATGGAAAAACCTTGTCTTTTTTATTATTATTACTTATGTTATTCTGACTGCATGTTTGCCTATATGCCAGAAGAGGGCACTAGAGAAGGGCATGAGATCTCAATAAAGATGGTTGTGAGCCACCATGTGGTTGCTGGGAATTGAACTCAGGACCTTTGTTAGAACAGCCAGTCAGTACTGTTAACCTCTGAGCCATCTCTCCAGCCTGAAACTTTGTCTCAAACAATAGAGAGCTAGAGAAAGAAAGAGAGAGAGTTTGAAAATAATAATAAAAAAAAAAACATGAGGGTGAAGCTACTTATATGTAGGGTGTCTTGCTCTGTTTATGTTCCTTTTGACTTTAATGTCATGTAAATGCTTTATATTTTGTCTTAGAAACAGTTTTGCCTTTCTTTGTTTACATCAGCATGAATAAGCTATGCAATCATTTTAAAATCAAATTTGTTTATGTAAAATTGGGATTACCCAGCTCACAGTCAAATTTTAAGCATTAAGGGAAGGAAGCACTGTGACTCTCGCCGTGTGTGATCTAAATGATGCTTTCCTCTTCTTCATCCCAGGTAATTTCTTGAGTCTTCATGCTGATTTTCTCTCTCCCACTGTGTTATCTCAAGGCATGGTTACCTGATGGTAAATAGTATTCTCAGTGTAGGAGCTTCAAGCTTTGATGAAGGTATGTTTTTTTTTCTTTTTTTTTTTCTAATAATAATGTCCCATCATGACTTAACTGCACAAAATGATGGTGAAGGTCTTCTTTCCATTAATAGTAAGCATCACTAGAATGAAAGCATCAGAAACACTCAAATATGTTATAAAATAGACAGCAATGTAATTAATTTTAACATTGAAGGATATCTAGTAGTTACATGGCAAGTATTTAGTCCTAAACAAAAGCAAAGGATTTCTGCTATTACTAAAATAATTACCACACATATATTTTTAATTTGTTTTCCATGATTTCTATTAACTATAGTCAAATTATGTTCTGAAAATATGAAATGAAGAACTCCAATAAGTAATTGTGCATTTAAAATATAATACCACCATGAATGACACAGCCAAAGGTCACATGATTTTGCTCTGTCCTGTCCTAGAAGAATATCACTTCTTGATCCAATGTATCTACTCTGTACATACTACTAATGAGTTAATCACCTAGTAGTAATATCAGTTATCAGCTTGACCCCAGTTTTTCTCCACTAAGCTACTTAGACACAGGGTTCAGTATCAACTTTAGTTTAATTAGGTAACAGAGGAATACAAAAAATGCCACATTTGGAAAAAAAACCTGCTGTATACACTTGTCTATAATTTAAAGTTGTTATGTTCGTACACTTGTGTGAGTGAATGCCCATGTGTGTGTGTGTGTGTGTGTGTGTGTGTTGTCCAAGGATGCCATGGGTGCACAGTTGCAGACAGGAAACACCTTCTGGGAATTGAATCTTTCCTTCCACAATTCAGTTTCTGAATATTGAACTCTGCTCGTGGCAAGCATCTTTTCCTGTTGAGTTATGTGACTGTCTTCTGATATCCATCATTTTTTACAGTAGGTAGTCACAGGAGGAAATATAAGATGGACTTCCATAATATGGACACTACTGTATCTCTTTGTCCAGGTACTGAGTTGAAATGTGTGCTATTTCATTGTGCTGTGTATTGATGATAAGTGCTAATTTTCTTATGTATTTCATACTGTATAATTTTTAAAACCTTTATTCTTATATATAGAACCTCCAATAACTTCCCTTGCTTGAATTGTGTTGTCTTCCTTATGCAATAATTTCCTCTGAAAATACCTTTCACACATTTATAAATAAACTCTAAATTTACAAGGAGCTGTGACAGTGTCATGGCATGGCTTGTTCACCTAACTCAAGGTCTAGGTTTGTATTCGCAGAGTCAACGATCATGTCTTCCAAACAGTTAAAAGACTTTAACTTAACTTAGAAGCTGGATATTTTAATAGTATTCCACTTCACATAAAATCACATAAATCTTATATTTTAAAAATGGCGGTCTAATTAGCTCTTCAAAAAGAACTGAAAAATCCCTTATGTCTTAGAATAGCTTATGTTTCAGCCTCTACCAAGTTTATAAACATCCTCTGAATATTTTCACACTATGTAATTGTGTTATATGAGAAAAGCAGTTCCTTTTACCCTTAATTGTCTTCATATGTGTGTGAACCATATGGTAAGCTACTGAAGATCACTAAACAGCGTTGCTAATGTTCTTTTATTTATATACATCTCATAGAGAGCAGAACGATACTCGTCTCAATAATACAGAGCAGTTTTGTGTCCAGCACTACCAGGTCGGGAAGAGTCCTAGGGAACCCCTGGCCAATGGAAGATCAGCTCACAGCTCTGTGTCATAAAGCATGGCTTCTCGGCACAGGAGGGTCACACAGGATGTGCACAGAGGTTCGTGATCTGGTTTGGGTGAGTCGTTCCATCAGAAAGCCTGTTTGAAAACAGTTCATATCTGTGGACTATTTCATGATTGGGGCATGCAGTGTGATGGGCTTGTCAAAATGAGCTCTGACAAGGGGGTGGACTGGAGCAGTTGCAGAGAAGAGAAATCTAGGAGATCCATAGCATTCTGTTTATTCCAACATTCTTGGAAACACATCATTTGTAACTTTATTTCCAGGAAGCATCACTTTTAATTAGAAGACTTATAAATACCACAGAGTTTTAGTTCTTAAATGCTTAAGATCTATACACTGAGAAATAATCTGACAAACTATTGAAGTCCTAAAAATTTTTTTACTAGTTTTTCACTAGTAAAAACTTATAATTATTTCTAGAAAGGCTGCAGTATTTTTGAGATGAAAAGCCATGTAAAACATTGCTTAGCGAGTAAGATAAAGAAAATGAGATAAAGAATCATAATTTGGTATATATATGCTACCAAATTATGATTCTTTATCTCATTTTCTTTATATATATATATATATATCTTTATATATTTTCTTTATATATATTATATATATACATTTTCTATATATATATATATATATCCAAATGTCAACAATGAGAAAGCAGAAAGCCAGTAAAATATTTCTTATAATTTCACAAGTTTCTTCTTCCAACATTTCAGAATTTTTTAACATTAATTTTAATAGAGTTCTCTTCTGACTGATTTCTGTAATTAAAACAACTACCTCCTGTAAATTACTTATTTAATCAGAATGTTTCCATACTTAGTTTTCCTGATAGCAATGGGTACAATAAGTGAGGACATTTCACTTCATGATTTCTGTGTGTGTGCGTCCTGTGTACGTGTGTATGTGGGGGGTGCAAATGCCCACAGCAGAAGTCAGAGGACACCTTTGAATGTTGGGGTTTGCCTTCTGTCTTGTTTGCCATAGCGTCTCTTCTTGTTCACTGGTGGTATCCAAGGCTGTTATCCGAAGAGCTCTGTCTCTCCTCTTTCTTGGGCTTCCGTCTGCAGACTGGGGCCTGGTTGGATGACGCACTAACGAATACCACTGTACAGAGCTTTTTACGTGTTCTTTGGATCTGAACTCAGGCCGTCAGGCTTGCCTGATGAGCATGTCACCCTCTGAAGCATCTTCCCAGACCATGGTACAATCTTAAAATCACTGTTAATCTAGTGGTATGTATAAAGACCTTCAAAATCCACAAATGACTATATTATTACATTTGTAAAGAAAAGATTTCCATATTAATTTCAATAAAAATTCTTTCAAGACTAAGTATTATATATATTTGAGAAAATTTTGAGATTATCAATTGATAATTTGTAGATATGGAATTTCAAATATAAATCATTTGTTTCAGTATACAAAATGATATACAAAATATATCATTATGATATATTTACATACTAAAGTAAAGCATTATTTTAAAAACTTAGAACACAAATATTTTATTACAAATAGAATATAGTTCTCAATTGTCAATTTGCTTATTAAGTTGATCTAAGGCCTCAGTGAGAGTATTTAGTGTTGAATCCCAGAATACTGAATGTATTTTCAAATGATATACTTAAAGACGTTTTAATGTAAAATGCTCACTAAAAGTTGAACTTCTATTGCTGAGAAGTTATGATTTCTAAACTTTCTACAAATAGATTGTCATTCACATTTCACTTTTGAAATTACTTGGATTTCATATTGACTTATGCCTGTGCATTTGGTAACTTTTGCATCAATTCTTGAGTTGAAGGAGAAGCCACTTTAAGTGAAAGCACTTAAAGATATCTATTGGAAGGGGAAAATTGCCTAACTTAGTTCTCTTAAGTGTGTGCACAGCATCTACCGAGAAGATAAATCTCTCCAAGAGCCACAAAGTAAAGGCTTTTATAGGTTATCAAAAGTGTCATAAAATTTCATGCCACGTTAGTTATGTCTTACCCATTTATACTACTTTTTACAATACCCACATTCAAGTACAAGGGTAAGGTCCCTTCACATTCTCTCGTATGAAGCAACTTTTGTCTATTATTTCAATTTATTGGTATATTATTAGTGTTATTCGGTGATTTTCAGTATTTACATTCATTTTCCTGTGATTTATCAGTGCTCTTTTCTGAAGAGAAATGGAGAAGCTGGTGATATGGGGAAGTGGACGGAGGAAAGGCTGTGCTCGGTATGTATTTCATGAGAGAAGAATAAAATTTTTAAATAACTTTAATTCCATCTCATTGAAAGAAAGACTTTTGGGTGTGGGCAGGAAAAGTTCACTGGCTCTCCTTTTCTTCCTTTCAGTGGGGTTATACTGAATAAACCTTTTTCTGCTTCTAGGAATTATAAATGTTACAGGTACTCATTGTCAGCTTTTCATTTTTAGTGTGCGTTTGGCACATAAGTTCATATGCGCAGTAAGGGTGCCCCATAGATGTAAGAAGGGGCGTTGCATGGCCTGGGACTGGAGCTTCACAATAAGTGTGCCCCATAGATGTAAGAAGGGGCGTTGCATGGCCTGGGACTGGAGCTTCACAATAAGTGTGCCCCATAGATGTAAGAAGGGGAATTGCATGGCCCAGGAATGGAGTTTCATGGTTTTGGTTCACCATGTGCATACTGGAAACCAAGACTATGTCCTCTGCAAGAGCAACAAAACCCTTAAATGGTGATTCATCTCTTCAATGCCTTCATGTAATTTAGAAAAAAATATTTCATTTATTTTTGAGATTACAGTATTTCTCCCTTTCCTTTTCTCTGTTTAAGCCATAAACTTTCTCATATACCTGTTTCTCCATCAAATTTGTGGCCTCTATTTTTTTCATTTATTTTTGTTATATTCATATATGTCAATATTCTTAACAAATACAAAGTAATCTACTGTTTTTTCTGTTTATGATAATATGATACAAATGATCTGTCTAATCTTTTCTGAGACAAGAACTACTGACTGATCCAGGCTTACCTGAAGTTTGTAGCCTTTCCTGTGCTGAATTTCAGATGTGCTCAACAAAACCATTTATATTTGAAAAAGTTCTTTGAAAAAACATGTCCTAGATTAATTAGATATTGAGAAAAGCTCATTCTTTATCTAATCAAATATCCTAACACACCCCAAATACTAGATGTACAAAAATACTGCTGACAAGAGGGAAGCACACTAGTAATTTTTAAAAAATGGCAACTATGATGAGCATTTTAGGATTTGTTCTCGGCTGACGGAACTTTTAGGAAGTTCTAGCCTTTGTGTTCTGTTGCTCCAATAAGTGTCACCACTCAAAGCAATTTAGGGATTACCTTATGCAATCCAAGACCATGTGAGCCTGAAAGCCAGCCAGTTTCTTCTGTGCTTCTGTCTTGGCTTGCAACCTGAAAACTAAAATAAACCCTCTCCTCCCCAAGCCCTTTTGAGTCACACTGTTTATCACACCAAGACACAACAAACTGGGACAGGGAGTGACTGCATTATGAAACTATGACTTCATCAGTGGATTAACCCATTGAAAAATACTTAATTTCCTGGAACTACGTGGAAGCTAAGGATGAATGAGAACAAATGTATTGACCCTGGAATAACTCACATCTTTCTGGACATTACACTGCCGTGTTCTTCTTTTCCTATAAAACCTGAGTCACTGTGGTCTACCATATGTGCCCTAACTAATGCTCTGCCACACATATATGGCCCCATAAACAAAGAGGCACACATGAACATTCATTTAAGCCTCTCAAAATGTGAGAGAGAAAAAATATTTCTTCTCTCATGTTGTTTACTGAGGCACTTTTCAGTATGAATATTGACTAAAATGCAATAACATAACACTTGAAGTCTGCATGTTTTTAGTTAAACATGCTCATATTTATTTTTATTCATAAAAAGAAGCTTCAACCCTTACAAATTTAGTGTATGTAACAAAAATTTGTAAGGGTTGTAAGGAAGTTTGCTTTTTTTCAAACCTATACTATCAAGACCGTTGAGGAATGATGACAGTGGCTTTCTAAATTGGTTATCTCTCTTTAGCACATGTTATATGCTGCTGTTTGAAAGGGTGCTTCTATTGTTGATGTTTGGTTGCTCCCAAATTACAAAAACCTACCTGTAAAGAACCATCTAGAAAAAATATACAATTTATTTACAATGTATTTTATAATGTATTGCTTATATTCTTTGGACTTAAGTTTTCTTATTTGTTCCATTCAACAATCACCCTCACTCTCCATGTATATTACTTGAATGTAAGGCAGAGTCGTTTATCTGAATAGTGGCACAGGCCCACTGAAATCCGTTTTGTCCTTCACTTGCTATCTCACTTACATGTTCATGATTCAAATGCATTGAGTGATAGTTATGTGGATGGAACCACAATATATTCTGAGGATAAATGGTCAGTAAAATCGACAAAAAAACCTCCACCGAGAAAAAAATATATAGGCCAGTGTACTCAAGTAATACATAAATAGCATGATAAATAAATAAAGGATAATTGCTAAAAAAATTGCAATTGATTTATAAAATTCAATTTGAATTGTAATTCTAGGGATGAAACTCTCATGATACAGAGGATCTAGACTGAAATATTAATTAGAATATTCAGAGTATGTGTCAATGAAAATTATACATGAAAAAAAAATAGAGCAGAAAATGAAGATGTTAGCCATAGGGAAAGCAGGGTAATTTTCCAGGAAGAAGTAGTCCCGAATATCTCAAAAATTGTATAGAGACAGGTATGACTGAAGTTAAACAAATTAAACAGTGCTCTAGGTGAGGAGGTCCGTCAGAAAGGAAGGCGTGCAAATTCTACAGGCAGTTAGTGAAACGGGGCAAAGGAGTAGTCTTCACAAAAGACCAAAGTATCCAGATTGCATGGTTAAAGAATCCTGAAGGCAACTGTGCCACTCCTTGCCGTTGGGGAGGGAGGTCAGGGCAAGGGAAATTTGAGGAGTTAGGTTTTTATTATCATTTCTTTAAGCAAGATCCCTACAGCCAACACTGTAAAAAGAAAGGATTTTTTTACATTTATATATATATTTATATATATGCTTGTATGTATATATGCACAGTATATATGTATAAGACACACATATACTATATAATATATACTCTATATTTTACACTGTATACTATATATTATATTATATGTGTATATAATATATGAACATGTGTATAATATATGTATATGATATCTACACTATATTATATAATGTATGTATCTATGTACATACATACATGCATACATATACTCAGAACTGGAAACATTTCATCAGAAACAAACAAAAATGATAAAAAAGAAAAATATTGGAGCAAAGATTGGAATGGTGCTTTCTTAGACCCACTCACATACAGACACAGCACTGGTAGCCTGTTCTTTTCTGTTTCCTTCCTTCCTCCCTCCTTCACTGCGCACTTTCTGTTTCAAACACGCATCCCTCTATAGCACATGGTGGCCTAAAGTATATGGAATACCCTGTGCCTGGTGTTCTGAGTCGACCTGAAGCATTCACTTTCTTGTTGCTGCTTGTGCAGGCTCATTCCAAGTTTCCTCGGATCAGCTGCCACCAAAGGAGCACAATTAATATTGGCATTCCTTTTCCCACAGAGAACACTCACATGTTCCTGGGCTCCCAGCTTGAGGCTGCCAGGCTGGTGACCTCAATGTTGTGTTCCCGGAAAAGACAGAGTTCTGTGCTGTGCACTTGTGTCTCACATTAGATTGTGTGATTGCTGTCCCAATATGAGGGAGGGAGCTTCTGGTACAAATTCTGGAAGTCAGTCCTAGCTTTGAAAATGATAAATGCCATAAAGTGTGGGAATGCATTCTCTTGTACTCCAAATTTCAAAATTTGTGATTTTTCAAACCTATCTTAGGGAAGTTAGTCCTAGTCACGTGGGTGTACGCGTGAATATCTCATGATTGTTTATCATTCCTGATCCTTTCTTAGACTACCACAGACAACTGTCTTCATTATATTACATGTTCTGGCCTACAATATTCAAGTGACCACAAAAAATTATTATGGAAAGAAACTGATTACCTAATAACTAGTTGCTATGCTTATGCAGAGCTATACAAACCCACAAGTGTTCATGTTAAGGCCTTAAGAAGGACTTCCTATTCCCTGGCTACGAAAGCAAGTTCATCCATTCACTCCAGAACTATGGAATCTTGCGCTTTAGTTTAGAGTATGAAGTGTGCTTCAGTGTCACCCTGACATATTTGAGCTACGGTCTCAGAATGAGATGACGACAAACACCCCACCCCGAGTGTAGTGTGTACACTGCCTTGCGTCAAAAGCGTGTTCAGTGCACCTCCGTCACTCCCCCCAGAACACCTTTCACGCCTCAAGAGGTTCCTACACGTATGAAAAATGTCAACCCTAAGTTTGGCACATTTACATGCCTGTTGCTTCACAAATGAGATCTTATTTTATCAGTTTCTCTGAACTTCTCAGTTCTAAAAGCCTGTGTCTTCCTCTTGGGCTATTTCAACACTGTGTTGTCAAAGTCGATGATAGAAAAAAAAAAAAAAAAAAAACTCTCACTGCATACTTTTGAAGACATATTTTACAAAAACATCTTTGTAAATATAAGAAAATATTTTTCTTTAAAGCCCTAAAAGGCTCCATATTTAATCATTATAGTGGAAAAAGAGAGAAATAATATTGAGCAAAAAAAATAATGAGAAGAGTTAGAAAGAACAAATATAAAAATGGAACCTGAGATAGCTTGTGGATTTCCTAGGTTTCTTGCTGATTGCAGGCCCTGGCTATTGTATGACATTATCCCTGTAGAAACATAGCAAACTTTACTCTCTCCAGACAGTAAACTAAGGAGAGACCAACATATAGGTAGCATGCTGAATCAATGAGTTTTCTTGGGATTACTTACAGGAATGTAGGTGAGGAATTACTTAGAGGAACAGCCTTACTTAAATATGACTTAGCCCCATTCCAGTATGGATGAGGCTTCACAAAAGCTGGAAACTTACACTGTAGTAACCTGTAAGAAGCTCAACAACGTAGGAAGTGTTCTTTTCTGGTACCTCTGTTGGTCTGAACGTCTTCTAGGCAATAGCTTCTCTCTTCTATTTCTAGGCAGCTCCCATTCCATGTTTAGAGTGTTCCCAAGTCATCGTATTGCTCATATATACTTGAGATGGAGGTGGGTCTAGGTGAATTTGATCAGTTTCAGTGACTTCCTGCAGCTTTTGAGTTGTTTGTTTACTGAGTTTACCCAGCTTCACTGTGAGGAGAAATGTTTCATCTCCTGACTTAATACATCCTGCTGTTTCACTCTCTTTTATTACCTAGTATCTTAATGTAGCTTCCCTATAAAATGGAAGGTTTTTATTTTTTGAAATTATAATATAATTACATCATCTCTGTTTCCTTTCTTTCCTCCTAACCCTCCTTGTATGCTCCTTCTTGCTCTCTTTTAAATTCATGGCCTCATTTTAAATTAATTGTTTTATAATTAGAGGTTTTAATCTCTAAGGAAATTGCTACACAACACTGAGCCAAGAACATTTATTGAGACTATTAGTTTTAGAAGAATTGTCATAGTACATTGTTCCTCTGACTCTTTGGGATGTGAATCCTTTAAAAGTTTCTTAGTAGTCTAGAACACAAGAGTATCTTTCTCAAAACCTGTCAGACAGAAGAGCCATTCTTTCTCCCAGTTTTTAATGGAGAGCAGGTGTATGACTTTTATATGAGTATTGTTATAACTTGTAAATTTACTGACATCCATGAAGATGAAGTCTGGTCTGCCTTTAGGAAACATGATTAGCAAATACAGATGGTATCTAGTCACTAAGTACTAACTTTTGAAAACTCCTCAACCCTTTGTTTCAACTGAGTCAAATTCATGAGTTCTGGCCTTTTCCCAGTTGCAGCTATGTTGAGAAAATATTTTCAGTTTCTTTTCAAATTTAAATTTTGTAATTTTTGCTTTATAAATATTTTGCTTTATAAATATGCTTCAAAAATATTTTCCCATCATCAGTGAAATAAATTACAGGTAGAAAACATACTACTGGGAACACTGTCACAGGTTGTCAATAAAATAGCATATTTTGGTTTACATTTAGATCTTAAAGACAAAGAAATAATCACCTAGGGGTACTACCAAAGGGTTTTTCATTACAAGGAGCCAAGGAAAACCACAAAATCACACAATGCAACAAATCTTACTGGGGAGAAGAACAGAGCATCAGCTGCCACCAAAGGGAAGAAGGAGAACAGAGGATTAGGTGGAGGAGGCAGGGCTTTTATAGGCTTCTGAAACAGCTCCATGAGCTAGTAAAGTTCATCACAGCCAGGAGTATTGTTTGACTCTTAACCCTGCATCTGGTGAGTCAGAATTTTCAAGTCTCAGGAGCTCTCAGGAAGGAGAGGCAGGCTGTTTTCACTTGCCCTGGTCTCAGGCTTGGGGTAGTCAGGGTCACTATGTTCTTTCCTTGAAACCTTTTCCCTACAGCCCACATATATTTAAGTTATCTTATTAGACAGAAAAAAAATCTGCATTTCTTCAAGCTGCTTACTCCACCATCATATATTTCAATATTGCCTTAATTAATATACTCATGTTCTTTGTGAATTGAGAAAAAGTAAGAAAATACATTTCTGTGCAACATGAATTTGCATAAACCATCTGCCAGTGGTTCTCGACCTTTTTAATGCTGTGAACACTTAATACAGTTTCTCATGTTGTGCCGGCCCTCAACTATAAAATTAATTGTGTTGCTACTTCATAACTGTAGTTTGGCACTGTTATGCTTAGTAAATATCTGATATGCAGATGGTCTCAGGGGACCCTGGGAAAGGGCCTTTCAACCCCCAAAGGGGTTGCAAACCAACCTTGAGAACTCCTGACATATGCCACAGACATGCTGTATTAGACAGTGTTCTATTGCTGGGAAGAGACACCGTGAACAACCCAACTTTTACAAAGACACAATAGGGGCGGTATTACAGTTTCAGAGTTTAGTCCATCATCAGTATAGTATGAGGAATGGCAGCCTGCAGGCAGACATGGTGCTAAAAAGGATCCAGCTCTACGTCTGGATCCTCAGGCAGAGAGAGTTACACTGGGCCTCTCTTGGGCTTCTGAAACCTCCAAAGCCCACCTCCAGTGACACACTCTCTCTAAAAAGTCTCACCTACTCCAACAAGGCCACACCTTCTGATCCCTGTCAAGTACTGCCACTCCCTAGGGAGCCTTTGAGGCCATTCCTGTTCAAACTATCATTCTTGCCAAAGGAATGGTGCTTGTGGATTTGGACGGAAAGTCTCAGAAGGGCTTGTGTGATTCTGATCAGTTACATTTGTTCTGACTCTTGCACCACAGGAAATCTATCAGCGGAACAATCCAGAGTCGGGATGGGACACTGAATATTATGCTGCCTCAGTTCAGCCCCAAAGCCAGCTGGCCTGAATTGGTGCTGGAACTTGAGAGACTTGGACGAGAACTTCAGGCTGGCAGTTGATAAACAGACATGAAAAACGACTGTTTAATGTGGTGTGCCCGTGAGACTCTGAGGTGGTCGGTTACAAAACAAAAGTTAATGGATCCAGCAAGTCTTAATGACCAAAATTAGTGAAGTGACTCAAGACTCCTAAGGGAATAAAGAATTTTAGATGCAAACAATGTGCCTCCTAAGTATAACAACTGTACTTAAATGATTCTGAATGTATATCGTAGAAGTGCTGTTAAGCCAAGCTCTTCTAAGGGAACAGCCAGTGAAAGGCCCGTAAACCCCCCAGCAAAACTACAGACACTGTGCCAAAAGAAATTCCAGAGAGAACTTCCTGTGTTTAACTGAAGACTCTATTCAAAAGGTGACAGGAAGGAAAAAGAGAATGCAGACATATACACACTGGTAGTCTATGCTGTGTACTTATTGGTAGTAGAGGCTGATATACTTAAAGGAAGAAAACGGGGAAATATAGATGAAAGTAAAATGCCTGATGGATGCCTCATCAAAAACACTGGAGTCAAGAAGCTGAGTGTGGTGCAAATCTGGGCTTATTTGGGAATTAAAAAGTGGGAAATATTAGGTGTTAACCCTTACGTGGGCCTTTTTATAATAAGGACATGTGGATACTGTAAAACAGTGGACTGAGTTATTATATTAGCTTAAACTCTAAAGGTATGGATTCCTTCTCTCTCTTGCCCTGCCTCACACTGTTTTCTCCAATCATTACCACGATAAACTAGTATGTAGATGAAAACAGACAGGCCCTTCATGTTCTTCACTGACAGGGTTTGTTTTGTTTTGGGGTCCTCTCAAGCTCCTGGGTAGGAGTCTGGAGCAAAGCCACAGAGCACATCCCATGGACTGAAGTATAATCTGTGTGGAGGGTGCACAGCAGGGGTAGCTGAGTGCTGGTGAATCCGGTGACTGTCTCATCAGAACACCCTGGCTGAGATGTGCGCTAGCTGCACATAGGAAGTTTAACCATTCTTAGCCTCCCGCTCTTGCTCCCAGGGTTCATGAACCAAAAAACAACAACAAAAAAAAAAAAAACCTACCACCATGCAAAGTGTTTGTTTTAGAGGAAACCCTAGGCTAAAAAGAGAGGGCATAGAAAGAAACATGGAGGACAGAGAAGGAGAGAGAAAAAAAAACCTTTAAAGCAAATATATAAATATAGAGAGCTGAAAACTACATTAAAATTTTGAAATATCAGTTACTTTTTAGGAAAATGTCATCACAGCTTCGACTCCCATAGTTTGTTGCTCACATTTAAAATGTAAATGAATGTTCAGGGTAAGATGTTATGCAAAACGAAGAGGAATTGAATTCCATCCAGGTTTATAGACCTACTGAATTGCATCCATGAGCCCTTGAGCTTCAAAATCCCTGTATATTAGCTTTTTGATCTGTATAGCAAACTAACTTATAAGCTGATAGCAATTTAATCCTATTTAGGAATAAGCACTAATAATTCCAAAGAACTTTTAATATAAGACTTTTATCTTTTTGTCTGATCTTTCCAAAGTTGTTGATGACAAATAAAAATTTGCCAATGCACAGATTTTAGTGGGTTTATTCTATATTGTATGTTTATATGAGTGAGTATATACCATGCGTGTCTTTTTGCTTCTGGGACAACTCACTCAGGATGATCCTTTCCAGGTCCCACCATTTACCTGCAAATTTCATGATTTCCTTATTTTTCATTGCTGAGTAATACTCCATTGTATAGATGTACCACAGTTTCTGCATCCATTCTTCAGTTGAGGGACATCTGGGTTGTTTCCAGCTTCTGGCTATTACAAATAAAGCTGCTACAAACATGGTTGAGCAAATGTCCTTTTTGTGTACTTGCGCCTCTTTTGGATATATGCCTAGGAGTGGTATGGCTGGATCTTGAGGAAGCGCTATTCCTAGTTGTCTGAGAAAGTGCCAGATTGATTTCCAGAGTGGTTGTACCAGTTTACATTCCCACCAGCAGTGGAGAAGGGTTCCTCTTTCTCCACAACCTCTCCAGCATGTGTTGTCCCTTGAGTTTTTCATCTTGGCCATTCTGATGGGTGTAAGGTGAAATCTCAGGGTTGTTTTGATTTCCATTTCCCTAATGGCTAATGAGGTTGAGCATTTCTTTAAGTGCTTCTCTGCCATTCGATATTCCTCTACAGAAATTCTCTCTTTAGCTCTGTTCCCCAATTTTTAAGTGGATTACTTGGTTTATTGCTTTTCAGCTTGTTTAGTTCTTTATATATACTGGATATGAGTCCTCTGTCAGATAAAGGGTTGTGATGATTCTTTCCCAATCTGTAGGCAGTCGCTTTGTTTTGATGACGGTGTCCTTTGCTTTACAGAAGCTTTTCAGTTTCATGAGGTCCCATTTATTGATTGTTGATCTTAGAGCCTGTGCTGTTGGTGTTCTGTTCAGGAAGTTTTCTCCTGTACCAATGAGTTCTAGGGTATTCTCCACTTTTTTTTCTAGCCGATTTAATGTGTCTGGTTTTATGTTGAGGTCTTTGATCCACTTGGACTTCAGTTTTGTGCAGGGTGATAAGTATGGATCTATTTTCATTTTTCTACATGTAGACATCCAGTTGGACCAGCACCATTTGTTGAAGATGCTATCTTTTTTCCATTGTATGGTTTTGGCATCTTTGTCAAAAATCAGGTGTCCTTAAGTGTGTGGGTGTAGCCCATGGCAGTTCAGTGTCCAAATGGGTTATATAGTAATGGGAAGAGGGACTGCCTCTGACATAATCTGATTGGCCTGCTCGTTGATCACTTCCCCCTGAGGGGGGAGCAGCCTTACCAGGCCACAGTAGAGGACAATGCAGCCACTTTTGATGAGAACTAATAGTCTAAGATCAGAAAGAAGAGGAGAACCTCCCCTATCAGTGGACTTGGGGAGTGGCATGCATGCAGAAAGGGGAGGGAGGGTGGGATCGGGAGGGGAGGAGGGAGGGCCTTATGGGGGGGAAAAACAAAAGATAGTTAAAAAAAAAACAACATAGCATTTCATTAAAAACCTAAGAATAAATTTTAAAAAGTCATACATTTTATTTTCTTAAAAAAAAAAAACAGTTCGCCAATGTATTTTGCTAACTGTACATATTTTTTAAAACTTATTCAGGAAAAGTGTGCTAACTCTTATTTACAGAGGAGTGAAGCATGCCAGATGAATTCAAGTTTTACTTGAAATCGCCTGATTCGTGTGTAGGAAGCTGAGTCATACACAGCTGGAAGCATTTCTTATCAGAACAGGATGAACAGAACATTGTCTTTACATCTTATGTATCAGATGAGCAACAAGACCACTGTAATGCTCAGTTTATGTGCGAAACAAGATAGTGTAGGCTGGGTGACTGAAGCAGAGTCACTTATTTCCTTAGTATTCTTCTGGCCAAATACAGAAGAAGATTTGACAGGGTTTGAGTTTCTCTCTTGGAGGAGGGATAACTGTTCTTTTCTAATTACATTTTTCTGTAGCTGACCCTCAAGTGTCCCTTCTAACAAACAGACCAGTTGCATCGGATTAGAGGTTCTTCAGTGTGACCTCATTTCAAACATATTCATATAGTAAAACTAGTGATTAGGTACCAAAACACCCATCTATGATAATGTGTGTACTCTTTATACCCTACCTTATATTAGTGTGTGATTTAACCACTCTATGTATTTTCACAAGTAAATGAAAGAAGAGGTTTATGAAAGCATTAGTTCTGTGAGGCAATTGAAATTAAGGGAAAAACATAGTCACTGATCTAAAGAAAAAGTCAGGCTGCAACTTTTGGTGATGTAAATCTTCATAGATTCAACGGGATGATGTGATTTGGTCATTAACTTCATGTGAAAGATAAGGATATCTATACCATGTGAACTGCTTTCCTTGAGACCAAAATCGAAGTAAGTGTTGGACAGAATGAAAACAATTCTGTCAGCATGGCCAACTGTTACTGAGGAAAAAGTAGAAAACCATTGATTAATATGTAGTATGATATGATTGATATCAAAATACAATATCTACATAACTTTATGTAGGCAAGATTTACATAACCAGTCATACGGAATGCATTTCCTATCTCTACAAAATAAAAAACAAGAACTAAAGTAGTGGGGAAAAATTTTCTTAATAAACACACCTCCATGTAAATAAAAAGTCCTTCAAAACCCAATCCTAATTCTCTCCTGTTCTCCGTGTGAAATGGCTGTTCTTTGTCCAATGAAAAGATTCCATTTAATGAAGCACTTCTCACACAGCATAAAGTGCTGGAGGAGAGGAACACCGAATCACGGAGCAAAGAATGGATATTCCCTTGCCTTCCACATATTAAGATTTGTATTTTCACTGTGAAAAGAAACAAAACGGGTGAGCCACTGGTACCACGGATAGTTCCTAAGCCTTGGGTCTTAGGGGAAACATAAATGCACGTCACAGCGGAAAGGGGATAAAATTTATTTCTATCTGCTTGGTGGTTTTGCATGCAAAGGAGATTAGAATATTGCTTTAAACAATAAATTTTGAATCCATATGATTTGAATGTTGAATTGGGAATTCAGACACTGAATGGCCTATATCTAGATTCCAATAGGAGCATAATGAGAAACACAGTGAAGCTTAGTAGGTTCACTAACAGACAAAAGAGAAAGGCCGCTTTTAATTAGTATTTAAAAGTTAGAAAATAAAGCTACAGGTTGTGCTAGTATTTTCATTGAGGGTTAAAATGATACATTTTTAAAGATAGTTTGCCCAGAGGAAAACAGACACATCTAAGACTCGATAATACTGCATTTATATTTTAAATCAAAGAGCTTCAGAGATAGGAGTGCCTTAAAGGGCATATCCGCGTCTGCATTATGCAGGCCTGATGCTCAGTTAAAAGAAGATCACCGTCAACTGATGACTCTAAGGATGGCAATAACGAAAGCCTTTAGCTACAATAGAGTACATCGGAATTATTTTTGTACCTTGCCTTCGCAAGGAAATCTCCAGTCAACACATACAAAGGACTCACTTCAACATCTCATGTTTTTGTTTTGTTTTGTTTTATGAGTTACATGACATAGGAAAATATATTGATAAAAGTCCATATACCTGCTTAGGTACATTACATTCTCCATGAAATATATCCTAGCTATTCACCAAATCACGAAAACATGATCATCAAACCATGCCAGTTAAAACTGAGTTAAGGCAGACATTCTCTGACAAAAAGAGACATTTGACTCTAATGAATGTTTATACACTACAGAAAAATAAAGTGAACAAGCTCCAAATATATTTGCAAGCTTTTCTTTAAAAGAAAAAATATTTTGAAAATGCATGCATTCTGAATAGAATTAATCATAAATACTATTTCTTGATTAATAGCAATCATTGAATAATTTAATGATTTTTTAAAAGCAGAATGGAACACAGAGCAATAGCACATGCCTGCAATCCCAGGATTTAGAAAGGCTAAAGAGAATTTTTGAGTTCCAGAGCAGTCAGAGCTACTTTCCAAGAACCTAGAAAAACAGGGAAAGCAATGTTCCTATTTATTATCTATTTCAAGATACAATGTTGATCATATTTGGGTTTTATCACTGGCACAGGGCTTCAAAACCCTTGGTATTTCCTAAGTAAAAGGTCATCTCGTTATTCAGAAGGAAACTGTTTATGTTATGTCTAAAGTCACTTAAGGCAATACCCTGTAAGCTTTTAAGGAAAGAGACGGGCCATATTAGCAAGACACAGAACTTGATCGGGAGGCTAGAGTTTCAGCTTTGTCTTTCTAATTCTAAACTGAGGGAAAAGAATGGAGACTGAGCAGTTACACACCAACGATATCGTCCTCAGGATCACAGAAGGAAGCTGAGTTAAACACTGCCCAATGAACCTGAGTAGAGGACAAGATTGGTGGATATTTTGATATGTTGTATGGTGGCGTGGTCTAAGCTCCAAAGAGCAAGCAAGAGTTTGGTGCTTCTCTAGTCCTCTCAGATCATGATGCGCTAATCACATCCTTTGATTATTCCTAACTGCCCTTTAGAATAAATCTGTTATTAAAGAATAACACTCCCCTGAGTTGTGAGAGTTATTACAGAGTTTATTAAACAAGAAATCTCACCAATAAGAACTTCTGAATTTGTAAGGAAGGTCGAGAGAATTGGCAGTAGCTGTTGTGGTTACTGCAACACTTGCTTTTCGAATTACTCTTTCTGGGAAAACACAAGTTGTATGTGATAGTATGTACAGGATTATTCATGCATTCCTATGGCCTGCCCGTGGAGTAAACACCAAGTCTCCAACATGCATCAACTTACAGATCATGTGAGTCAACGTTACTTTAAAGAAGAGTCTTCTGTTTCAATGTGATCTTCACACAAACCTCAACCACAGTACCCTTAAAGGTCAAACTATAGGGTCAGTCATTCGAGTATATTTGAGGTTTGATTCATACATAAATGATCAGTAGGTATCACAGATTGTGAATTGGTATTAAAATATTTTCCATCAATCAAGATAGGATAGGGTCAAAAAGAAGGGGAGGAGGACTTCCCCTATCAGTGGACTAAGGGAGGGGCGTGGGAGGAGGTGAGGGAGGAACAGTGGGTGGGATTGAGATGGCATAAGGGAGGGAGCAACAGAGGGGATACAAAGTGAATAAACTGTAATTAATATAAAAAGTATGCAGTGACATACGTAGTGCCAGAGAGAAGAATATAAACTGGTTGTAGTGGAAGAGGAGGAAGAGGAGGAGGAAGAAAAGGTGACGGTAGTGGAAGAGGAGGAGAATGGGGAGGAGGAAGAAGAGAATGAGGAGGAGGAGGAAAACTAGGGAAAAGCAGAAAGAGACTGTAGACTTCGGGATTAAGTAGGAGAAAGATACTGAACAGACATTGAAACATGTTACTCAAAATTTAAAAGAATTTGAATATGCTAGAAGGATATTGTTAAATGTACTGATGGGCAGGAACAGAGGAAAAGTGCATGCAGAAAGGGGGGGAGGGTGGAACCGGGAGGGGAGGAGGGAGGGGCTTATGGGGGGATACAAAATGAATAAAGTGTAATTAATGAAGGTTAAAAAAATGGAAAAAAAAAAGAAAAGTGAGAACTAAGGTGAAAATTTTAGAGTCAGACTACTTGGCTAAGTTGAGACCGAACACATTTCTGAAGTAATAAAAAAGAATATAGACCAATTAAATTTTATTGATAGAGTTAGATTTCTGAGCACAATAACTTAAGTACAAATTGAATTTACCAATATTCCTTACATTGTTTTATGAAATTTTCATAAGACAAACTTCTTCCAGACTATGCTCTGCACAGTTCATTTTCTTTTCCATAATGCTGCTCTTCATTACCTAACAAGCATTTGTCTCTGAAGTTGACACTTATGTATCTAACATGGACATATACTCAGAAAAGCCTGTCATAGCTTTAGCATAAACTTTGTAACTTCATCAACAATTCTTATTGACCATTTTATCTTTCTCCATGAGAATACATAATAGCAACTACAGTAAAAATTAAACTTCCTTAAACTCAGGAAAACAATTTCATCAGTTTTGTTATAAGAATAATGGAATAATTAAGAAAAATTACCTTGCACCCAGATTTTTTTTGGTTCTGTTGCTCTCCTTGTGGAGCTCCTGTCTCCCCAGGTCTTTCATCTTCCCCTTCTTTCATAAGATTCCCTGCACACACTTGAATACAGAGCTGCCACGGGCTACATCTCAGCAGGGGTTCCAGGTTACATTCATGCATGGTCCTTAGTTGGAGAATCAGTCTCAGAAAACACCTCTGTGCCCAGACATTTTGGTTCTGTTGCTCTCCTTGTGGAGCTCCTGTCCTTTCCAGGTCTTACTAACTCCCCCTTCTTTCATATGATTTCCTGCACTCTGCCGAAAGTTTGGTTATGAGTCTCGGCATCTGCTTTGATACGCTGCTAGGTAGAGTCTTTCAGAGGCCCTCTGTGGTAGGTTCCTGTCCTGTTACTTGTTTTCTCCTTCTTCCAGTGTCCATCCCCTTGGTCTTTCAAGAGGGGATTTATCCTCTTACCCTGGCTCCTTCTTCTTGTTTAGCTTCTTTAGATGTACAGATTTTAGTATGTTTAGCCTATCTTATAGGTCTAGTATCTATTTATAAGTGAGTATACACCATGAGTGGGTTCCCTAGTAAGGGAAATAGGGACTGTCTCTGAAATGAACTCAGTGGCAAGCTCTTTGACCACTTCCCCCAGATGGAAGAGCAGCCTTGCCAGGCCACAGAAGACAATGCAGCCAGTTCTGATGAGACTGGATAAGCTAGAGTCAGATGGAAGTGGAGGAGGACCTCCCCTATAGGTAGACTTGGAGAGGGGCATAGGAAGAGATGAGGAATGGAGAATGGGATTGCACGGGGCAGAGGGAGGAGACTTCAGCTGGGATACAAAGTGAATAAAATGTAACTAATATAAAAATAAAAATTTAATTAAAAATATTTGGAAATAAAAACATCACATACCAAAATTAAACAGATCTAAATTCTATACAATTTAATGAATTTCTGTGTAGTTATAACAAAATGTACATATTATATTTACATATATATGAATAACACTATACAGAGAATACACATATAGAGAGGTGAGAGGAGAGAGAGAAAGAGAGTCAATGAAAGAGAGAGAGAATACTGTGTTGTGGATATTTTGGTTTGTGATAGCTAAACATTTTTTGTTATAATCCCAAGTGGTAGATTTTTTGTTTCTTTGTTTCCAGATGGTTATTGCTTAGTGCAGAGATGTGGTCTTTGCCGGCTAGAATTACTTGTATTTTGAGGACTTTGAAGGGTTCAAATATGACAGTCCAAAGGAAGAGAGTGTGGCAGCTTGGAGGAGAGAAAAGAGGACTGCTTGCTTCTGGTTCTTCCTGCTGCTGTTTTTGCTGTTTGCTGGTCTGCTGGTTACCTAGATGTCTGGATACCTGATGACATATTGCCCCAAAAGAACACTACAACCCTACCCAGCAGGAAGAAGTAAAGAGGCCTATGTCCCCTTTCCCTGACAACCTTCTTTTCCTCCTACCTGGGTTTGGGGTGTTGGAATGGAGGTATAAGCTTTAAGGAATCCCCAAATAAAATATCATTTGAAAAATTAATGCCTAGACTACTTTGAGTGGAGATATTTTATTTTAATTCTGAATGAGCCTTTAATAAAGTGTATATGTGCACGTCTGCAGGTAATTTTATTTTCTCTTGTCCGATAATTGCTTTGTAATCAAATCTGAATAAAAATTACTAACTTGGATATTATGTTACATAGACTTCATAATTTAAAAAATCCATATGTGCATTCAAATATGTAGGCATGCATACCTTCCAGAATCTCCCATAAATGACTTTTATCATAATCATTTGTTTGACTGAGCTTTGCATTAATATGTACGAACAAAGCCTACGTCTACATAAGGAAGGATAAATGTAAGAACAAAATACATTGGTTTGTTGACTAACTTAAATTAAGGTATTCTTACCTTAAGAACTAAAAGTTTAGACATAATATGGAGTTTTATGTAATGTTTCTGTGCACGCGCACAGAGTATTAAATATTAAACATGTGCATCCCTATGAATTTATTTATGATGAAACATTCAACACAATTTTCTGTGTTTTTTGAATTATATATTACATAATAGTTTCAGTCAATTCTGCATTGTGCAGTAACCAACCAGACTTTCTTGCGCCTAACTCTAACATTGTACCCATTAATTACTCTTCTCCTGCCGTCCTTCTCTCCTGGTCTGTCTCTGGGCCTCCGGTTCTCTCAACCCTTGTGAATTAATTTTGTTTTGTTTTTAATGTATAAATTGGAACATCAGGTGTTTATTTTTCTGTGTCAACCTTATTTATTTCAGTTTATGTGTTCAACATTTCCTGGTGCCATTTGTTGTGTTCTTGTTGTGTGTGCTGTAAATCATGTGGGAAAAGATTTGTTTGACTTTTCCTAGACTCTCTCTCTCTGTCCCATTAAATTTGTGTCTATCATTAAAGGGATATGTACTCTTTTTAAAGTTAACTTTATTATAAAACTACCTGTACATAAATAAAAACCTCACCACACACCAAAATTAAACACACATAAAGCCTATACAGTTAATGAATTTATATATGCAGTGGTAACAGTTGTATACAGCTATGAGCAAAAGCTATGAAAAATCACATTAAGTTTTATGCCTTTACCACTAAATATATCTATGCATTTATCCAACGTTAAGAAATGATAAAGTTAAAGCTATAAACACACAACTAACTTTACATCTTCTTTTATAGCTCATGGTTATTACCTGCATTCTGAACTTCCTTGACCCATTTTGTGCATCTTTGACTTCTTTATACAGTCTTGATGACTATAGTAGAATGGTCTATTTTGAGTTCTACCTGTGCAGTCTTGGCTGGTTTGATCTGTTTTCTCAATATTACTGTGGCTGTTTCATGTTTTTTCATGTTTCCATTTGAATCTCTGAACTCTTGTAACTAGCTCTGAGTGGGATTTCGTTAGTACATTGGTAAAGATTATTTTAAATATATGGATTATTTGATATAGAATAATTTTAAAAATACAGTGTCATCATCCAATAACATAGACAACCTTTATATTTTTATTATGTATGTATGTGTTGTTTTCCTTAATTTTTTCATCATTACTTTATAAGTTTTTCTCTGACGTTATATTTATTTTTCAGTATTCACTATGAATGAGATTATTTATATAATTTCTACTTCAAATAACTTTATAGTACTAAAGAGAACTATGTGACATTATGTATAAAAATGTTCTACATTCTGTCCGTAAAGTAATGCACATTAGGAGAAAAAAATCTTGGAAAAGTTGCACAATAAAATATCAACAAATCAAATTAAGTAGCCCAGCTCCACAATAAAATAACAGCTCTTAACAGACAATAGGAACAAATATCTGGGCTAAGACTTTAACATTATATATATAATATTATGAAAATATAATGTTGTAAGAACAATTGGTGCTACTAAACATGCTGTTTATATTTTGATTTTGGAGATAAGATTGAATCTGTAGGAATACTTTCCATAGATAGCCCTTTTAGGAGGCAATAAAATGGGCTTCTAACTTAAGCAATGAACCTCTAAAAAAGATGAATTGAAAATGGCATTATTTAGCCACCTATACAGCAAACAGAGAGTGTTGCAAATATTGAAAGTAAGCCTGGGCATTCTTAATGAGCAGTGAGTATTTAACAGCGTGAGACAGGATGCATTTTCAATGGTGTTTCCAATTGAATGAGTGCCATACAACAATTTTCATGGCTCATTTGATAAGACATCCTAGTTGATTTAATTATCTACCCCCTTGATCATTTATTTTTCAGTTATATTTTCATAAGTGGAGAAGATAGTTGATTTTGGATAAATGAACCATTTTTTCAATAGGATATATATTAAAAACAAAGGCTTACTTGATAAACGGAGAAATATTTATTAGGCTTGTCACCCTTAACTGAGCTTGTCTTCATCTAGAGGAATCAGAGTCCCAGTACTCTTCACGTGGATTCACAGATGATTCATCTACTTTAAGTATTAATGTAATCAACATTACTAGTAATTAATGTAACAATTTGCCTAACTTGGCATGACATACTAGAAGAAGCAGAAAGGCCTTAACTGTACTGTATGCAGAGGTGTTAGCAATATTAACATGTAATTGTGGAAGTGTAATGAGAGGTTCAACAGAATCAATGTAAGTAGCTAAATGGACGTGTGAGTGAGTAACATTCTTACCAAATGAGCATGCGTGATTTTCAGTGAAATGCACCACATCTGCCAAACACCCAGTATCTCCTACACAACCAAAATGTCAATAAAATAAGATATTAGATAATGTAGAAAACCACAAAAACAAACAGAAATAAAACACATGATCATCTCCTTATATGCTTAAAAGCATTTGACAAAATCCAACACCCTTTCATATTTAAAGTCTTAGGGAGATCAGGGATACAAGGCAAATACCTAAACACTCAAGTCAGTGCCGTTTCCTTCCTTCCCTGTGGGGTTTTCTCCCGATAGTGACTCTCAGTCTCTGGTGCCCTGGGGCGCACAGCTCTGTCTGTGGTGAAGAGCTGGGCACGCAGCAACTGTCTGTGCCCACGGCTGGAGCCCAGTTCAGTGATGGCGGCTTGTACCTGCTGGTCTGCGAGGCTTTTTCCAGGGAAAGACTGGGTGACTCAAGTCAGTACTGTTTCCTTCCTTCCCCGTGGGTTTTTCTCACAACTGGGACTCCCAGTCTCTGTTTTTTTTTTTTTGTTTTTTTTTTTTTTTTTGTGCCCACCAATCAGCCTGGGAAGGTGATCAGGACAAGCAGGTGTGTGGCTCTGGTCTGGTGACCTAGTGCCTGTGGGACCCGGGATCTCTTTCGGATTCTGGCTGGGTGGCCTGAGAGTGGACCCGACTGATTCCTATGCCATGGGGGTTTCCTCTCACCTGGGAAACATGATCGCTGTTGTTTTAGGGCCCAGAGTTCAGTCTCTTGGTTGCTGTATGGAAAATGTTGTCCTGCTGCTCAGACACAGTGTTCTCCTGGCACCGCCATCTTGTCCCCCCTCCAGCCTGACTTTGACATAATGCCATTTTAAATCTACTTTGGAATGTAAGACTAGACAGAAATGTTGAGCTTAGTACCAAAGCATGTAATCGTTACATCCCTCCCGCTGCAGTGCTTTTATCTGTCTCTGTGATGTAACGTTTTGACTATGAGGTAATTCTCTCTCTGACATAGAGAGCTTTTGCATAGGGCATTAAAGTAACCAGGATAACAATGTTTGGCTCATCCATTCTCTCTTGAGTGTTTGTGTGTGTGAATGGTCTATTTATATATCTCTCTTATTTCTTATTCCCCTGCAGGTTCACAAATAAGTTAACAGAGTCAAGGCTCCACTTTCAGCTCCTCATATGAACAGGCATATTTTAGCCTATGCTTATCTCCAAAACAGGCCTATTTCTTAATCTACAGATCAAAGAACCCCTTTTAGAATCTCTTGCAATTTTTTAGGTTACTTTTTGCAATCCTGGCTGCAGAGAAAGAAATAAAGGAGGCAGTTTAAAACTTCCCCAGCAGTGCAGCCAGCCTTGAGTGTCTAGAGAAGGAACCATGTCTCTCTCCCCTCTCCCTGTCATCACTGGCTGCCTCTTGCAGTCTCTGAATCTAAAATGTTTGTAAATTTAGGTTTAGAACACAAGTTCTTAGTTATTGACTGACCCCCAAGGAAAGAAAGACCAGTCTGACTGATTCCAAATCTCTGACTCTATATTCACCTGCCTCAGTTTCTCCCCTGACAATTTGTAGAAGTAATCAATATAATTTGACATACCTGTAATGTTTGTACATCTTCTTTGGGTAATGACGGTTATTGACTCAATGTCTTTGGTTAATGACTCAGAAAGACATAACCCATATTAAGTTGTAATTCTTTTCATTTTCCTTTTTTCAATTTAAACTTATTTTCTTCATAATTTATTCATTATATATCCCAATTGAAGCCCCCTCCCTCAATTCTCCCCAGTCCCACCCTCCTTCCCTTTTTCCCTTTCCCCTTCCCCTAGTCCACTGAAAGGGGGAGTTCTTCACTATTGACATCTACCCAAAGGTTGTTAAGTCTCATCAGAACTGCTTGGATCCCCTTCCTCCTTGGCCTGGCAAGGCTGCATCACCAGGGGTGATTGATCAAAGAGCAGTCAACTAGTTCATAATAGAGGCAGCCCCTACTTTCCTCACTCTGAGATCCACATGGAGACTGAGCTGCCAATTGGCCACATCTGAACTGGACATCTAGGTCATCTCCACATGGTCCTCCATTGGTGCACCAGTCTCTGCAGGACCCCATCGGCTCAGAGCTTTTAGCTTTGTTGGTCTCCCTGTGGGGCTCCTGTCCCCTCCATGTCCTTCCATTCCTACCTCTCTCTTCCCCCATAAGACTCTCTGTGCTCTACATAAAGTTTGAACCTGAGTCTCAGCATCTGCTTCAATTCCCTGTTGGATGAATCCTTCAGAGATTCCAGCCTCTTCCCTAGTGTCCTCCTTGTTGTTTAGCTTCTTTAGAACTATAGAATTTAGTATGTTTATCTTATATTATATGGCTAATGTCCACTTATAAGTGGATATATAACATGTGTGTCTTTCTGCTTCTGGGTAACCTCACTCAGGATGATCTCTTCTAATTCCCACCATTTGCCTGCAAATTTAATGATTTCCTAATTTCTAATTGCTGAGTAGTATTCCATTGTGTAAATGTACCACACTTTCTGTATCCATTCCTCAGTTGAGTGACATCTGGGTTGTTTCCAGATTCTGGCTATTATGAATAAAGCTGCTATGAACATGGTTGAGCAAATGTCCTTGTTGTGTACTTGAGCATCTTTTGGATATATGCCTAGGAGTGATATAGTTGGATCTAGAGGAAATACTATTCTTGGTTTTCTGAGAAAGCACCAGATTGATTTCCAAAATGGTTGCACAAGTTTACATTCCCACGAGCAATGGAGGAGGGTTCCCCTTTCTCCACATCCTCTCTAGCATTTGTTGTCTCTTGAGTTTTTGATCTTAGTCATTCTGATGGGTGTTAGGTGGAATCTCAGGGTCCTTTTGATTTCAATTTCTCAGATGACTAAGGACACTGAGCATTTCTTTAAGTGTTTATCTGCCATTCTATATTCCTCTATTGAGAATTCCTGTTTAACTCTGTACCTCATTTTTTAATTGGATTACGTGGTTTGTTGCTGTTTAGTTTCTTGAATTCTTTAAATATTCTAGATATTAGCCCTCTGTCAGATGTAGGATTGGTGAAGATATTTTCTCAGTCTGTAGGCTGTCATTTTGTTCTGTTGACAGTGTCCTTTGCTTTACAGAATCTTTTCAGTTTCATGAGGTCCCATTTGTTAATTGTTGATCTTAGTGCCTGTGCTGCTGGTTTTCTGTTCAGAAAGTTGTTTTCTGTGCCAATGAGGTCATAGCTCTTCACCGATTTTTGTTCTAACAGATTTAGTTTGTCTGGTTTTTTTTTTTATTTTTCTTTTTAGTTACATTTTGTTAACTCTGTGTCCCAGCTGTATCCCGCTCTCTCATTCCCTCCCCAACCCCACACTCCCTCCCTGATCTCCTCCCTGCCCCTTTCCAAGTCCACTGATAGGGGAGGACCTCCTCCCCTTTCATCTGACCCTGTTTTGTCAGGTATCTTCAGGGCTGGCTGCAAAGTCCTCCTCTGTGGCCTAACAGACTGCTCCTCCCCTGGGGGGGGGGGGTGTCAAACAGCCTGCCCTTGAGATCCTGTTAGAAAAAGTCCGTGTTCCCCTTACTTTGGGAAAATACTTGGTTATTGAGCTACCACGGGCCACATCCGAGCAGAAGTTCTAGGTTATATCCATAGATGGTCCTTGGTTGAGTGTCAGTCTCAGAAAAGACCCTGTGCCCAGATATATTTGGTACTTGTAGAGCTCCTATCCTTTCCATATCATACTAACTTCCCTTCTTTCATATGATTCCCTGCACTCTGCCGAGGGTTTGGTTATGAGTCTTAGTGTCTGCTTTGAAACACTGCTAGGTAGAGTCTTTCAGATGCCTTTTGTGGTAGACTCCTGTCATAAGTTCAATGCACATCCCATTTGTCTTTCTAAATGAGGATTAATCACCTTCGCCTGTGTCCACTTTCTTGATTATCTTCTTTAGGTGTGTAGATTTCATTATGTTTATCATATCTTGTAGGTCTATATAAGCGAGTATATACCAAGTTTGTCTTTCTCCTTCTGGGATACTTCACTCAGAATGATCTTTTCTAGATCCCACCACTTGCCTGCAAATTTCATGATTTCCTCCTTTTTGATTGCTGAGTAGTATTCCATTGTGTAAAAATACCACAATTTCTGTATCCATTCCTCCATTGATGGACATCTGGGTTGTTTCCAAGTTCTGGCTATTACAAATAAAGCTGCTATGAACATGGTTGAACAAATGTCCTTGCGAAAGAGGAACATCGAATGGCAGAGAAACACTTAAAGAAATGCTCAACCTCATTAGCCATTAGGGAAATGCAAATCAAAACAACCCTGAGATTTCATCTTACACCCATCAGAAGGGCCAAGATGAAAAACTCAAGTGATAGCACATGCTGGAGAGGTTGTGGAGAAAAGGGAACCCTCCTCCATTGCTGGTGGGAATGTAAACTGGTTCAACCACTTTGGAAGTCATTCTGGCGCTTTCTCAGACAACTAGGAGTAGTGCTACCTCAAGACCCAGCTATACCACTCCTAGGTATATACCCAAAAGTTTGTCTGGTTTTATGTTGAGGTCTTTGATCCACTTGGACTTTACTTTTTGCAGAGTGAGAAATATGGATCTCTTTGCAGTTTTCTGCATGTAGACATCTAATTAGACCAGCACCATTTGTTGAAGATGCTACCTTTTTTTCCATTGTATGGTTTGAGTCACCCAGTCTTTCCCTGGAAAAAGTCTCGCAGACCAGTGGGTATGAGCCGCCATCACTAAACTGGGCTCCAGTCTCAGGCACAGACAGTTGCTACGTGCCAGCTCTCCACCACAGACAGAGCTGTGCACCCCAGGGCACCAGAGACTGAGAGTCCCTATTGGGAGAAATCCTCATAGGGAAGGAAGCAAAGGGGATGGACTTATGACACCCAGTATATCCCTGGAAAAGGGCCCAAAGACTGGCCCAACCCAGGGACTTACTGTGCACCAGATAGCCTGCTGTTACCAGAAGAGCGGTACTCACTCACCACAGATTACCTCTTGGGTACTGGGGCACAGAGCCCCAACCTCAAACCTACAAAACCCCCAGATACTGTTCCAAGGGCCAACCAGTCATCCCTAACAAAACTGACCAAACCACAGGACTCACAGGTTACAGCAGCAGATCACTAAATTTACAGCAAGAAACCCAGAAGCGGGGTAGCTGTCTTCAGTACTTCTCTGGGTGAAAGGAGAACTCTCTTGACTAACAACGACCACAGTTACTACTCAGGTCTCTATGCCTGAGGTGAGCAACAGCAACTCCTGAAAAACACTGGCCATCCAGTGACTCTACCAAAAAAGCTGAGAAGGCTTCCTTCAGGAAAAAACATCTTTCTGCCAAAGGGATTCTCTCCACCACAGGTTCCAGGAACCACCAGAAACTAACTCCAAACAGCTAAGACAGCCCAATGGGTAGAGGCCAGCATAAAAGCTAAATCAAAAAAATACAGAGCAATATGGCATCTTCAGAACCCAGTTATCCACGGGCAAGTAGCCCTGGACACCCCAGCTTAATTGAAATTCAAGAAGATGACCTAACATCTATGCTCTTGAAGAGGATGACAGAGGAAACAAATAAAATGCATAAAGACCTAGAGGAAGATAAACTCAAACAGATTATGGCCATCCATAAAGAAATAGAGGAAGATAAAAACAGATTATGGCCATCTGTAAAGAAATACAAGAAGTTGCAGCCAAACAGTTTGTGGACTTTAGAGAGGAAATGCTTAAATCACTGAAAGAAATAAAAGAAACAGAGGATTGTTCAAACAAACAGCTGAAGGAATTGAAGGAAAAACAGGAAAATACAGTCATACATGTGAAGGAAATCAACAAAATGGCTCAAGATCTGAAGATAGAATTGGAAAAATTAAAGAAAACACAAATGGAGGAAATTGTGGAGAGAAAGACCTGAGGAAAGAAAACAGGAACTACAGAGGTAAGCATAACCAATGGACTATAAGACATGGAAGAAAGAATCTCAGCTGTGTAAGATACAATGGAAGAAATCGATGTATCTGTCAAAGAAAATGTTAAATCTAAAAAATTCCTGGCACAGACTGTCCAAGAAATCCAAGACAACATAAAAAGACAAAACCTAAGAATAACAGCAATACAGGAAAAAGAAGATTCCCTCTTTCAAGGCCCAGAAAATATTTTCAACAAAATCATTGAAGAAAATTTCCCCAACTTAAAAGAGAGGCCAATAAGAATACAAGAGGTCTACAGAACAGCCAATAAATTAGACCAAAAAAAAAATAATCCTCCTGCCATAAAATAATCAAAACAGTAAGTACATAGAACAAAGAAAAACTATTAAAAGCTGCAAGGAAAAAAAGTCAAGCAATATATAAAGGCAAACCCATTAGAATCACACCTGACTTTTCAACAGAGACTACAAAAGCCAGAAGGGCCTGGATGGATATCATGCAGACCCTAAGAGAACATAGATGTCAGCCCAGGCACTATACCCAGCAAAACTGTCAGTCCTCATAGATGGAGAAAACAAGATATTCAATGACAAAGACAAATTTCAACAATACCTACACACAAATCCAGTGTTACAGAAGACACTGGAAGGGAAAATACAACCCAAGAAAACTAGCTACTTTCAAGAAAAAACAGTAAATAATTAAATTCACTACAGTAAAACAAAAAGCAACCAAGCACACAACCTTATGACCACAGCCAACATCAAAATCAAAGGATCTAACAGCCATTGGTCATTAATCTCTCTCAACATCAAAGGACTCAACTTTCCAGTAAAAAGACACAGATTAACAGAATGGATGTGTAAATAAAACCCAGCAATCTGTTGCATACAAGAAACACACCTAAGTCACAAAGACAGATATTACCTGAGGGTAAATATCTGTGGGAAGACAGCATCCCAAGCAAATGGACCCAAGAAGCCAGCAGGAGTAGCCATTCTACTATCTGATAAAATAGACTTTCAACCAAAATTAATAAAAAGGGATGGGGAAGGACACTTCATACTCATCAAGGGAAAAATCCACAAGGAAGACATCACAATCCTGAACATCTGTGCTCCAAATATAAGGGCACCCACATTTGTAAAAGAAACATTGATAAAACTTAAACCACACATAGATCCCCACACATTAATAGTGGGAGACTACAACACCCCACTCTCAACAAAGGACAGGTCAAGAAAACAGAAATTAAACAAAGAAACAATGTCTCTGACAGAGGTCATGAATCAAATGGACCTAACAGACATTTACAGAACCTTACACCCAAACACAAAAAAAATTTACTTTCTTCTCATACCTCATGGAACCTTGGCTAAAATAGACCATATGGTTGGTCACAAAGTGAGCCTCAACAGATAAAAGAAGATTGACATAACCCCTTGTATCCTGTCTGATCACCATGGAATAAAGCTGGACCTCAACAACAACAGAAATAGCAAAAAGACTACACACACATGGAACCTGAACAACTTGCTACAAATTACAGCTGGGTCAGGGAAGAAATAAAGAAAGAAATTAAAGTCTTCCTAGAACTCAATGAAAATGAAGACATAACATACCCAAACTTGTGGGACACAATGAAAGCAGTGCTAAGAGGAAAGTTCATAGCACTAAGTGCCTTCAAGAAGAAATTCGAGACAGCTCATTCAAGCAACTTAATGGCTCACTTAAAAACCCTAGAAAAAGAAGAAACAGACACATCAAAAGAGAGTAGATGGCTGGAAATAATCAAACTCAGGTCTGAAATCAATCAATTAGAAAAAAGTAAAACAATTCAAAGAATCAATGAAACCAAGAGCTGGTTCTTTAAGAAAACCAACAAGATAGACAAACCCTTAGCCAAGCTAACTAAAAGGCAGAGAGACACCATCCAAATCAACAAAATCAGAAATGAAAAGGGGGACATAACTACAGACACTGAGGAAATCCAATCATTAGGACTTACTTCAAAAGCCTATATGCCACAAAATTTGAAAATCTAAATGAAATGGACAATTTTCTTGATCAATTCAACTTATCGCAGCTGAATCAGGATGAGGTAAATCAATTAAATAGTCCTATATTCACCAAGGAAATAGAAGCGGTCATCGAAAGTCTCCCATCCACAAAAAGCACAGGACCAGATGGTTTCAGTGCAGAATTCTACGAGACCTTCAAAGAAGAGCTAACTCCAGTTCTCTTCAAAGTATTCCACAAAATAGAAACAGAAGGAACATTACCAAACTCATTCTTTGAAGCAAGAGTCACCTTGGTACCTAAACCTCACAAAGACCCAACAAAGAAAGAGAATTTCAGGCCAATCTCCCTTATGAACATTGATGCAAAAATACTCAACAAAATACTTGCAAACTGAATAAAAGAACACATCAAAGATATCATCCACTATGACCAAGTAGGCTTCATCCCAGGTATGCAGGTGTGCTTCAGTATACAGAAATCCATCAATGTGATCCACCATATTAACAAACTGAAAGAAAAAAAAAACAAACGATAATCTCCCTAGATGCTGAAAAAGCATTTGACAAAATCCAACATCCATTCATGTTTAAAGTATTGGAGAGATCAGGGATATAAGGCACATATCTAAACATAGTAAAGGCGATATACAGCAAGCCTATAGCCAACATCAAACTGAATGGAGAGAAACTTAAAGCAATCCCAATGAAATCAGGGACAAGACAAGGCTGCCCACTCTCTCCATATCTCTTCAACATAGTGCTGGAAGTCCTTGCTAGAGCAATAAGACAGTTGAAGGAGATCAAGGGAATACAAATTGGAAAGGAAGAAGTCAAATTATCACTATTTGCAGATGATATGATAGTATATGTGAGTGACCCCCAAAACTCTACCAAGGAACTCCTACAGGTGATAAACACCTTCAGCAAAGTGGCCAGATACAAAATTAACTCAAAAAAATCAGTAGCCCTCCTGTATACAAAAGACAAAAGGGCTGAGAAAGAAATTAGGGAAACAATACCCTTCACAATAGCCACAAATGACATAAAGTAACTTGGTGAAACCCTAACCAAGCAAGTCAAAGGCTTGTATGAAAAAAATTTCAAGTCTCTGAAGAAAGATTTAGAAGAAGATATCAGAAGATAGAAAGATCTCCCATGCTCATGGCTTGGCAGGATTAACATATTAAAAATGGCCATCTTACCAAAAGCAATCTACAGATTCAATGCAATTCCCATCAAATTACCAACACAATTCTTCACAGACCTGGAAAGAAAAATTCTCCACCTCATATAGAATAACAAGAAACCCAGAATTGCTAAAACAATCCTCTACAATAAAAAATCTTCTGGAGGTATCTCCATCCCTGATCTTAAGTTGTACTATAGAGCAACATTTATAAAAACTGCATGGTACTGGCATAGAAACAGAATGGTGGATCAATGAAACTGAACAGAGAACCCAGAAATAAACCCACACACTTATGGATACCTGAACTTTGACAAAGATGCCAAAACCATAAAATGGAAAAAAGATATCATCTTCAACAAATGGTGCTGGTCTAACTGGATGTCTACATGTAGAAAAAATCAAATAGGTCCATACTTATCACCCTGCACAAACTAAAGTCCAAGTGGATCAAAGACCTCAACATAAAACCAGGCACATTAAATTGGTTAGAATAAAAAGTGGGAGAAACCCTAGAACTCATTGGTACAGGAGAAAACTTCCTGAACAGAACACCAACAGCACAGGCTCTAAGATCAACAATCAATAAATGGGACCTCATGAAACTGAAAGCTTCTGTAAATCAAAGGAAACCATCATCAAAACAAAACGACTACTTACAGATCGGGAAAGAATCTTCATCAACCCTTTATCTGACAGAGGACTCATATCCAGTATATATAAAGAACTAAAGAAGCTGAAACGCAGCAAACCAAGTAATCCAATTAAAAAATGGGGAACAGAGCTAAACAGAAAACTCTCTGTAGAGTAATATCGAATGGCAGAGAAACACTTAAAGAAATGTTCAACGTCATTAGCCATTAGGGAAATGCAAATCAAAACGACCGTGAGATTTCACCTTACACCCATTAGAATGGCCAAGATGAGAAATTCAAGTGACATCACATGCTGGAGAGGTTGTGGAGAAAGGGGAACCCTCCTCCACTGCAGGTGGGAATGTAAACTTGTACAACCACTCTGGAAATCAATCTGGCACTTTCTCAGACAACTAGGAATAGCGCTTCCTCAAGATTCAGCCATACCACTGCTAGGCATATATCCAAAAGGGGCTCAAGTACACAATAAGGACATTTGCTCAACCATGTTTGTAGCAGCTTTATTTGTAATAGCCAGAAGCTGGAAACAACCCAGATGTCCCTCAACTGAAGAATGGATGCAGAAATTGCGGTACATCTACACAATAGAGTATTACTCTGCAATGAAAAATAAGGAAATCACGAAATTTGCAGGCAAATAGTGGGACCTGGAAAGGATCATCCTGAGTGAGTTGTCCCAGAAGCAGAAAGACACACACGGTATATACTCACTCATATAAACATATAACATAGGATAAACCTACTAAAATCTGTACATCTAAAGAAAATAATCAAGAGAGAAGACCCTCACTAAAATGATCAATCCCCATCCTGAATGGCAAAGAGAATGGACATCAGAAGAACAAGAAAACAACCTAAAAACCTGCCACAGAGGGCCTCTGAAAGGTTCTACCCTGCATACTATCAAAGCAGACGCTGAGCCTTATGGCCAACTGTTGGGCAGAGTGCATGGAATCTTATGTAAGAAGTGGAAAATAGTAAGATATGGAGTGGACAGGAACCCCACAAGGAGAGTAACAGAACCAGAAAATTTGAACACAGGGAACTTCCCAGAGACTCATACTCCAACCAAGGACCATTCATGGAGATAACCTAGAACCCCTGCACAGATGTAGCCCATGGCAGTTCAGTGTCCAAGTGGGTTCCATAGTAATGGGAAGAGGGACTGCCTCTGACATAATCTGTTTGGCCTGCTCTTTGTTCACCTCCCCCTGAGGGGAGAGCAGCCTTACCAGGCCACAGAAAATGACATTGCAGCCACTCCTGATGAGATCTGATAGACTAAGATCAGAAGGAAGGAGAGGAGGACCTCCGCTATCAGTGGACTTGGGGAGGGGCATGCGTGAAGAAGGGGGAGAGGGGGTGGGATCAGGAGGGGAGGAGAGAGGGGCTTATGGGGGGATACAAAGTGAATTAAGTGTAATTAATAAAATAAAATAATAAAAAATGACATGTCATACAAGTAATGAAAATTACAATGAAACAGTTTGTGTTTTCTGACATTAAAGTTTTTACTTAATTTCGATATTTCTTTATAGTCCCATTAATTTTTGGGTTCATGGGAAGTTCAAACCATTTTGTGCATATTTAAGGTACACACCAGGATTAGTCGTGCCATTTCTAGACTGAAAGCTTATCTGAACCCACAAATCTGCCTCAAGCCTAAGGCCTCAAGCCTGCCTACTCTCCTAGGGAAGCATCTGGAAGTCTACAAAAGTATTTATTGCAGCTATGAACTTTCTATCAGCTGCTTGACTTTTTAATTTCTAAAATTGTTTGAGTCAAATCAGGAACTTCATTATCAGGAATTAATTCATCTGAGCAGCAATGCATCTCCATAAAGATCCCGTGGAAGGTTTGTTCAGTCACAGAGAGGGTAAATACGCAGAAAGTGAGAGTTGACGCCATGGCAGATCTGTGGGAGAAAGAAGCACGGGCGTGAGAGGGTGGAGGCAATTCTGAGACATATTCCAGTACGGGCCTTGCAAAACACCAGACTACCTTCCAGAAAGCCTGCATGCCTGCTGAACTTCCCAGTGATGTACTCCTAACACAAGACAATCTCTGAAGATGCTGCATACTGATGTGATAGAAAGTGAAGAAACTAAGATGACGTTCAACTAGACAGACGCTCCATCACTAAGTACTGCTGTTCATAGTGCTGGCAGCTGTTTTACATATGACCAGATGAAAAAGTACCAACCAGGGTACCAGGCATCCACACAGAAACTCTGCCTGCTATAGCAACCTGCCCGCAGGAGGTAGCCCCTGGCGCAACAGGGCACAAATGTTACAATAGTAACCAATCTCACTTGTCATGATGGACTTGGGGACTGATTCATCATTTCTTAGAAACAATGCCTCCACTTTGACTTAAAAAGTAATAGGAACAAACCAAATATTTCAATTATAAAAGGGGAGCCTACCACAGAGGGCCTCTGAAAAACTCTACCCAGGAGTATATCAAAGCAGATGTTGGGACTCATAACCAAAATTTGGGCAGAGTGCAGGGAACCTTATGAAGGAAGGGGAAGATAGTAAGACCTGGAGGGGACAGGAGCTCCACAAGGAGAGCAACAGAACCAAAAAACTGGGCACAGTGGTCTTTTCTGAGACTGATACTCCAACTAAGGACTATTCATGGATATAACCTAGAACCCTTGCTCAGATGTAACCCATTGCAGCTCAGTATCAAAGTGGATTCCTGAAGAAGGAGAACAGGGACTGTCTCTGACATGAACTGATTGGCCTGCTCTTTGATCACCTTCACCTGAGGAGTGTGAAGCCTTACCAGTCCACAGAGGAAGACAATGCAGCCAGTCCTGATGAGACCTGATAAACTAGGGTCAGAGGGAAGGGGAGGAGGTCCTCCCCTATCAATGGACTAGGATAGGGGCATGGGAGGAGATAAGGGAGGGAGGGTGGGACTGGGAGTAAATGAGGGAGTGGACTATGGCTGGGATACAAAGTGAATAAACTATAATTAATATAAAAAATAAAAAAGGGCTACAAATCTAAAGAGAATTCTCAACAGAGAAAACTCAAATGGCCGAGAAACACTGAAAGAAATGTTTAACATCCCTAGCCGTCAGGTAAATGCACATCAAAATGACTTTGAGATTCCAGGATAACCAAGCTACAATTAATTCACAGACACAGAGAGGCTAAGTGACAAGGAGGGGTCAAGGGGAGACCTTGGACCTAGAGAAGAGAAATAGAATAGAGTTTCATGGTCTTATCACGGGTAGGAGAGTTTGGGAACATGACAGAACAGGCAGCAGGTTAAAGGGAGAGAGTACTGAGAAAGACAATTAGAACTGAGGGCATTCCAGGGGTGCTGTGGAACCTAATACAATGCAAACTCCCCAAAATCTGTGACCATAACAAAGACCACTAGTAACAGGATACGGAGTCTGAACTGGCCATCTTCGGTAACCAGACAAGGATTCTGGTGGTGGGGCTGGGACATCAGTTCAACCAAGAACCTCAGACCTACAAACTGTCCTGCCCACACAATGTGCTAGGGTAAAGGCAGTGCAGAACATGAGGGAGTGGCCGACCAATTGCTCTCCAACTTGAGGCCCACAACATGAGAGGGAGCCTATGCCTGACAAGACCTGAGTGTCCAGGAACCAGAAGCTAGATAGCCCAAAGACCTGCAATAGAACCAAACATGACTGCCCATAAGAAAAAGAGAGAGAGCAGGCAGGAAGAAAGCCAATAAAATGAAGTAACTCTTCCATACTCATAGATTGGTGTTTAGCCCAATTATTACCAGAGAGGCTTCCTCCATCAACTGATGGGTGCAGATTCAGAGACCCACAGCCAGACATTAGGTGGACCTCGGGAAGCCTGGTGTAGAAGGGGAGAAAAGAGCAAAAGGACACCACAAGAAAACCCACAGAATCAAATAACAAAGGCACATAGGGCTCCCAGAGACTGATCTGACAATCAGAGATCTTGTGTGGATCTGAGCTAGGGCTTCTGAATATATGTAATATTTGTAATGTTGTGTAGTTTTGTGTTTTTGTGGAATTCCTAACAGAGAGACTGGAGGTATCTTTGACTCTTTTGCTTGTTCTTGAGACTTATTTTTTTTCCTCTCCTACTGTGTTGCCTTGCCCAGCCTTGGTAAAGCATTTGTGCCCCGTCCTACTGTACCTTGTTATGTCATGTTTGGATGATAAACCTTGGAGGCCTGCTCTTTTCTTCAGGGAAGTAACAAGGAGAACCCCTTACACAGTCATTGCACAGACATGTGAATGGTTGTAATATATTTTTGCTGTCATCTATATTTTAGGTTTTGTTTCCTGATTACTTTTCAAGCTAGAGTAATTGAAAAGTACCCAGAACAATGTGCTTGAATGATAACATTTATTAAATGCAAGATAAAAGTCAATTTTTCATTCATAATCTTCAAAAAATGTAGCACTCTTAGGAAGGTGGACAGTCCATTTTAGCAAAAGACACAGAATTGCAGTAATAGAAATAAGCATATACTAGAATTCAGTAACTATAAATGCCAAAGTTTAAATCTTTCTTCATTCTCTAGATGTCACTAATTAACAGTAGATCTTATTACTTAACAAAAAACTACAGTTTATGAGTAATCAGGAAATTGTTAAGATCTCTCCCACAGTTGAGAAATTAATGTGTCATGATTTCATGTGTCAATTTAAGCAGTTCCTAATAAAATATGCATAGATACCTATAAAGTGTTTTCACCTTACTACATCCCTTCATGTTTTTAATTTACAGTCTCTGTACCTTTCATAATTTTTTAAGCTGTTGACAGAAAAAAATTAAGTTTATACCATTAATGCTTTTTTATTTCAGTTTCAGGTGTGTGGCAGTCACCACGGGACACAATGATGTTCTGCCTCGGTGACAAGCTAAACTTGACCTCCTTGTAATGAAACATGTTGTCATTCGGGCTCCAGAAGTCATTAAAGCTTGACAACATTTCCTCCCGTCAGCTCTCCCCAAATCCCCACTGAGCAAAACATCCAGGAGAATTATGGCTTTGTCTCACTACTTTTCCTTCCCAGTGGCATCTTAACTAATTAAATGTAACCTGGTAGGTTTCAGGTCCGGCTATCAACAAGCAAAGGCCAGCCCTTTATAGATTTACTTATTGACAAGGCAGCTTTGTGTCTTAAGATGACATCTTCATTGCCAAAACTGGAAGGGCAAACATTTCAGCATAAACTTTGTTATTATCTTATTAATTTTATCTAGTCCTGTAGTTTGAGGCCAATACTCCATTAAACCTGAAGGGAAACAGAAATAAGAAATAAAAGCCAAAATAATAATCCTGCCAAAGCTTTTAAACTAACCTGAATATATTTACCAAAAAAACCCTAAAATTATCTACATTCATGCATAATCAAAATACAATACTCGAAGCTTGATCTTGACTTTGATTCTAATAGATATTCATATGTTTATCAAAGAAGCAAAGACAAGCCAGAAGATAAAATGAATTTCATAAAGGACAGTTTAAATAAAAGGTCTATTCTTTAGGATCAAGAAGAAATAAAGGAGGTCACCATGAACATCTGACAATGGAGCTAAACTGTACTTTTCCTCCATTAGCTGCTCTCTTATTATTAAACATGATAGAACTAGAGATAAGAACAAAGGTCTGCTTAAATTAATTCCCCCAGTAGCTCTTTTCAGCTCATATTTCAAATTTTACTTAATACTATCTGTGATTTGCCTATGAATAAAGCTAAATGGTAACAGAGAAATAAAAAGGAAAAAGAAAAAAAGGAAATAATAAGATTTAAAATGTGTTATTTCTAACAATGGGTATATAAAAAAAGAACAAAGGAATGGCTACTAAATAAAAGCACTCATCCCGCAAACTATTGTACACCTCCAGCTAAGGACTGATGAAGTTTAATGATAGGCAGTTTTAAATAATGCCGCTTTTGATAGGAAATGATAATATCACTAAACAAAAGTTATTTTGGATCCAGAACTAAAGAAAGCAAATGTTTCTTTTGAAAACAAATGAAACATTCATTTTGTTGGGAACCCTCACCAAATCTAACAATAAGACAAGAGGTGCCATTGACTACCTATTGTGTATTTGCCTTTTTAAGAAGCAAGGCTTTGTGGGGGGTACTCAAAGGATGTGTTATTTCTTGGCTATATTAAAATAATTTGTTATCTAACTGTACTGTTAAAGTGGAATTTTTGCTTTTCAAAAGGTACTTTGATGTTACCTACAAATTCTCCATGTACCGGAAAGTTCTGTACTGAGCACAGCAGCTTGCGAAGCACCTGGCCTCCTGCAGAGTAGAATCGATGAGGACTGGAAATGTGAATCTGACCCATGCTCCCCAGAGTGAGTGTGCAAAAGAATAGAACTGAAAAAAATAAATAAATGTTGAAAGTACTCTTGAAATACACAGAAAAAAATGAGTTATTAGTTTTGCATAGAAGACAGTGTCTGATTCATAAATGAGTACATTTGTCTCAGGGACAAGTGAGAGAAAACAGAGCCCAATTATACATCCAAATTCAGGAGTGCTGAGTTTGGGACATTTTCACCTTCTTCTCATACATTACATCTCAACCATGGTTCCCGCTCACGTCCCCCATCGAGCCACTCCCCCGAGCCCTTTGTCTCCCACATCCATGCCTGTTTTAGAAAGTATGGTGGTGTTGCTATATTTTTAGCTTCCTATTTTATACCTGATAACAGTCTCAGAAAACTCGGTTTTCTGTAAGAATGAATACAGTTGTTTGTTTGTTTAGGTTCAGTAGCTACAAAACCAAACATTAAAATATAAGCTAGCCAACTTGCACAGGTTTAAGTGTTTACCAATAGAGCACCACATCGACGTTAGCTCCAGACTGACACCAGCCGTGTGTAGATGACGGTGCACCTACAGAACTAGGCAAGTACCACGCAGAAGAAAGGCTGGCCTTAACCAGCCAGGTGTCTTTAGCTTCTGCCCAAGTCATGCGGTGAAAATCGTCAAATGTAACTGTCAACCCCCTAATCCTCTTTACCTCCAGTTCATCTTTGCTTGTTATGGTTCTGCTTTCGTTACTTTATCAGTTGTTACAGGGAGTGGACGCAGAATGTTCAACTATTTTCCTGCTGAAGGACCTCTAGGATTCCTGCAGATGATTTTGCAATAAAATTCTTAGATTTTAACATAGACTTTTAAAGTATTCAAAGCATATGCTTTTGGATTATTAATTGTACATCTGAGAAACGCTAGATTTCTATTAAAATGACACATTTATGCTCCCCTGAAATTTTTAAAACTTTCCTCTTGTTACTAGTGGCTTATGAGTAAAAATAGCAATTTGGTCTGCTGTACATTGCAATTATTGTATTTTGATCTACATTTTCTTGGATTTCAATAATAATTTACGTAAAAAGAATCTTAGCTTTTCATCCATATTAAGGTAAAAGTACACATATTTGATTATTTTTCTTTAAAAAAGTCAAGGTTCATATATTAAAACTTGTGATATATTATAGCTCCATTTTACACCTTATGAAATTTGTCAAATTATAGGTCAATCAGTTGTAAAGATGAAATTTACATAAACTTTAATTGGTTTGCTTCACTGCAGTGTATAAATTTAAAAGATGGAATTCATGTTAGAGCTGATAATTTCACAGTAAATTTATGCATCTCAGTTTGAAGAACTTTTAGGTTGTAAATTGTTTAATATATATGAATTTTATTATTATTTATTAAAATTTTTTCACTCTGTATCCCAGCTGTAGCCCCCTCCCTCATCTTCTCCCTTTCCTACCCTCTCTCCCTCTTCTCCCCCATGTCCTTCCCCTAGTCCACTGATAGGGGAGGTCCTCCTCCCTACTATCTGACCCTAGCCCATCAGGTCTCATGAGGACTGGCTAGATCCCTCCTGCATCCCCTCTGGAAAGATGGGAGGCTTCAACTCAGAGAAAACACTACATGAGAAGACGTAAATAAATAAAGAGCAAGAATCTTTACAAAAGAGCAATGGAATGAGTTGTTTCTTCCAACAGAAGAAACTAGTGAGCACATAGCTAGAGGAAATAAGCAAGAAATTAAAAAAAGAAGAAAAACTGGAAGAAAGACATTGAGGACTAAAAAATATAGTCATTGTACCCGTTCTCTGGAAATACAAGGCTCATGAGAGCTTATTAGGAAGAAAGAGGATGTCAGTAAATTTGTGAGCAAAAGAACTAGATCCATTCCTAAACAATACACCTTCTTAGGATTAAACCATGAAAAAACCCCAATAGCAACAAAATTTAATAAAAGTAAAATTTTCTTCTATCAAAATAAAGTCCAAGATCTGAATGTCTCCCTGTTGAATTCTATAAATACTTAAGAAAGATTAATTCCAAAATATATTACATTACTGCAAATACTCTATGAGATCAGTTTTACCATAGAACCAAAGTTAGGTAAGAACACAATATTGAAGAAAACTATATATTAGCATCTTCACTAATGAAAATTGAAAATTTCTCAAAAAGCTGCTGCTACCTGAATTCCAACAGTCTTTATTCTAAAAATGCCACATGATTTGAGAAGTGAGTAAGTGAAAGGCTGCCTATTTAGCATGTGTGAGGCCTTTGGTTTCATTCTTAATGTGGGAAATATAAACAAACACTGTGCACCATGATCAAATGTTAGTCAACCTGGAAAGAAATATCTACTTAAAAATATGCAGAGCAATAAACACAGTCTAACTAAAATGATGCAACTTTCCCTTATCTCTTGTACACCCCCCTCTCTGCTCACCTTCCTCTCCCTCTTCAGATTCACTGTCTGGCAATTTAAAGTATCCGATCAGAATATTAGCTATTATACTTGGGAAACTAAGCCAAATTTCTGTTCTGGGATGCTCATTTCTCTGCCATTTAGGACAGGGTCACAGAGAAGTCCTAGCCCACAGCAAACAGTTTTCTGCAACTTCCTGTGTCGTGCATCTGATTGCTCTAGATAAAAAGCCCGCAAAAATACCATCCTCTAGATTTTCAGATTTATTGTAGTTCCTATCAAAATACCAGTGATATCTCTCAAAGAAATAGGGAGATCATCAAAAATCTAAATGTAACCAAAAACAAAATAGTTAAAGCAAACATGAGTAGAGAGAATCGTACAGAAGCCACTATAATGTGTGACTTCAAAAGATGCTGCAAATTCGCCATAATCTGGACAGCACAGTATTGGATCTATGGAATGAAGTGTAGAGCATGGTTGAAATCCCATATGTAAATAGCCAACTAACTTTCAACAAAAGTTCAAAGGTTCAATTAGAACACTTCTCTTAGAAAATAAGAGAAAAATAGAGAAAGACAGCAGATGCTAATACCCAGCAAAGCACACGGAAGTGTACCTACTTACATATGTAAACACAGTTTTCTTAAGGGGGGGACTAACTGCAAATTTATCTCATTATAGTAGGTCAAAATTTTTCTCTAATTAGGAGTGCGTTATTTTCTTAGCAGAGTTTCCAATCAAACAGTTGCTTTTTGCACTTGGAAATTTTACCAGATATATTTTTACAAATTACTTCATTAAAAGTTTTTTATAATAACATAGATGCTCTTTACCAAAACCTTTAAAGAAGTATAAAAATTATTTCCTCAAGAGAACAACCAATATACACATGTACCCAAGATGTAATTATTTATGCTCAAAACAATAATTTAAGATCTAGACAACTGCTTACAATTTGCATGTTTTTGTTCTTAGTCCTTCTCCCATAATTAAATTTTTGGAATGTATACACATTCTCACTATAAAAGACTCTGCTCATTGTTTTCCTTTATTTTGTTTTGTTGAGTTAGATAATTTAATAACTATGTTTATGAGGGGACGTGGAAAGTCTAAGAGGCGCAAATGAGGCAGAGGGATCCTGCAGAGACCAGAAAAAGGCATGCCAAGTGGAGGTGGAGTGCTGAGCTGCTTTCTGGCCTCCAGGGCTGCGGAAGCCACAGGGTGCGGCAGAGATGGAGAGAGGCGCCCTGCTTCCCTCCTTATGCTGCCGTGTTCTCCTTCATCTGAAGTCAACGATTGCCACAGAGCTCAGGAACGCACTGGTGTAGTTAATACGTTCCGGTGCAAAAGCAAGGAGTAGGGTTCAGAAAAGCATGTCACCTAAGCTCAAGAAGAAGCTTCAGCATAGAGTAAAAAGGCCAACAGTGCCAAGTGCAAGACCAAGGTATCATGCTGAGATACAGAGACACAGACACACACTTACACCCTCCCCAAACAAACCAAGCCAAAATGAAACAACAGCACAATGGAAACAGGAAGACATGGTCAGTAAAAGGTACATTAGGAGTTATTTTTTCTGCATTTTAATTATACTTGATACCTCTCTCTTCTATAGTTGTTCTTACAGCTATTCTGATTGCCCCTCACATTTCATTTTGCTGAAAACAAAGAGTTCTGCTTTATCTCTTTTGACATAGATTATTTATAATAATACTAGCCATGATTAAGTAAATTGCTCAGCTTAATTATCTCTATTAAGGAATTTTATACACATCTCACTGAAAGGAAAATCTGCTTTCAACTGTTTGTGTTAAAATTCATGGCTCTAAGCTACCACTCACCCTAGAGGATTCTGCACAGATTCTATTGCTGCGGGCTTTGTTCCCTTTTTTCAAATTAATATGTTTTCTACATTTCCCGGAAGTGAACACTTTTCCTATTGCTTTTCTAAGGTCATAGGAATCCATAGCCTATCAAAAGGCACCAATATATGCATCTAAAGTATGAACCAAGGAAACATGGGAAAATAATTGCCACCTTTAATGATGCCTATTTTATGAAACAATTTCTTCTTTGGTAGTGATAGTTGAGATTCCTATAATTTGTATTTAAAGTTAAGTTAAAGCATTGATAGCTAACATAGCCAATAGTCAATACATCCAAGCATGGCAAAAGGAAACTCAAATGCAATACAAAGCCAGATTAGACAATGCCTCAGTTTTTACTTCCAAGTCGAAAATATCAATATTTAGAATTTATCTTGTTATTCTTGAATATTCGACTATCTTGTGTCAGGTTAAAATAGACGGTGCCAAGAGTAATTTTGATATCACAGCTGTGCTATACAGAATGTGTCTGTATGCAAAGAAACAGGAGAAAGAGGCAGACAAGGACACAGAGACAGAGACCAAGAGAGAGAGACACAGAGAGAAAATATGCCTGCAGTTCTGCATATAGTTTCACAGTGTAGTCATATACAGGGACAAATGGAAATAACAAACAAACAAACAACCTTCACTGGATAATTTATATATTCAAGCAAGACAGAATCATAGAATTTTATTGTTTATCATAGTTTCTCTTGAATGTTTTCAGCACTAACAGAAGACACTTTCCATCACACACACACACACACACACACACACACACACACACACACAGGGGCAGGGAGAGAGAGAGAGTGGTTTAAGCACATTAGCGCATAATGGATGCATTCCAGTCAGAATCTGAATGCAACAGAAGAAACACCTGCTACATATGAGCTAAACAGAGCAAAAAGAGACTGACAGAAAGATACAAAAACTGTCTTACTAACTATCTATCACACATTTATTGGTGTGTTAAAACCAAATATTCAGCAGAGAAATATCATAGAATAACCAGAAAAGACTAGAAGAAAACTCATAAAATAAATTTAAGAAAAATGGTTTCTTTTAGCCTCAGAACATGGGGCTCTGAAATTTAATAACAGTCTCATATTATAAAATGTTTGAAACATAGTTGCAGCCGATATTAATTGCCATAGGCACTTAAAACTTTTCCCATATGTGGTCTATTGTTACTTTTCATCATTTTATTAGTCCTGTTTATTAAAAAAAGATTTTTAAAATTGCATCAAAACCAAAACCAAAGAATTCACGTAGTCAGAAACATTAAAAGTGCATGAGGTTCTGATAACAAAGAAGGCCTGACTTTCAGTTCATTAATTAATGAATTAATTGATTTAGTTAGTTAGTTATACATATGTTTATATATATATATATAAATCTTCTTTTTCTTACCTTTATCATTTTTTGAAAATTTTATATAGTGTATTTGATTATATTAACCCCTCTCCAATGACAATTTCCAGAACTATCACCCTCTTACCGATTCATGCAAATTGGTATCCTCTTTAGAAACAAACAAACAAACAAACAATTTTTACATGATAAATTATCTCAAACCAGGGAACTGGTGTAAAACTGGAATTGAACAGACATTCTTTTCTCTACAAATACGGCTTTTGGCTCTGTGACAGTAAAATGTGCATGCTACTTAGGTTTTCTAGGTTCTACAGGGAACCTAGTCTGTGTGCTGTTGCAAAGGTACTTTTCTTCCATGTAATTATATTTATGTAAGGTGCTTTGGATGAAGAGGTTTACTCGCCATAATGTGAGTGCATTTGTCCAGTTTGTTGAAGCCCATAGAGAAAATATGACCATGTCCTGACCTGCGGCAGACTGCTGCTTCAGAGACATCTCTTCCCCAGGATGCCAGCCTGGCATCCAGTACTGAAGATCGTTGACTTCAAAGCCAATAACATTCAAGTAGCATTTTTAAACAGATAAATATGCCCTTTAAATCTACATTTAAAATGTTATTGGCTTTATTTTTGCAGAGCTCAGTTAAGACAGTAGAGGTTGATGATTATTGCTATTCTAAAAAACAAATTCAATGCAGCTGATTCATAAAAACAAAAATGTAAGTATGTATATGGTACTAGGTAACATTTACCTACAGCTATAGGTTAAATGTTTAAATCAATGGATTAAAACATCTACTGAAGTCATCATTTTAGTGAAGAGATAGCCAGTGAAGTGAGAAAAAATATTTACTAGCTATATATATGACATAGTGGAACTTGAAAATTTAATCATCAACAAATCAAGCCACCCAATTAAAAAAATAGGCCATGTTACAACAAAAGGGAGTTCAAAGGAAAGAAGAAAAGAAAAAAAAGAGAGAAATGACTGAGATACATTTTAAAAAATGTTCAACATCTTTAAACATCCAAGAAATACAGATTAAAATTAATTTCAGAGTTCATCGTCCCTCAGTCATAATGGCTGAGATAGAAATGGAGATGACAACAAAGGCTGGAGTGAACGGGAGGAAGAGGACACTTATTTACAGGTGGTGGGAACGCAAGGTGGTGCAAGCACTACAGAAGTGAGCATGCAGGCTCTCCAAGAAGAAAAACCTGCTATGTGACTCATCTATGAAAGTGTTGGTTGTACATCCAAAACTCTAGAGCCCACTGCAGAGACAGCTGCCCATCCGTGTTCATTGCTGTGATGGCAGCAGCCTAGACATCCATCAGTTAATTAATGTATATTAAAATGCGGTAAACTTAGGAAAAAATATGAATGAACATGTATCACAAACTAGCCTTTAACTTGCTACATAGCAAAATGTGATCTTGAACTTCCAAATTCCAGTGGCTGGGATACGTACATAAGGATGTAACACCAAGCCTGGTTTACAGTGTGCTGAGAACTGAAACCAGTATGGTGTTCATGACTCTCAAGCGCTTTAGTAGCTCATCTGCGTTCCCACCCCCACTTCTCTAATAGTAACAAGCAAATCTATTTACAAGCATTGACAAATGTTATCTTGGGGAAAAATACACAGTTGATGCCAAACGACATATTGAATTACAAACATAGTCATGAGCTCTGTACTGAACACTATGAAAAACTACCCAAATTTCTGTACCTCGTTTTTTAATTGGATTACTTGGTTTGTTGGTACTTAGTTTCTAGAGTTCTTTATATATTCTGGATACTAGCCCTCTGTCAGATGTAGGGTTGGTGAAGATCTTTTCCCAGTCTGTAGACTGTCTTTTTGTTCTGTTGACAGTGTCCTTTGCTTTACAGAAGCTTTTCAGTTTCATATAGGTGGATATTATCCCTATAATATAGGATAAACATACTAATATCTATACTCCTAAGAAAGTAAACAACAGGGAAGACCCTAGGGAAAATTATTAATCCTCATTCAGAAGGGAAAACAGGATAGACATCAGAAGCAGGAGAAGACAGGGAACAGGACAGGAGCTTACCACAGCGGGCCTATGAAAGACTCTGCTGAGCAGGGTATTGAAGCAGATGCTGAGACTCATAGCCAAACTTTAGGCAGAGTGCAGGGAATCTTGTGGAAGAAGTAGAAGACAAAAAGACCTGGAGGGGTCAGGTGCTCCACAAAAAGACCAACAGAGCCAATAAATCTAGACCCAGGGTGACCTGCAGATAATAATGAATCAACCAAGGACCATGAATGGAGAGGACCTAGATCCCCTGCTCAGATGTAGCCCATAGGCAGCTCAGTCTCCAAGGGGGTTTCCTAGTAAGGGGAGCAGGAACAGTCACAGGCATGAATTTGCTTGCCTGATCTTTGATCAACTCCTCCTGGAGAGGCAGCCTTACCTAGACCACAGAGAAAAAGGATCCAGACAGTACTGATGAGACTTGCTAGGCTAGGGTCAGATAATAGGAGAGGAGGACCTTCCCTTTCAGTGGACTAGGAGAGCAGCATAGGGGGAGAAGAGGGAGGGAGGATGTAGCTCAGAAGGAGATGAGGAAATGGGATACAGCCAAGATAGAAAGTGAATAAACTGTAATGAATAATAATAATATACAAATAAAAACTACCCAAAATTTAAAACAATAGTTATGTAAATTTTACACACAAATGTATTTAGAAATTTTTTGTTTGTTTTCTAGCAACTATGATGCCTAATGGTTAAAAAAATAGTAAAAAATGATCAGGATCCTATATAAGAAAAAGCACTATCTGTTTAAGATAATTTCCTTTGGAGAAATACAATAAAACATTTGTTAACATGATTTTTATGAAGAAATTGTTTTGGTGACATTTTAATATTTAATATTAACTTGTGAAGAGTTTACATATGTGAAGACAGTCTTTTTAAATAATAACAAGCTATATTTGCCAGAGCAAATAAGAGAGTGATAATAAAAGAAGATAATCTGATCAAATAATTGAAGCAAATACTTGTTTCACTTTTATAAACCAAATCAACTCATTAATTCTGATGTTAATTTTCTTTTTATTTCTTTTGTTTTTTTCTGGTTCCTGGAGCTCATTGACTAGGTAGGCTGGCTAGCTAGCTCTAAGCATCCACTTATCTCCCTCTCCCCACAGCTGGGATTCCAAGCCTGGGCCACCACATCCTGCTGTTTATGTGTGTGCCAGGCAACAGACCCCAGTCCTAACGCTTGCAGAGCAAGCACTGTTCTGCCTGGATCCCCTCTTATTCAAACTTTAAACCCGTAAAAAAGCCAACTTTGTGTTTAGTCTCAACCATGTCCTTTTAATATCTGTTAATATGAACACTTAATCCAGCTCGTTGATGTACTGTTGTATTTAATCTCTTTTCTTAGATCCAGTCATTTCAAACTAGGTAGAGATTATTACATTGTACTATGATACTGACTTTTGGTACCGTCTAACAAAACTGGCTACATGCTTTTCTGGGCCCTATACGAACTAAAAAGATGAGAGCCCTGTTTAAACATTATGTTTATAATTATTTAACATATTTTATTGAAAATAGATTCTTCCTTCATACAATACATCCCAATAGTTTCCTTTCCCACCTCCCAGTAGAGAGAAGATATGTGGGGAGACAGCTGCTCTTGGTTTTTTTATCAATGTAGGACTACTTACAAATGTGTGTGCAAGCATGTATAATTAAGTGTATGGACACTTACATTTTCACTACTGGATTACGTGAACCACCAAGCTCAGCTTATCACTCACCGATATTGGTGAAAATAAACAACAAATACCTGCCAGAGAATAAAACTCAAAGTTGTAAACAAATGACTCAGTGCTTAGCTGCCCATTGAAGCACATTGATAGACAGTTTAACAGAATAAAACGTTCCTCTGCTCAAGAACACTATAGGCAAATTAAAGGTTGCATATGAACATTTTCATTTAGATGATGATTCCGCTTATATCGCATATATTTTTATTTCGCTAGGCAATTGTATATGCCACTTGCCATCCCCATGTTTCATCCTATCCCCTCTGATTGTTAACTGTGTTATAATTTCTACACAAGATTTGGAGATACTGTGGATGCTTATAAAAACTGTCTTTGTTATTTGTTGTTTCGAGATAATTTCTTCCAAAACTTAGTATCTATTTTTACACACTGCCACATCCACAGTTAAGGGTCAGAGTATGAAGCAGGACAGTTTACAGCACCCACCGCACATGTATAACTTGGCATTTCTACGTGCTTAGCGCCCTACGAGAGACAGCACTCCAGCTGGCCTTCTGGAGAAAGTGGACAGCTGCTTCCTCAGCTCTGTTTGCCACTCTGGAGCATCGGAATTCATTTCCTTCCAGTATCTCCCGCTGACTGGAGAGAGGTTTTCAAGGGACATGCGTGCCGCCAGATTAGGAATTTAACGTTATGCAGCACCCCTCTCACTTTATTTTGTTGTTTAGATTGATCCATAGATCAAGTCCAGATTTGCTGAAAGAGGTAATACATAAATTTTGAAGATTCTGTTATAATAAATGTGGTAACCACGACAGCTCTCTGGGGTCTCCGTGTTTCTTAGGCTTCTTTATCTGTATTTTCCAGAATTTTCACATCTACCTCCTCCTCCTTCCATGCTCCACCCAAGGTCCAGATCTTGTGCATGTCCCTCGCTAGAGAAGTTCTCCTCTCTCCTTGGCGAGATGCCTTTCCTTCGTCTGCAGTGCCTGCAGAGTGCCCACAGAGCTCAGAGACCCTCCACAGAGCGCTGGTGGCCTCCCTCTGCCCAGTAGTGCAGCATGCCACCTTGTGAGATCTCAATAGAAACTCTTCCTGTGCAAAAGTTTCAGTGAGTTCCTTCAAAATGTTTCCCATGACACTTGATAGACGCCTGTGCATTTAGCATACACAGTGGCGTTACTTTGAGACTCTCCTGTTTCCTTTCCCAGGTAAATATGGGTTGTAGCATAAGGCTGTCCACTTTTCCTTTGTTCTTAGTAAACCAAAAAATCTACTCAAAAAATCTGTCTGATTATTCAGATGCATGGTGCCATTTAGTACTTGCATATAAACGACTCTACTCTTAGCCCTCACGAAGGTCCCTGAGAGGCACTGTACGAGGCTCGCAGAGGCCAGCTGGAAATGCAGTAGCCATTCCACCATGTTCTCCTCCCTCCAGGCTTTGCTTATATCTTTGCAACCATATCCTTCCTTCCTCTGCTCTGGTTACTAGAGATAGTAGTGCTCTGCTTCTCTTCCAGCCCATCCTCCACACTCCTGCGATAAATGTGCGTGCTACTTGGGTAAGCGTGGGAGACTGAACTCTGCTGCCTCCAGCTGCTGCTCTGACACTACGTAGACCCAGTTCCTTAACTAGGTAAGACAACAGGAAGTAGCTCTGTCACTGGCAGAGGGCTGCTTGCCATACCTGCCTGGTTGTCCATAGGCAGTCTACTGACAAACTGCTGTGATCTATTCAGCTGTAAAGAAGAATGCCTCGGAGAGGCACAGGATGAGGTGGAGTTGCTGGCTGTATGGTATAGATTTCAGGTATCTGGTAATAGTGGTAATAACTCTTTTCACAGCCTCCATGAGGCTAGAAGCCCCTGTGCTATAGTAAGGTTGACTGGTCTCCTGAGGCTTACTGTGGTGTCGCAGACACTGTGACTGCTAGCTGCTGCCAGGGAGGCAGGATAACTGTCATTTGCACCGGAGACTCAGGTGGTGGCAGCGAGTGAAGCAGACACGGTGCTAAAGGCAGGATGCCAATGCTGAACAGGAAGATCTCACGTTTGGGAGCTGGATGGAGCAGTGTAGCCACTGGGAGGTTTTTCGTGAGAAGTTGTATGCACACTTTGCGTGTAGGTGGCAGCTGGGAGCCCGGCTACAGCTGGAAACAGGGGGCTACCTGCAGTTTCCAGAGACTTGTTTCCTACTGTCCTGGCAGGCCTGTGTCCATCCTAGAGATGGCTGGAGAGCACAATGGCCATGGCCTGCTGGGTTTCACTCTGTATGGAAGGACTAACATTTGGAAGTGCTCCCCTCACTCCTCTTTCTCGTAACAGTCATGTTTTCCTCTAAAAGACACCTCTTGGTTGGAATAGTATTTAAACTGAGACACAAAGTATTGAAAGGAAGTAAAAACCAAGAGTTGGCACAAGAGCGTTTTAGAGAGAAGAATTAGGCTTCTAATTCACACAAGGCTCCCAGCATGAGCAAAACCTAATATAGTAACAAACTGTAACTCTCTGAAACTCCAGACAACAAAGACTCGTTTTCAAATACAAAGATAAAGACTAGTAATTATAGGAAACATTGAGGAATAATTATATAAGTCCTACTTTTGTTACATCTGTGAAACCATTAGACATTTCAATTCACGTTTTGAGAAAATGTATGATTTATTCAGAGGACTGTTATCGAGCTATCAAGTCCATCAGTTGCAACTCTAAACCTGAAAGTTTGTGGTACATTCCAAAACTTTTAGGTGATTCATTTGGCAGCAAACTTTTATATGGAACTATGTAAAACTCTACATAACCTTTGTTCATCCCATTTTGTGTGAATATTTACTCATATTCCTGAATAAGATGATGTACTTAAAGCTGTATGTTGACTCAGACTCTTCTGGGAGGGTTAGTTAAATTAAAATCTAAAAGCTCCTAAATTAAAAAGTACTGCACATCACCTTAAGGTTCCCAGATAATGAGATGTAAACTTAAAGTTGCAGATTTTCCTGAGACATTAATTATGTACTGTGAAACTGAACTAAGATGAAAAGTATGTACAAAAAATAATAAGCAAAAAGAAAAGAATTGAAAATATAATTGCTGAAATAGAAATTTTCTTTCTTTTCATTTCTGCAGAAACTCATATTTAACAACCACATATAGACTAAAAAGCATTTATATGATTATCAAAATGTAAACAACTCTTTCTGTTCTACAGACAGGCATAAAACGAACAGCAACTACGTGAAATGATGAGAACAGTCTACCCACTTCAGTAAACCATATCAAGATAATCACTCACAGGCATGCCTGAGGCTAGTCTCTAAGGTGATTCTAAATTCTGCTGAATTAACAATCAATAGAAACCAGGCATTGCATAAATAAGAACACAGAAAACTGGACGGGAGATTATCCTTTCATGGTGTCTTGTGTTGCATGTTACATGGTCCTGATGTTTACTGTCCCTTTCATGAACTTAGTATTCAGAAAGCCAGTGTGGTACAATTAAAGGTATTTATGCAGGCACATGAGCGTGTATGCCTGTTCAAAATAGAAACAAAAGTAATTGAATTATAACTGACCTCAATATAATGATTATTGTAATTTCTTTAAAAAATTACTATTTGTTTTACACAGTAGGAAAAAAAGCTCACACAAGCATTTATTATAATTTCTTTTTTCTTATTATCATTTGTTATAATATATTCAATTTGTGTCCTGGCTGTGGCCCCCTCCCTCATCTCCCATGGTATATACTCACTCATAATCTAGGATAAACATACTAAAATCTATACTCTTAAAGAAGCTAAACAACAAGGAGGACCCTAGGGAAGATGTTCAATCCTCACTCAGAAGAACAAACATGATAGACATCAGAAGCAGGAAAAGACAGGGAATAGGATAGGAGCTTACCACAGAGGGCTTCTGAAAGACTTTACTGATCGAGATAGCATTAAAATTTTTGATTGTTGCTTGTGTAAGTGTTTTGCCCACAAGTATGCCCAAATATGTCAGAAGCAGGGTCAGATCAATAGAACTGGAGTCATGAGTGGTTGTGAGACACCATGGTGGGCATGAGAACTGAGCCCATGTCCTCTGTAGGGACGAGCACTGAACCCTTGTTCACTGGAAGGATGAGCCATCTCAAACCCTGTAAATACTTATTTTAAACATCACAAGTTAATTGTGATATATATACCTGGGTGTGCAGATATCCTTCGATCATGGATGTATCGTAACTAGCAGAGCCATTTCAGTTGTCTCATAATCTCTGCTGGTACTTCATCTCCTCTCACAGTACTGGTGGGACATTACTCAAACTGGTTCCTTTACAGAGATAAGGTAATGCCCAATCTTTAATCTGTATCACCTGTATGATTTATGTTTTACTTCAAGTATAAATTATATAGACAAAAGTAGTATAAAGAACACAACTTTGAGCCAGGAGTGGTGGTGCACACCTTTAATCCAAGCACTCAGGGAGGCAGAGGTGGACAGATCTCTGTGAGTTCAAGGCCAGCCTGGTCTACAAAGTGAGTCCAGGACAGCCAAAGCTACACAGAGAAACCCTATCTCAAAAAAAGAAAAAAAGAAAAGAAAAAGAAAAACCACAACTTTGATTTATATTAATTAATATTTTATTAAAAAATAATTTAGAAACAATCCTACTATTAATAATCTTAATATAACTTTATAATCCTACTATTCATGAAGGTGAGTGTTTTAAATATAAAATTAGTCTCAGTAAAGACTTATTTTTTGGGGGGAGTTGAAGAGGTAGATTCTCTTTCTTAATACAACTTACCTAGTTTTCCTGGAATAATATAACCTTACCCCTTTTCTTTCATTTAATTGTAAAACTAAAAAATATAAATTGAAGATAATTCAACATAATTGCTCATATTATGAAAGGTGCATGAATGTTATTTAATGTTGCATTGCCATTATATCTAAAAAATGTATGCTCTAAAGACTTTTATGTTTAAACAACCAACTTTACACTTTCTGCTGGTAGTAACTGATCTTTCTCCTGTGTACCCACACTCAGACACAAGTCAAGTTGTAAGAAGTAGCTCGTTACACATTTGACTCCATTTGGAGAAGTTAGTGTTACACAGAACAAATGTCTTTTACGAAATAAATCTTAAGACTCCCTCAGCTGGCAGGATTATGTACTCAGTATTTCATCCGTTAGCATCTGAAGAAATTGGTGAGTCACTCTTGGGAGAAGAAAAGATAGTAAAATTTAGAAACATGTTTGACTGAAATATATTTTATATTTGCTGAAGTGTTCTCTGGGAGCGTATGAATTTACCGAAAACGATACTCAAGAAAGTCTTTTATCTGCAGTTGTTGAGTGTTAGTGTTATGTAAGGTCTCTATAAAAATCCACCTACGTAGTTTAAATACTCAACATACAATGTGACGAGTTGGCTTGAGCTTGAGGTGCAACTTGAAAATCATTGAGAAATCCTAAAAATTCCAACCTTTAAATTTAAGAAAAAGGTGATACAACATGGAAGCAACCAATGCACACCATATCTGAGAGGCAGAGGATCTGAAACTCTGAAATTGAATACTCCAGACACCAGATAAAGAGGGTCCCAGTCTGAACTACAGAATCCACGAACAAACAGTAGTAGGATAAGCAAAAAGCCAGAGGTCGGTGTAAGAAAACATCCAACAAAAATCAGAACATCATGGCTTTACCAGCAACCCCCAAAATCAATGGATACTCCAATTCATCAGAAACTCAGGAGAATGATTTTAAAGATGTGATTATCCAGTTATTAGAGTCATATAAAGAGGAAACGAACAAATCTCTCGGGAAAATAGCGACACAAATGGAGTCAAATAAAGAGGAAATGAAAAAAAGCTCTCAAAGAAATAAAGGCAAATATAGCCAAACAAATAGAGGCACAAGTAGAGGCATGATTAGTGGCGTATAGAGAGGAAATGAACAAAAAAATAGAAGCAATCATAAAAAGACAAGACTCCGCATTCAAACAGATGAAGGAAATGGTGCAAGGCATGAAAACAGAATAGAATCAATAAAGAAAACACAAACTGAGATAACCCCAGAGCTGGAGAACATGAGAAAAAATAAGGAACCACAAAGGTAAGCATCAACAATAGAATACAAGAGATGGAAGAGAGAATCTCTGGTGCTGAAGATACCCTTGCTGAAATTGATACTTCTCTCAAAGAAAAAGTAAAATCAGAAAAGTCCCAAACACAAAGCAACCAAGGAATCAGGACACCATGGAAAGGCAAAATCTAAGAATAATAGGAATTGATGAAAAGGAAGATTCTAGGCTCCAGGATCCAGCAAATATTTACAAGAAAATCACAGAGGAAAATTTTCACAACTGTCCATAAACATACAAGAGGCCTACAGAATACCAAATAGACTAACCTAGAAAAAAAAAAAAAAAAAAAAAAAAAAAACTCTTCATGATACAACATAGTCAAAACAATAAATCTACAGAACAAAGAAAAGATAGTAAAAGCAGCAAGGGAAAAAGGTCAAGTAACATATAAAGGTAGACCTATCAAAATCACACCAGACTTCTCATCAGAAACTATGAAAGGCAGACGAGGCTGGGCAGATGTCATGCAGACACTAAGAGACCACAGATGCCAACCCAGACTATTGTACTCAGCAAAGCTTTCAATCAACATAGATGGAGAAAGCAAAATATTCCATGACAAAACTAAATTTAAGCAATATCTACAGAGCAAACCAGCCCTACAGAAGATACTAGAAGGAAAACTACAATCCAACAAAAATAACTACACCCAAGAAAACATAGGATAGAGATAACTTCACAACAAAAAAATTAAAAGCAAGCAAGCAAAGAATCACAGTAACACTACCAACTCCACAATAAAAGGAACTAACATTCATTGGTCACTATTATATATCAACATCAATGGATTCGACTCTCCAATAAAAAGACACAGACTAATAAAATTTATTAGTTGCAGAAACAGGATCCAACATTCTACTGCATTCAACAAACACACCTCTGCAATAAAAATAAACACTACCTCAGAGTAAAAGTCTGGGAAAAAATGTTTTTCAAGCAAATGGACCCAGAAAACAAGTTGGGGTAGTGATCCTAATATCCAACCAAAACTTTTAACCAAAATTAATTAAAAATGATAAGGTGGGGCACTTCGTTCTCATCAAAGGAAAAATCCACGAGGAGAACATCATAATTCTGAGCATCTATGCCCCAAATACAAGACTACCTACATTTGTACATGAAACATTATTAAAGCTGAAATCACACATCGATCCCAACACCTTAATAGTGGGAGTCTTCAACACCCCTCTCTCACCAAGAGACAGATCATCCAGACAGACGGTAAACAGGGAAATAATGGTTCTTACAGAGATCCTATATCAAATGGACCTAATAGATGTCTACAGAATTTTTCACTCAAATTCAAAAGAGTATAACTTTTCAGCACCTCATGGGACCCTCTCCAAAATAGACCATATAGTTGATCACAAAGGAAGCATCAGGAAATACAAGATTGAAATAATCCCTTGTATCCTATCTGACCAACATGGATTAAGCTGGACCTCAACAACAATAGAAATAGCAAAAAAGCCTACACGCACATGAAAACTAAACAACTCTCTACTCAATGACAGCTTGGTTAGGAAAGAAATGAAGAAAGAAATTAAAGACTTCCTAGAACTCAATGAAAATGAAGGCACAACATACCCAAACTAATGGGACACAATGAAAGCATTGCTAAGAGGAAAATTCATAGCACTAAGTGCCTTCAAGAAGAAATTTGAAACATCTCATACAAGCAACTTAATAGTCCACCTGAAAGTCCTAGAAAAAAAGAAGCAGATACATTCAAGAGGAGTAGACAGCTGGAAATATTCAAACTCAAGGTTGAAATCAATAAATTAGAAACAAATAAAAGAATCAATGAAACCAAAAGAGGTTCTTTGAGAAAATCAACAAGATAGACAAACCCTTACCCAAAATAACTAAAAGACAGAGAGAAACTATCCAAATCAGCAAAATCAGAAACAAAAAGGAGGACATAACTATAGACACTGAGGAAATCCAAACAATCATTAGGTCTTACTACAAAAGCCTATTAGCCACAAAATTTGAAAATCTAAATGAAATGGACAATTTTCTTCCTAGATTCCATTTACCAAATTAAGTCAAGATCAGGTAAATAGATTGAATACTCCTATATACCCAAGGAAATAGAAGCAGTCATCAAAAATCTCCCTTCCAAAAAAAAAAAAAAAAAAAAAAAAGCCCAGAGCCAGATGGCTTCAGCCCAGAATTCTACCAGACTTTCAGAGAAAATATACCTCCAATTCTCTTCAAACTATTCCACAAAATAGAAACAGAAGGAACATTACCAAACTTATTCTATGAAGCCACAGTCACCTTAATACCTAAACCACACAAAGAACCCCCCCAAAAAAAGAGAACTTCAGACCTACCTCTCTTATGAACATTGATGCCAAAATACTCAATAAAATACTCGCAAACCAAATCCAAGAACACATAAAAGATATCATCCATTATGACCAAGTAGGCTTCATCCCAGGCATGCAGGGGTGGCTCAATATATGGAAATCCAGCAATGTAATCCACCATATAAACAAACTGAAGAAAACGCACATGATCATCTCCTTAGATGCTGAAAAAGCATTTGAAAAAATTCAACACCAATTCATGTTTAAAGACTTGGAGAGATGAGGGATACAAGGCACAAACCTAAACATGGTAAAGGCAATATACAGCAAGCCTATAGCCAACATCAAACTCAATGGAGAGAAACTTTAATCAATCCCACTGAAATAAGGACAAGGCAAGGCTGTCCACGCTCTCCATATCTTTTCAAAATAGTACTTGATGTCCTAGCTAGAGCAATAAGATAACTAAAGGAGATCAAGGAAATACAAATCTGAAAGGAAGAAGTCAAAGTGTAACTATTTGAAGAAGATATGATACTAAACATGAAGGACCCAAAAAATTCAACTAGAGAACTCCTTCAGGTGATAAACACCTTCAGCAAAGTGGCTGGATACAAAATTAACTCAAAGAATCAGAAGCCCTCCTGTATACAAAAGACAAAAGGGCCGAGAAAGATATTAGGGAACCACAGCCTTCACAATAGCCATTAATAACATAAAGTATGGAAAGATCTCCCATGTGCATGGATTGGTAGGATTAGCATAGTGAAAATGGCCATTCTGCCAAAAGCAATTTACAGATTCAACGCAATTCCCATCAAAATACCAACACAATTTTTTACAGACCTTAGAAGAACAATTCTCAATTACATATGGAAAAACAAAAAAGCCAGAATTGCCAAAATGATCTTGTACAACAACAGATTGTCTGAAGGATCTCTATCTCTGATCTCAAGCTGTACTACAGAACAATGGTAATTAAAACCGCATGGTATTAGCATAGAAACAGAAAGGAGGATCAATAGAACCGAATAGAAGACCCAGAAATAAATCCACACACCTACAGATACTTGATTTTTGACAAAGAAGCCAAAACCATTCGATGGAAAAAAAAAAAAAAAGATAGCATCTTCAACAAATGGTGCTGGTGTTACAGGATGTCTACATGCAGAAAAATGAAAATAGATCCATACTTATCACCTGCACAAAACTAAAGTCCAAGTGGATCAAAGACCTCAACATAAAACCAGACACACTAAATTGGTTAGAAGAAAAAGTGGGAAAGAGCCTAGAACTCATTGGCACAGGAGACAACTTCCTGAACAGAATACCAACAGCACAGGCTCTAAGATCAACAATCAATAAATGGGACCTCATGAAACTGAAAAGCTTCTATAAAACAAAAGACACTGTCATCAAAACAAAACAACAGCCTATAGACTGGGAAAGGATCTTCACCAACCCTCTATCTGACAGAGGGCTAATATCCAGAATATATAAGGAACGAAAGAAGTTAAAAAGCAACATATTAAGTAATCCAATTAAAAAAAATGGGGAACAGAGCTAAACAGAGAACTCTCCCTAGAGGAATATCGAATGGAAGAGAAAAAATTAAAGAAATGCTCAATGTCCTTAGCCATCAGAGAGATGAAAATCAAATTGACTGAGATTTCACCTTATACCCATCAAAATGGCTAAGATCAAAGTCTCAATTGACACTACATGCTGGAGAGGATGTGGAGAAAGGGGAACCCTCCTCCATTCCTGGTGAGATTGTAAACTTGTACAACCATTTTAAAAATCAATCTGGTGCTTTTTCAGACAATTAGGAATAGTGCTTCCTCAAGATCCAGCTATACCACTCCTAGGCATATATCCAAATTATGCTTAATTACACAACAAGGACATTCATTTAACCAGGTTTGTAACAACTTTATTCATAATAGCCAGAACCTGGAAACAGCTCAGATGTCCCTCAAAGAAGGAATGGATACAGAAATTGTGGTACATTTACACAATGGAATACTACTCAACAATTAAAAACAAGGAAATAATGAAACTTGCAGGCAAATGGTGGGATCTAGAAAAGATAATCCCTGAGTGAGGTATCCCAGAAGCAGAAAGACACACATGGTATATACTCACTTATAAGCGGATACTAGACCTATAATATATGATAAACATTCTAAAATATGTACTCCTAAAGAAACTGATCAAGAAGGAGGATCCTGGGTAAAATGATCAATCCTCACTTAGAAAGACAAACAGGATGGACATTAGAAGAAGGAGAAAACAAGAAACATGACAGGAGCCTACCACAGAGGGCCTCTGAAAGACTCTACCCAGCAGTGTTTCAAAGCAGATGCTGAGACTCATAACCAAACCTTGGGCAGAGTGCAGGGAATCTTATGAAAGAAGGGGGAGTTACTAAGAATTGGAGAGGACAGGAGCTCCACAAGGAGACCAACAGAACCAAAAAATCTGAACACAGGGGTTTTTCTGAGACTGATACTCCAATCAAAGTCCATTCATGGATATAGTCTAGAACCCCTGCTCAGATGAAGCCCAAGGCAGCTAAGTATCCAAGTGGGTTACTCTAGTAAGGGGAACAGGCAGGGACTGACTTTCACACGAACAGGCTCTTTGACCACCCCCCAAGGGAGGACCAGCCTTGTCAGGCCACAGAGGAGGACATTACAGCTAGTCTTGAAGAGACTTGATAAGGTAGGGTCAGATGGAAGAAGAGGAGCACCTCCCCTATCAGTGGACATGGAGAGGGGAATGGGAGGAGATGAGAAAGGGAGGGTGGTATTGAGAGAAGATGTGTCAGGGGGTTACAGCAGGATAAAAAGTGAATAAAATATTATTAATGTAAAAAATAAAAATGAAAAAAAGAAAAAATTTGCAGAAGATAATTAAGACCTGAAAAATTAACAGAAATTTTATCTCAAGTTTTCACAAGACAAAATAAAAAATGCAGTTGTTTGCATTTTCAGATAAAAATATTGTGTTCATTGTTGATATGTATTTTTATAATTGAAATCATTTTCAAAATGATTCTGTTTTGATAATGCCTTTAGTCATAGCTGGTATTTTCTATTAGTTTGTTTAATGCAACTGTGTGTCTAGATTCCTTTTAACAGTCCTAGCTATCCTGGGAACTCCATAAATATGTGAATAATTTGAAATTTAAATATAAAAATTTGTTTTCTGAGTGTAAAATTGTAAAATCATAAGGGCCAAGAGAACATAATGTAGACTTGGAAATAATGTAAAGAATCTTTAGCTATATTGTTTGACTATCAGTTATTTGAAATTTCACGAGGAACTTTACATTGAAATAATATATTTGAATAAAATTTTAAAAATTGAAAGGAACCCATGAACCATCTGTTGGGTATATTATCGAGCCTTCTCTGAATAGTGGGAAGAGGCAGCAGCCTGAAGAGAAACATCACTTGAGTGTGTCAAGCATATGTTTAACAAAGAGTCAGCTCTAATATTTCAGGTTCTTCATAGATTTAGGTATTGATGTCATCATTCAGTACCTTGTTTATTCAATTTATTATAATATCCTTGAGCTTATTATATTGCTACAAATGACAGAATACAAAAACTTTAATTTGTTATTACTTAATTTCAAGAAGGAAAAAATAACAAAACTGTCAAATTGAAATCAAATAATGAAAACTCTTATCTGGGAAAATTCTGTCCCACCACATGTAAGAAAATTAACTATAATTGAAGTATGACTCTGACTTTGTTAACTCTCACAGAGCACCTGTAGCGAGATCTGGAAGAACAAGACAAGAGAAGGCAGGCATGTGTAAAGTGGCCTGAAAACTTGCCTGTGCTACCCCCATGGTCCTATTTCAATTACAGGTGATTTAGTGTAGATTAGAAGATGGATCACTCCCATAGAGGCAACATTTCTTACTTACAAAAAAAAGTTAATAAAAGAAGATACCAAGGGATTTTTGTCAACCCACTTCTCACCTGGCTAAAGCCAGGATCACTTCTATTAAACCAGAAATCATCTATTCATGCCTACTTCTTTGAAAAAAAAAAAAAAAAAGAGCAGACAAAAGATGTCAAATGGAAGAAAACATTATCACTGTTATCAGGAACGCCCAATACTTTCTTAAACAACGGACAAAAAAAAATTCCAGCATCCACAGAAAAGAAAAAAGAAAGGATGACACTGTATCAGCACAGTTCACAAAATTCTGACCTCATTTAATACTCCTTAATTATAATATTGATTAGATTATAATAATTAATGAAAATACTGACTTATCACCCAGGTGAATGACAAATAAAAACACCTACAAGTCAACCACCTTCAAGCTCTAGTACATGGCTAAAAGGCAACGGGACCCATCAGTTGTTTCGTATCTTGACTGGAGAAAGGTCTAAGTTGTGCTTTTACCTAACTGCTTAGGATAATTCCAGACTAATGTTATTAACTCACAGAAAATAAAATCCATGAGATAAAAGTAACTAAAGTCAACCAAAATAATGAAAATTCAACTCTTAACATAGAACTGAGGAGCACTAGAAAATGCTGAAAGTGAGAGAAGTGGTATTACCCAGAGAAGAATGTCTCCAATTTATTACCTAACACCGAATGTCCAGCCCAAGAACCATGCACATACAGGAGACTTTATCAAATAGAACAGGCTCTATGTATGTACTTGGGAATGTGTGTGTGTGTGCATTACCACAACTAAAAGAAAAAGAGTTTATGAATATGTGTAGGATCAAAATAGGGTTCATGGAAGGACAAGAAAAGAGAAAAGGGAGGAAATTGTTATATTATATTATATTATAATTCAAATATACATAATAAAATAATGACCACAAATAACAAATACTACCTTAAAGAACTTTGTATTTATCCTTCATTTAATGTTATAACAACACTACATAACTTATCCCTCCATATTCCCTCAACTTCATTGATGATTAATTTATACACAATACAATTCAAACTTTAAAGAGTCTTTTTGATGAGCTTGAAGTTGCATCTTGTTGTGCAGATGCCCATGTGTGAAATACAGATTTTTTTTTTCTACATCCTGGAACACTATGCTTCCCTCAGGCTCTTCTCTAACCTGTATAACTCAAAGTTACTGATGCATGTTCTGTCATTAATTCTATACTTTCCTAAAATCTTATGCAAATGCATTGAGAGATGATTTCTAAAGTCTTCTATTTTAGCAAGAAGTATTTAATATTTCTCCATACTGCAGCACATATCAGCTCATTCTTGTTTACTGCAGAGTAGTTTCGTCGGACACAGCAATCCACTCACCAGTTGACAGACATGTGTATCATTTTTATTTCCAGACTATTCTGTGTAAACTTCTGTGTGAGGCTTGCTATCAGTGTTTACATGGGCACGGGAAAATATCTTTAGGAAGAAAGTTGATGAACTACTGAGTAGTTATCAATTTGCCTTGATAAGAAGTACTTATTTCTCAGTGACTGATCAGCTTCTATTTCTGCCACACCTACAGCAATTTCTGGCATTGTCATCATTTCATTGTTGGACATTCCGATGATTGCCCAGTGCTGCCTGAGTTTCAGACAAGAATGTCTTTCCATGATAGATTTTACAAATGGAATTCATTTACACCATATTTTACCTTGAAACTCTCCAACTAAGCTAATTTATTAACTGTTTCTCCTATAAAATTTCTCAAGTAGATACAGAGACTGACTGCAATTTTAGGGTAAATAATGAAAAAGTGCATTCATTTAAGTCATCCTCTGAAAGCTGTATAAAGTAATAAACATGACGTTACTTAAATATCTTCCGGAAGTCTTTTAAGGTGTGAGTGTGTACGCGTATGTGAGTATGTATGTGTGAGTACGTGTGTGCCTTCATTTATGCATGCACATGGTTGAGAGTAGAGAGAAAGATATGTGATAGAATAAATGCTTGTAATTGTTCGTATCTTAACAATATTGTCACCCAGGAATACTACATAGCTAATAAAAATAATACAAATCACACTTTAAATACATTTGCTCTATAAAATATGTTAAACATGCACATAAAATAGTGTTGAGTCTCTATTATTTCTTACTATTTGAAAATTGTCTTTTGGTATAAACAATGCTAGGAATCCCAGAGGTTCCTGTTAAACACTGAAAATACACCAAGCACACAGTAATAACTTAAGAAAAATAAGTTAATTATAAATTTGGTTGATTTATTTTATAATTATTGAAAATAAATTCTTTTCTGATACAGTATATCCTGATTATAGTTTCCCCTCCTCCCAGTTCCTCCCCCTACAAATCGCCCCTTTTCCTGTCTCTCATTAGAAAAGAAGACGCTTCTGAAAGGTAACAACCAAACATGACAAAATGAAATATAGGATAAAGCAAAAACATTCATATGGGAGTTGGACATCTCTGTTCAACAGGAGGAAAATCTCAAGAGCAGGCAGAAGACTCAGGGACCCACTTGTTCTCACAGTCAGGAGTACCGTAAAAACATTAAGCTAATAGTGATAATATGTACACAGAAAACCTGGTGCAGAACCACATAGGCCCTGTGCTTACTGCTTCAGCCTTGTTAGTTGATGCAGAGGGCTGTGTTCTCCTGGTGTCCTCCATCCCCTTTGACCCTTATAATATTTCTGCCTCCTCTTCTATAGGATGCCCTGAGCTTTGAGGAGAAGGGATTGAGGAAACTCTTTCTTCATGGAATGTCTGGCTTTGTGTCTCTACATCTCTTCCCATCTCCTTCCTAAGGAAGCTTCTCTTATAGGGACTGAATAAGGCACTAACCTATGAGCATTGCAGAGTATCAGTTGGACTCTTTATTTATTTTCAAACCAGTGGTGTTTTGTTTTACCCTACATCCCTGGACCACCTAGTCTGTGGTTCACGGTTACTGAAGCAGTGTTGGACATGGGTTCTTCCTTATGGAATGGGCCTCAAGTCAAATTAGATATTGGTTGGCTACTCCCACAGCTTCTATGCCATCGTTGCCCTTGCATATTTTGCAATCAGGACAGATTGTAGGTCAAACGTTTTGTTGCTGGGTTGGGAAACAACCTAGATTCTCCTCAACCAAAGAAATTTGATACATAAATTATGATACATTTACACAAAAGAACACTACTCAGCTATTAAAAACAATGAAATTTGCAGGTAAATAGATGGAACGAGAAAAGATCATGCTGTGTGAGGTAACCCAGAACCAGAAAGACACACATGGTATATATTCACTTATAAGTGGCTATTAGGCATATAATACAGGGTAAGCATACTACATTCCATAGACTTAAAGAAACTAAATAATAAGGAAGACCCTAGGGAGGATGCTTAATTCTCATTCAGAAGGTCAAACAGAATAGACAAATAGAAGAGAGGGAACAAGATGGAAACCTACCATAGCTATCTTCTGAAAGACTCCACCTAGCATCAGAATGAGGCAGATACTAAGACACAGCCAAACATTGGGCAGAGCACAGAAAATCTTATGGAAGAGTACAGAAATAGAAGGACCCAAAGGGGACTGAAGCTCCATAAAGAGACCAACAAAGCCAAAAATCTGGCCTTAGGAGGAAACACAGAAACTAATGTACAAACTGAGGATCATGCATGGAGAGAATCTAAAGCCCCTGATCAGATGTAGCCGATAGGCAGCTCAGTCTCCATGTGGGTTCCCTAGTAAGGGGAGCAAGGTTTATCTCTGTCGTGGATGTGATTGCCCACAGCAAGCCCTGGCTATCCTAACTCAGCAGGAACACAAGAAAATGGTCATAACTATATTTTTATGAAGATCAAAATGGCCTTTAAAGGGTAAATAAATATCCTTAAAAAATGGAATAAACAAAATCAAGTAGGTGAAAGAAAGGAATAAAACAATTCAAGACCTGCAAATAAAAACAGAGACAATAAAGAAAACACAAACTGATAGAATCCTGGCGATTGAAAACTTAGGGAAGAAAACAGGAATTACAGAAGTAAACATCGCCAACAAAATACAACAGATGGAGGAGAGACTCTCAGGCATAGAAGATACAATTGAAGAAATCAACACATTAGTCAAAGAGAGTGTTAAATTTAAAAAGTTACACACACACACACACACACACACACACACACACACACACACACTCCAAGAAATCAGGGATATGAAAAGACTAACCCTAAGAATAATAGGAATAGAAGAAAGAAGACTCCTGGATCCAAGGATCAGAAAATATTTTCAACAAAATCATAGAAGAAAATTGGCCCAACATAAAAAAGAGAGATGCCTATAACCATACAAAAAGCTTACAGAACACCAAATAGATTGGACCAGAAAAGAAAATCACCCTATCACATAATAACTAAATGTACAGAACACGAAATGTAAAGAACAAAGAGAGATATTAAAAGCTGCATGTGGGTTTTCCCCTATCCCTGCCCTCTAGGCCTCAGAAAGGAGGAGTCCTCCTCCCCTACCAACTGACTCCAGCCCATCAAGTCTCATCAAGACTTCCTGCATCCTCTTCCTCTGTGTACTGACAAGGCTGCCCCATCAGTGGGACGTGATCTAGGAGCAGGAATCAGAGTCCAGGTCAGAGACAGACTCTGCTCCTCTTACTAGAGAACCCACATGGAGACTGAGCAGGGGGTCTAGTTCCTCTCCATGCATGGTCCTTTATTGGAGCATCAGTCTATGCAGGCTCTCCTGGGCCCAGATTTACTGGCTCTGTTGGTCTTCTAGTTGATGGTTAGCCATTTGGGGTTCTTTGTCTATATGAATTTGAGAATTGTTCCTTCAAGGTCTGTAAAGAATTGCCTTGGTATTTCGATGAAAATTATATTGAGTCTGTGAATTGTTTTTTCTAAGTTGGCCATTTTTACTATGTTACTTCTACAGATCCGTGAGCATGGGCTATCTTTCCATCATCTGATTTCTTCTTCAATTTCTTTCTTCAGAGACTTGAAGTTCATGTCATACAGGTCCTTCACTTGCTTGGTTAGACTTACACCAAGATATTTTATTTTTTGTGGCTATTGTGAAGGGTGTAGTTTCCATAATTTCTTTCTCAGCCCATTTATCATTTGTATACAGAAGGGCTACTGATTTTTTGGAATAAATTTTGTATCCAGCCAATTTGCTGAAGGTGTTTATCAGCTGTAGAAGTTCTCTGGTAGAATTTTGAGGATCATTTATGTATATTATCATGTCATATGAGAATAGTGATATTTTGACTTCCTCCTTTCCAGTTTGTATCTCCTTGATCTCCTTTAGTTGTCTTATTGCTCTAGCTGGGACTTCAAGTACTTTATTGAAGAGATACCTTGTCTTGTCCCTGATTTTAGTAGGAATGCTTTAAGTTTCTCTCCATTTAACTTGATGTCGGCTATTGGCTTGCTGTTTATAGCAGTTATTGTGTTTAGATATTCACCTTGTATCTCTGTTATCTCCAAGACTTTTAATGTGAAGAAGTGTTGGATTTTGTTAAAGGTTTTTCAGCATCTAATGAAATGATCATGAGGTTTTGTTCTTTTAGTTTGATTATATGGTGGATTATATTGATGGATTTTTGTATATTGAGCCACCCATACATTACTGCAATGAAGTCTACTTGATCATGGTGAATGATAGTTTTGATGTGTTCTTGGATTTGGTTTATGAGCATTTTGTTGAACATTTTTGTATCAAGGTTCATAAGGGAAATTGATCTGTAATTCTCTTTCCTTGTTGGGTCCTTTGTGTGGTTTAGGTATCAGGGTGACTATGGTCTCAGAGAATGAGTTTGGAAAAGTTCCTCTGTTTCTATCTTGTGGAATAATTTGAGGAGTATTGGCATTAGCTCTTTAAAAGTATGGTAGAATTCTGGATTAAAACCATCTGGCCTTGGGCTTTGTTGTTGTTATTATTGTTGTTTGAAGGCTTTTATTAACTATTTCTATATCTTTAGTTGTTATTGGACTACTTAAGTTGTTTACCTGGTCTTGACTTAAGTTTTGTAAGTGGAATTATCAATAAAATTGTCTATTTTATTTAGATTTTCCAATTTTGTGTAGTACAGGCTTTTGAAGTAAGACTTAATGATTCTTTGATCTTTTCAATGTTTGTTGTAATATCCCCCTTTTCATTTCTGATTTCATTGATGTGGAGAGTGTCTCTCTGTCTTTTTGTTACTTTGGCTAAGGGTTTGTCTATCTTATTGATTTTCTCAAAAAACCACCTCTTAGTTTTGTTGATTCTTTGAATTGTTCTCTTTGTTTCTAATTTATTGATTTCAGCCCTGAGTTTGATTATTTCCAATCATCTACTCCTCTTGGGTGATATTATAATGGATATTCCAGATTGTTTCTTGGTTCCATTTGCTTGGAAAACCTTTTTACCAGCTTTTTACCCTAAGGTAATATTTATCATTGTTGAATAGGTGTGTTTCTTGTATGCAGCATACCAATAGATCATGTTTGTTTTTTTTTTTTTTAATCCATTTTGTTAGCCTGTGTCTTTTTATTGGGGAATTAAATCTATTGATGTTGGGAGATAGTAAAGACCAATCATTGTTAGTTCCTATTATTTTGATGTTGCTTGTGGACCTGTGTGTGTGTGTGTGTGTGTGTGTGTGTGTGTTTTGTCTTTTGGTTAAAATAACTTCAGTGGAGTTATTTATTTCCTGTGTTTTCTTCACTATAGCTAACCTCTTGGGTTGGTGCTTTTCTTCTAGTATCATCTGTAGGGCTCAATTTGGGCATATATATTTTTTAAAATTCATTTTGTCATGGAATATATTGTTGTCTCCATCTATAGTTATTGAAAGTTTTATTGGGTGTAGTAGTCTGGGCTGACATCTCTGATCTCTTAGGATCTGCCAGACACCTGTTGAGAACTCCTTGTGGTTTCTCTGGTAAGAGGAGCAGAGTCTGTCTCTGACCTGGACTCTGATTCCTGCTCCTAGATCACGTCCCACTGATGGGGCAGCCTTGTCAGTACACAGAGGAAGAGGATGCAGGAAGTCTTGATGAGACTTGATGGGCTGGAGTCAGTTGGTAGGGGAGGAGGACTCCTCCTTTCTGAGGCCTAGAGGGCAGGGATAGGGGAAAAGAAGGAGGGAGGTTGAGACCAGCAAGAGATGAGGGAGAAAGCTATGATCAGATTGGGATGTAAAGTGAATAAATTAAAAAAAATTAAATAAAAAAATTTCTGGAGATATCACTACACTTGATTTCAAGCTTTACCAAAGAATAGTAGTAATAAAAACTACATGTCATTGGCATAGAAACATATAGTTTGATGAATGGACTCAAATTGAAGACCCAGAAATAAACCCACACACCTATGGACACTTGATTTTTGACAAAAAAGCCATACTGTACAATGGAAAAAGAAAGCATCTTCAACAAATGTTGATGGCCTAGCTGGATATATGCATGTCGAAAAAATGCAAATAGACCCATATTTCTTACCTTGCACAAAACTCAAGTCCAAGTAGATCAAAAACCTCTACATAAATCTTGATACACTAAATCTAACAAAAAAATCTAACAATAAAAAGTGGAGAATAGTCTTGAACTCATTAGTACAAAAGAACACCAACAGCTCAGGCATTAAGATCAATAATCAATAAATGAGACCTCATGAAACTGAAAAGCTTCTGTACTGCAAAAGACACTGTCAATAAGACAAAATGGCAGCCAAAGAATAGAAAAAGATCTTCATCAACCCTACACCTGACAGACTGCTATTATCCAAAAGATAGAAAGAAATCAAGAAATTAGACACCAACAAACCAAACAACCCAATTAAAATGTGGGGACAGAGCTAAACAGAGAATTCTCAACATAGAAATCTTGAATGGCAGAGAAACACTTAAAGATATGTTCAATGTCCTTAGTCATCAGGAAAAGATGCCGACAAAGTTATGGAGAGAGGGGAACCCTCCTCTACTGCTGGTAGAAATGCAAACTTGTACAAACACTTTGGAAATTAATCAGGAAATTAATTTCCTCAGAAAATTGTTAATAGCTCTTTTTCAAGACCCAACTATATGACTCCTGAGCATATGCCCAAACGATACTCCACCATACTACAAAGACATTTGCTCAGATATGTTTATAGCAGCTTTATTCGTAATAAGCAGAACCTGGGAACAACCTAGATGTCCCTCAACCAAAGAATAGATAAAGAAAATGTGGTATACACTGGAATACTAATCAGCTATTAAAAACAAGAACATTTTGAAATTTGCAGGCAAATGGATAGAACAAGAAAAGATCTCCCTGAGTGAGATAACCCAAACCAAAAAGACATGGATGATATGAACTCACTTATAACTGGATGTTAGCCATAAGGTACAGGATAACCGTGCTACAGTCCATAACCAATAAGAAGTTAAGTTATAAGGAGGGCCCAAGGGAGGGTCTCACTCAGAAAAGGCAATAAAATGGGCATATTGCAGATGGCTGGCTGGAAGGATCTGGCTAGGAACGGGGATAGAGAGGGGAGCAGGGTTGGAGATTAGGAGTGCCTTGCAGGCAGAGAAGGCCATGTAATATAATGGAAATAGGGGTGTGGGCATCTCTGGAACATGCCAGAGACCTGGGATACGGGAGGCCCAAGGAAGTCTATGGGGTGGCCCTAACTATGACTCCTAATAGCGGGTAATATAGAGCCTGCCGTGTCCCCCTCCTGTAGCGAGGCAGGTCTTCCAGTGGAGAGATAAGGACACCACCCCACTCACAAAACTTTCAACCCCAAATTTGTCCTGCCTATAAGATGTATAGGGACAAAGAAGGAGCAAAACAGAGGGAATGGGCAACCAAAAACTGGCCCAACCTGAGACCCATCCCCGTGGGACAGAACCAATTCCTGACACTGTTACTCTGCTATACTTGTAGGCAGGAGTCTAGCATGACTCCTCTGAGAGGCTTTGCTTGGCAGCTGACGGGAACAGATGCAAAGACACACAGACAAGCAATAAAGTTTCAGGACTCCTATGGAAGAATTGGCAGAATGACTGAAGGAGCCTGAGAGGTCAAAAACTCCACAAAATAACCTACAGAGTCAAGTGACATGGACCCATCAGGGCTCACAGAGACTGAACCATCAACCAAAAGATATGCACGGAACAGTCCTAGACCCCTTGCAGATATGTAGTAGATGTGCAGCCCGGTCTTCATGAAAATCCCCCAGGAACTGGAGTGGAGTCATCTCTGACTCTGATGCCTCCCTTTGGATCCAGTCCCCCTGACTGGGCCGCCTTGTCTGGCCACAGTGGAAGAGGATGTGCCTAGGCCTGCAGTGACTTAATGTTTCAGGGCAGCTTCTCTGAGGAAAAAAAAGGAGAGAATGGAAGGATGAGTGTGCAGGGTGAGGACTGGGTGGGGAGGGGTAACAGGAGGAGAGGAGGGGGCTGCAATCAGGATATAAAGTGAATAAACAAATGTTTTTAAAAACAGTACATTTGCTGGTATTCTTTCCCAATTTATGTTTTATTTTCTTAAATAGTCTGTAGTTGAAGTTACATGAAATAATGTTTATTCTACATTTTTAAAATATTCTGGCAGTATACAATATCCAAATTTTTACAAAAGCTAGAACTAAACTTAAAGTTCTCATAAAAAATTAGAGTCTATATTTAAAACTTTACACATGCAAATTGATTTCATAAACAGCGACATGATAAAGAACAGTAACATATTAAGAAAATGTAGTGAAGACAGAAGGGTATGTTTGACACTTGATAGACAGCAGAATTTCTTTCTGCTATTCTTTAATGCTCATATTGTCTAATCCTACTTCTTTTTATAAACTGCCCGTTGTGCCACAAGAATCCTTCTGTGGTCTGGTTTAACCCAAAGTACACGATGCATTTCCTTTCCGTATCTCCTTTGTTACATCCCGTCTGAAAATGAACAAAGTACGCCATTATATTTAGTTGTGGCAAATACTAAGAACCATGTGCTGAAGGCTTCTCTGATCTCAAGCCAGTATTTCCCAAATGCACAAAGAGCCTTTAATAACCCGGAATAGAGAGTCCTGAGGCTGGAGAATTGTTTTAGATAAACAGGACCTAGAGTTGCCAATGCGTGAGCCGTAATAATAGAGAAAGATAGTCACATAGTCATGTCCTCCCAATCCCTGACAGAAGAAACTTGGCTCCCGTTGGCGTTTCCGGCTGTAGTAGTGGGGTGGGTGACGGCTAGGTTGTCTGCGGCTGTGATGCCAGGGGCGTGACTTGGCTTGCACACATCTGGACAGACCACGCAGCAGAGAAGTGTGTTCTGCTGTCATTTCATTTTTCCCCTTCCCCCTTTTTATCTGGTTTGTGACCCAAACGTGTCTTCACCTATGTTCAACCTAGAGCTTTCCAAGTCAGTTAATTCTCAAAATACCCTCAAAAAATCCTAGTGATGTGTTTCCTGGGTAGTTCTAAATACAGATGAGCTGATAAAGAGCCTCAACAACCACACGCTTGCAGAGGAAATTTTCAAACCCAATTGTTACTATAAACTGCTATAGAGGTTGCAAGGAACTTTGCTGCTGAAGGGCGCTGGTTGGATATGCATACAAATAAGCTCTTCCTCCCTTTGCTCAAAGATTTCCCGTGAGTGACCGAATGAGACTGAGGGACAGCAGAGTGGGTGAGAAGATGGCGAATTACGGCGTAATTTGTAAGGTAAGATTCAGAGAACTCATCTAGGAGGCACTCAAGGTAATAATTTCTAAAACAGCAGGAAAGAGCCAAAACAGAGCGACTGGGAAAAGAGTCCCTTAAAGGGACCACTGCCTAAAAACAGTATTTCTCACTCTTTTTATATGCCCAGGTCGTCCGAAGATCTGCGAATTATCCAAGGATCCTAATGAGTGCAAATACCTCAGAGGTAAGATTTGAGGGGTGTGCGTGTGTGTGTGTGTGTGTGTGATATCAGTTCTTGCTTTTTGCCTCTGCTGTTCTCAAACTTGTGGACTCACACATCATTCTCCTGTTGTGGCTTCTCAAGTGTCTGGGGCTGTACCTGTTCATAGCCATCATTTCCCTTTGGCAGAAAATGGTATAAACTAAATGACCAAGGCAGATGATTTCTCTTATGTTGCTGTTAATGCCCTAACAAGCGCATTGAAGATTATAAAAAAGCAACAAGGTATTTATTTGCTATATAACCATGAAATCAGTAACATTTCATTAACAGAAAAGGAAAAATGCAGGCAACGCTGGTCCCATCCACTCAGCATGCAGCACATTTTGCTCCATTTGTCCTTTATTTTCAGTCTGAAATGATCTCAACAGGCTTCCGGGGAACAAATAGGAAACCACTGAAAGCACTTCCTCAGACATACGACAGCCCACAAAATATACACAGACAACACACACACTCACACACATGCACACACAGATTGATGTTCCCCCATGATAAGCTGCAGCAGAGGAACGCAATTTCTTCCTAATCTCACTTGTTTAACGAGAGTGACTACGGCTATAGAAGAGTTATACAATCCCTTCTATCTCCTCCATCTTTTTTACATTTAAGAATTATCTAATTAGCTGAGTTTTCCAGGAAGAGAATTTGTGTTAAAATAAACATATTTGAAAAAAAAAATTATATCTTAGGAATCATCCTAGCACAAGCATTTGATTTTCAAGTTTTTACAATGGTGTGCAAATGAACCCATTCAGGAAAGCTCTGCTTGGAATTGTGACTTTTCTCCCGGCTAGTGATAAGAGTGTTAAACACTATCTCTAGCTGCTCACTCTCAGTCAGGACCATTACCGCAAGGCCTGAAACCACACTTTGTACTGTGTTGCTAAGTGACTATTGAGTAGCTTGTGTGTCACACACGCTTCACCTTACAGTATCTTCAGATTGATGGATTCCTTTGTAAACAAGCCATCATAATTCAAAGACTACCTGTTGTATCTGGATATTTTTTCCATCCCGTCTCTGCCCTTTCATTTTTCTCTGTCCTGCTCTGTGTTCTAAAGCTGTGATGAGTAGATTATACAATGGTGTCCTTGTTATCCAGTTTTCCGTTACAGTTAAGAAATGAGAAAATGACTCTAAATAAACCTTTCTATCCACAAGTAACTTGGTATTTAAATTATGAGGGGTCACACCTGCTGTGTTGTTTAGTTCAGCTTTATCTCTTAAGAGGTATTGTTCTGCGGATTACTTCATTTATCTCAGAAACTGACCTTGTCACTGCAGAGAACAGCTGATTGATAACAATGTTTAATGTCCATCTATAGGTGGATTTCCAGTAACATTCTGATAGTATTAATTTTTAGATGTAATTCATCTTATGTGCCCATCATGAGGTGCAGAATGACCAGAGTGACTTCTGAGAGTGCCGCTCACTTTATGGTAAGAGACTCAATGATGCCTGCTTGATTGCTCCGTACTCACAGTCATTGCAAGATGGGCTCACCGATATTATCATACTGTCAACTGACTTGTGAAAGGGGCTTTTACAAGTTTACAGATATCCAAAGACGTTTTCCTGTATCTGTTAATAGAAAAATAGCACCTTACCATTGATAGTTTTCTTCAATAAAACCATGTTTAATTCAAAGAATATCTCAAACAAATGGAATTATTTAACCATAAATAAAAGCAGAGTTATGTCATGTGTAAGAAAATAAACACAAGTAGAATTTGTCATGTTAAATAGATTAATGTAGATTCAGAAAGACAATTTTTTGTCATTATGAGTCTTAGATTTTATATTTGGACTTAATATCATGCATTTAGATATGACAAGAAAGTAGAAATAAACCTGTTTATGAGACTAACAGTAACTGAAAGAAGTAAATAGGGAAAAACCCAGGTATGTAAAGTGGTATGGAGGAATACAATTAATGCACACTGTAGACATGTGAGAAAATATCTCTGGAACACAGTGCTGTGTGCAATGAATATACAATCACAACAACAAAATTAAAGAGTATGGCATTACAGATAAAAAGACCTGGGCATAAAGAATAACCCAATAGAACAATTCAACCTGATTTTCTTCAGTGCTTTCTCTTTGATACATTTGTTGATTGGGGGTATCATAAAGAACACAGGACAAGCAAGCCAAGAAAAGCAAACAAAAAGTAAAAGAAAATGGAAGCATGGTACATGGAATATAATATGCCACAAGAGCTATGGAGATTCATCAGTGGTTAGGATCACTTGCTGTTCTTCTGGAAGTCCTGGCTGGGATTACTGAGTTTTGTTTCAAGTTTTGTTCAGTATGGCTTTTCTTTGGTGGTTTTTTTATTTGTAATTTTTAAATTTATTATTATTTATTACAATTTATTCACTTTGTATCCCATCCGTAGCCCCCTCTCTCATCTCCTCCCAATCCCACCCTCCCTTCCTAATCTCTTCCCATGCCCTAGTCCTCTGATAGGAGAGGTCCTCCTCCCCTTCTATTTGACCCTAGCCTATCAGGTCTCATCAGGACTGGCTGCATCATCTTCCTCTGGCAAAGCTGCACCCGCCCCCCCCCAAAGGGGAGGTGATCAGAAAGCCAGCTACTGAGTTCATGTCAGAGACAGTCCCTGTTCCCCTTACTAGGATACCCACTTGGAGACTGAGCAGCTTATGAGCTACATCTGAGCAGAGGTTCTAGGTCCTCACTATGCATGGTCCTTGGTTTGAGTATTGGTCTCTGCAGCCCCCGCCCCTGGACTCAGGGTTTTTTGTTTGTTTGTTTTTGTTTTTGTTTTTACTCTGTTGCTCTCCTTGTGGAGCTCCTGTCCCCTCCAGGTCTTTCTATTTCCCTCCAGTTTCTTCCATAAGATTCCCTGAACTTGCCCAAAGTTTGGTTATTAGTGTCAGCATCTGCTTTGATACTGGGTGGGGTCTTTCAGGGACTCCTGTGGAAGGCTCCCAACCTGTTCCCCATCTTCTCCCAATCCTCATTCAGAAGGGCAAACAGGATAGGCATCTTTAGTGATTCTTTTTAATTTTACTTTCTTGTCTTCAATCATCTTCATTGTCTTGTTTGTTTAGATAATTCAGTTATCACCAAGGCATTTATTAATATTCTGTTTAAGGTCCTTGAACATATTCAAAATTTTTATCTTGAAGTCCTTATCTTATGCTTTGCTACACTGTATTTTTGGATACACTGTTGTTTTCTCTTTCCATATTAAAATAAAGGTGTTAGCTCCTGGAGAGGCCATCTTGTATTGGATCTTCATATTAGTGTTTTTGCAATGATATCTAAGAATCTGGGTTTGTAACATTTGTAGTGTTTCTTGATATCTAGTAACACTTTTATTGGGTAGTGTTTGGTTCTTTGGTTTCTTTTACTCCAATAGGACAGGTTCCAAAAAAAAAGCATTAAAATGCTTAGTTTCCATCTTGGAGCTACCCTGGAGTTAGTGTTCAGACTCCAATGGACCCCAGAATTGAGGTCCTGGTTGAAATCTGAGTTGGACATCCAGCAATCCTAGATGGCTGTGGCGGGCGTGGGGGGCCGTAGGCTAGCAGGCAGGAGAAAGACAGTGGCTATTCGGGTCTCTGAAGTAGGACTTGGGGTCTGGATCTACACAGAGTCACAACGGGGTTACTGTGAATCTATCCGTGGATGATAGTGAGCACCACTGGAATAGATATGGCCTCGGGATGGGGCTGAGGCCTGACTGTGGGTGCCATAAAGAGAACAGAGTGGAAGATGGGAAGGAGGACACAGGTAGTCTATCTGAGTCCCAGCCAGGTGTGTTTGTGGTAGAGAGCATGCCGAAGTTGGTGGGGAGTCAAAAGCGAATGAAGATGGGCTGGGAGGAATGGCTGAGAGGGTATTAAGGAAGACCTAGGCTAACCCTGAATTCACAGGTAGAATGGTAGCCAAGTCCTCAGGGATTGAGGATGAGCTAGGAGGAGGGGCTGAGTTAAATGCAATAAAGTATGCAGTACTGAAATAGGGGGCAGATCGCTCAAACCTGTTTCAACTATTATTAAAAGACAGGTGCATACATTCAATTTTTGTATTCAAATAAAAATTCCAGGTTTAAATGTTTTCCTGGACAAGGAGTGTGAACCATTCACAGAATAATATTATACTTTCAGTCTTTGCACATAGCTTGTTCTTGTTAGCATACAGCATCGATAAGCCTTAGAACAAAATGAGCATTGCTTTTCTCTTTAATGATTACCACTTTCTACACTTTCTTTGTTTATTTTATTATTTCCAAGCATGCAATCAGGTAACAATTACCTGGATGAAGTGATGAAACATGCTGATTACAAATACTTCTCAGCCATGGTGTATTCCATAGGAGTCTGCTCCTTCGTACAATGATATAATTTCTATTCATTTTCATGTCAGTTGAAAATTTATATTGATGGAAGCATTAGACCTCGAAGTGGTTTCTATTCTAAAACTCTGTCATGGGTTATTGATTTAACTGACATTTAAACTATCATAGCACCTCGCAAACATACACAAATCCTTATATATCATTGTGAAAATCTATAAAACACAGGTTCAGAAAGAAAACAAGCCAAAGGTAGAAAATGACATTACATTAGCTGCTTTAAAAATTGTTAAGATTTAATCAGAATCCCTTATTACCCTCTGGCATGAAGCCTGGAAGCCAAACTGTGCCCACTGGACGCCCTCACAGCCATTCTGATGCTACAGCTACTGCGTTATGAAATACTTCTTCAGCTTTCATAGAAAGCGATTTTGTTGGGGTTCACAGTGCCGATTCCCGTGAATCACTGCAAGACAATGAAACAGTGTACAAAACACATAGATTAAAGACTATAGAACATATATAGGCTTCAACAGGAAATCTTATCTTCTTCATTTATTATAAATGTCAAAGGCTGTTGGTCTGGTGATTGTTATTTTGGAAAACAAAGCCCCAAGAATGTCAATATACTTTACTGTTTTTTGCTATGTTGCTATATTGCTCAGCCAGTCATACTATAACAATTACATTTTGTGGTTATTATGTAGAGATGGTAATATTTCAAAAGCAAATTGGTTGTCAAAGGAAATTAAGCATTCCTAAGTGTATAGATTTATCACCTGAAGGGAATGACTATTTCTTTCATGTAAAAAGAAAACTATAAAAGAAGTGCTTTCATATGAAAAAGCAATCTATTCCCACTTTCCATTTTTAAGTGAAGCTAATTCCATTCACTTAAATAAAAAAAAAAAAATCAGAAGTTAAAGCCCATTTTCAGATAGGCTGTGAGAAGCAGAACAAGGAGACAAAAAAAAAAAAAAAGGAAAATGATATGATCATAGAACTGTATAATTAAAGATTGTGAAATTTTTAAACAAAAATTTAAAGTGAAGTATTAGGGTTAAAATGTGTTAAAATAAACCTTTATATACAACAGAAGTTGGAAGAAAACAAGCTTTAGAGTTAAGGTAAATTCAAACACTACACACACAGACACACACGCACACAACAGGAATTAGTACTTAGTGTAGCTACTTATAAATAATGACAGTTAAACAAGTAAAGACCCAATGGGAAGCTAGAACCTGTCTAAAATGGCTGTCTCTGGCCCTTCTCTGGAGGCTTATGGGAAAATAAGAAGAAAGAAAATGAAACCATCCTTTCTAAAATATTTATTTCAGTTTTAATATTATAGGCTGTATTCAGCCTCCTCATAATATGATTTATTAAATGTTCCAATCTCTCACAATTATTTTAATAGAAAGATAAAAACATATAAATATAAAGTATGATACATATATTAATTGGATGAGAAATTAATTTTTTTCCAAACTGATTGGTGATGTCCATATTTAATGAACACAAGCCACCATAGAGGGATTTTTAGAGCTAACTGCACAGCATTTTTGAAAGTAAATATAATAGTTTAATTCTATAATGATACAAGCTCAATTCCTAGCAGTTGCTTTATGAGTATTAAAATTAGTCTTTTACTTCTTTGTTTCTGATACCGATCAATGTATAAACCAACCACGAGCAGGATTTAATTTCTTCTCTTTTGCTGTGAAGAGAAACCCTAAAACAAAACAGCCTTGAGAGGAGGTTTATTTTAACTTACAATTTCTAATTACAGTTTTAGTGGTTTACATAAGAAGGCCCCATAGGCTCAGATATTTGCCAGTACTCTACCCAACAATAGATACCCACAATGCCTTAATGAATTTCTTTGTCTGACTTCCTAACATGTAAGCAAAGTTTGTTATCAATGTGTAAAAGTATTTCAAGTTCTATGTATGTTAAATATAATCTTTAATCACAAATGATTTTCTGCCCACCTATATGTCACAACAGATAAAATGATCAGATAAAACTTTAATTTGTTAACATTTTATGAAATGAAAAACTTAATGCTTAAGGAAAAGGGAAAATGTTACAAACTGCATATTTCTTTGTGGGATTGGTCTACACAGATGCAAAAGAAGCTAAGGTATTTGTTTTAGACAGAGGTAAAAGCAGAAGAAAAATCATCATCGGATTGATAGCATAGATGAGTTACTTTCTATGTGCTGCTTTTGACAAAAGTGCAAGATTTACGTCCCGTGAAGAAAGCGAGTAGCAATGGTAAGCCTCTCCTGGTATTATCTAGCACACATCTGTATCATGTTCCTGCTTGGCTGAACAGAGAATTCAGCAGCAAACACAAAGGAGACTCAGAGTCAGATTTACCGCAGCAGGAAGTGTGTAGGTTAGCTTTGTGTGTATTTATGATGTGTGTAGGGCGTTCATAAGGAGGGTGACTGCTCTCCCCATCCCAAATCCTTCTTAGCATATGTTTTACCATAACTTTTGAAAAGCTTCTCAGTGGCAGGTGTGCAAGCTGCCGGTCAGTGGTACTTTAATGAAGCTGGAGTGAGTAGGGAATACAAAACATTACAGCTCACACATCACAGCTTGCTACGGCTCTTGGTATCTCAGGACAATCCTAAGTGCAGGGCCAAGCTGTTCGACCACAGAGGAAAGCTTTTCATTGTCATGAGATACAACTGAAGTTTACCTGGACTTCCATATCTCCAACCCCTTGACATGTCAAATGCAAGCATAGATTAAAGACACAAAACTGAATTTCCTTTTGTTCCATTTATAAAATAAGTAGGCCATTGGATCTCAGATCAGAACCAGGAACACAGTATAGATGTGTGATAAATATTTGCTGGGTGAATGTATTCACATGTCTTAAGTGTTGAAAAGAATATAGAAGAAAACAAAATCACTTTTGAGGAGCATGAAATATGTGATTGTGGAGAGAGAACCATAAGGACAATTTATATCATTAGTGCATATCATTTAAATATCAAGACTCCAGTTTCACTGTATTATAGCAACATCAAAATACCAATTTCCCAACAACAGTTTCTTTTAATTTCACCTTCATCCTACATTAAGTATGACTAGTTGACCAAGTATAAGCAGCGCTGTCAGCCTTTTGATCCACTTACTATTCACTATTTGATAAATAGGTACACATTGCAATCAATGACCACTCATGTTACTGCTACCAGAGTAGGTCAGGGACTGGCCATTTCATGTGAAACGAAATAGTTTGTCCACAATCAGCAAAGCCTGATGGTAGGCTGACTCTCCCTCAGTGGTAACTAGCTTGACAGCTTCAAAAACAGATAACAGGCTTAGGATATTGCCCTCAAGAGAAGAGTTATGGCAAATAAATGAGGATGATCAATGCTTTTAAAAAGTGAAATTAGGATGAAACGTGAGGAAATATATAGAAAAAAGTGCTGATCGAGGATGACGGTGTCTCCACTATTCTAAACATTCCTGAAATGCAAGCACATGACACCAGAGAGAGCAAGTATGGAAACTGAAGGAGGAAAACAAGAAACACCGAAAGATACAGCGCTGTAAAACCTTCAAATTCATAGGCATCTGGAGAAAAATTTCACAGCAGAGACAGGAGGTAGGGCATGTGAGGAAGAAGGTGGCCAGCAAATTCTAAAATATTTACATTTCGGTCCTTTGTAGAAGTTTGAGGGCCTCCTGTTCACAGCAACAGTGAAGTAGGCAGAGAAAAATATTGCTAATATGGATCTAAAATAATGTTACAAAAATTTTGGATGGCAACAAAAACAGCTTAAGTGCTGTTAGAGACATTGAATTAAGGACTCTTCAAGGACAGGTTAAGGAGGAGGTGAAGAGACACTGAGTGATGAACACCTCTATCATACATTTTTGTGTCATAACTTAGATGTTGTGCATGTATTTTTCTGACAATACATAACATTCCATATGGCTGTAAACAATGCTCAGAGCCTGAGATCACCAATAGACTGCCTGCAGTGAGGTGTCTGCATCAAATTGGAAATCTTTGGCTTTCTAAAGTGAGTCCTTTCCACGCTAATATATTATTTTTAAGGACATGAACGCTGTATTTGGCAGGAGCACTGCCAAAGGTCTAGACACATACAATTTAACATGATGAATTGTCACTTCTTTGGGAGGATCCGGAAGCTTCAAAGAAGACAAATACAAACTCTTAGGTGGACTATTTGATACGCCATAGAAAAATGAAGTGTATTAAAAATGTCTCGAAAATATTGTTATCTTGAGTAATTTATGTGCTGGGGTACATAAAATGAGGTGAAATCCCTTAAGCTTATATGTCAGAACTACATGTGTGGATTCTATTCCGCATGTTTGGAGAATTCATTCATTCCCTTTTAGAAAACAAACAAAACACTAGAATATTATCAGCCTATTGCAACAAAGGAGAAACAACTTTTCAGAATTTAGATACATTTTATGTTTCACAGGAACAGCCCTTCTGTGAAGATCATTTGCTTCTCTTTGATAAATTTGACAAACTGGAAATTGTGAGGCATGTGAGGTGTGAATAACAGAGTGATACAGATCCTGCCTTGAGGCTTAGGCTTTAAACACTGACCGGCCACAATCCCGCTCAAGCCTGTGAGTGTGAATCTGTTCTCACAGCTGAAAGTGTTGAAAGGTGCTCCTCAAGTGCCTCTCAAGTGCCGCTGCCTCATTTCAGTCTTTTACCGATTCCTCCCACTAACTTCATGTTCATCAATTTTACTATTACATATAATTATTACATTTATTTAGAGAAAGTGAGACAAAGGCACACACACACACACACACACGGGAGGGGGTGAATTTCAGGAAATCAGTTTTCTTGTACCACCTGGAGGACCTAGAGGCTGAGCTCAGCCATGAAATGCCTTTGCTGATCTATTGCATGAAGTCCTCATAAACTGTTGACTACTGGGTTTGGATTTTAAATTTTTCCAACTTCTGGGATGAAGAAAGAAATGAAAACTGCAGATATAAGGAAGACTAAATAGTCATTATCTTAGAGATAAAATGTGCCAACTTGATGAAATAACTTTGAAGACAGAAAGGAGATCATGAACCACTAAGATAATATGAAATAAGATGCCAGAAATAGCTTGAATATTAAGATAATAGATCTTATAAATATTTTATGTGAAGTATATACAACAAAAGAGATACTTTACCATATCCAGGTAATTCACATAATTTTGTCATATTTAGTGTGACATATTAACTACGATATTATAAAAGAATGTTTTCTTTATAAGTATTTTTGTTAATTATAATTCTTTTCATAATTTTATTATTATAACATGCCCAATTTCATTTTTATTTAAACACGAAAAATAATTCTCTACAAATCAGCCCAAAAAATTAACAATGAAAGAGTTATTAGTGATAAATAATAAGAAGAGCATAAGACATTTTGAAATTCTGACTTCAGAGTCCCATGAGAGTGAATTCCAAGTGCAAGCAAGCTTTGCATTGTTTGGTGTTAATCTTGTAAAAGCCTTTGTTTATGGGAAGCCTTGATTTCTGCTCCATTGTCTCATCCCACTTAGATCCTCTCTCTGTTGGTTGACACACTGCCTCAGCAGCAACTAATGGTAGTCATTAAAATGTGCTCAAATTGTAGAAGATGTATACAGCAATATGATTCTAGAGGAGGTTAATAATTGAAGAGGCAGCCACTTTCTCTGGCCCTTGAAATGATCTGGCTAAATTTCAAATGGGAAATTACATTTTGTCTGCCTACATTCCCTGGGATTTCCATTCGCTTGGCAGGATCTTAGGAACAAAATAAAAACAAGTAAAATAAAAATGAAAATTGTGAATTCATCGCAGAAGAGAAACAGACATCCTAATCACCCATATCGCTCTCTTGTCTCCAGATCAATGTCGTTTGTGCTGCACAGCTTAACAGCATTGCTGGGGAGAGCTAAAATCTACACTAGTTTTAATTTAATGGGAAAACATTGAAATACGTTCTTCTAACACCCTCATATTTGTTTATTTATTTATTTGTTTGTTTATTTTCAACGTGAGCAGACAATGCAATAAGAAAGCAGAGCACAGGCAAATACAAAGCTCTGATAGAAGGGGAAAAGAAGGTACCCTATGTCCATACTAACAAGCCATATAATTCAGAGGGATTGTTACCCTGCCTCCAAGCAATACTTTTCACATGGTAAGGCAGCTAAAAAGATTCCATAGATAACCATACATAACCATTAAGCATCAAAGGCTTTAAAAAATTATTCTGTTAAGAATGGACTAGGGGAGGGGCATAGAGGGAGAAGAGAGAAGGAGGGTAGGATTAGAAGGAGATGAGGGAAGGGGCCACAGCAGGGATACAAAGTGAATAAATTGCAATAACTAACAAATAAAAATGTAAAAAAAAGAGAGAGAGAATGTCTCCATGCATTAGTATGTGATGGAATATAAGAACACCATAAATTGTTCTTTTGGAGACCATGGAGCACAGACTGGAACATTTTTTCTCTATGAAGTCCTGTCTTGGATGGTTTGCACAACACATGAGAAAGGAAGAGCATCTGACTTTGCTTTACAATGCAGCAGAACTTCTATTTCCATTGCTCTTGAGTAATATTTTTAAGAGGTATTTCACTGAACTGTTAGAAATAAGCTGTATTACCTCCCTGTTGAAAAGATGATGGATAGCGGAATTGGGAGGTTAAATGGTTTGCCCACTATCTCATGCTAAGTTATTGGCAGAGGAAACACAGAATAGCCTCTGGACTTTAAATCTGTTGCTTAGCTACTGATCCACAATAGCTCCCAAATGACTTGAACTACAGAGTACTAGAGAATTTGAAGATTCGAAAAAGATCATGCCTCCACAGAAATGAAAAGCGGAAGATTCTATCAGCATATTGTTCTATACACAAGCCACCTGATCGTTCTCATCAAATACAGGCTTGTATTAACATATCCAATTTAGTTTTGAGTTTTCACATTATCATAAATAATTCCTGGATGATACTCAGTTGCAAATGTCCACTAGAAAAATCCTAGATTGACCCAAATAATATCTTTGAAATAAATGTAGGTAAAATAAATCTTACAAAATGTTACATATATTTACCTGATCTGAGTTAAAATGAGCAATTCTAATGTATTTCAGATAATATATGCTTTTCAATAAACCACTTTACTAAATAGAAAATTAATCATAATAATGCTTTTTGTACCAGATAAAAATATATTTTAATTAAAGTATATGAGTCTGGTAAATTTTTATTTCAGTCAGAACAGTCCATCCAGGAAAAAAAAAAAAAAGATCATTTTATTTATTTTATGGCTGTACCTTCTTATTCTAGTGTCCATACTGTAAAATAAGTGTGTGAATCCCTTGTTGGGAGAGGTAGAGAGAGAGCAGAGATCTTGTCCAGTCCCAAGATTACCTCTTGCTTATACAAAGCAATTTTTTATTTCCCCCTCGATACCTCTTATGACCTTTACGTTTAACCTCTGTGGAAGTGAAAAGAATGCCTGAGAAGACCGTACAGACAAGGAGAGTCTTTAGACCTGCAGCTTGTGGACTTAAACACATGGACAGCGATGGGAGAGAGCTGAAAACAGCAGCAAACAGGACGGGGGAGAGAGCATCAGTATGCACTTGTATGATTCATTGTGTTGTTCACCGTCAGTAATTTATGAAATTGTGAGCATTTGGGAGCATGCCAGAGCATTCAGATTCTGAGTAATCTGTTTACACTGCAATCAAATGCTGTCCTTCATGGACTGCATCTTAATCCATGATTTTAAAAAAGACCCACTCCCCTTCCAAGCGCTTCTCTGGATTCACAATCGCACATTTGCAACTGTGATACTCAGTGCAATGCCAATACATGTTTTAAAATGATTTTTGAAATTATACCTATATAATTTCTTCCGCCGTTTTCCCCCTCAAAATCCTCCATGTACCCTCTTACCTCTGAAACACTCCAAATTTATGGCCTCTCTTTAGTTGTTGCTACACTCACACATATATCATGTAGATATCTAATATATACATACATTGCACATATTATATGACATGTACAATACAGCCCAAGAACACAACCTGCTCTGTCTGTATATTGTGAAACATGTGTGTATGTTTTCAGGGCTGACTATTCTCTACAAGTGTCAGTACTTTGTCTTTGTGAAACATCTCTTCTTTCCCATCATCTTTAGCGAACATCTAGTTTGTCAGTTTCACTTTGATCATTTTCACTCATGTCAGCACAGTATTATGAACACAAATATGTTGCATGCTGTCTCCTTCATGTTCACAGTTCATCAGAGTCCACTGTCCATCTGTTTTACCAATTCTCTAGCTTTCAAACAGACATCTTTTTCCACAGTCCCCGGAGATGCCCATTGTTGCTATCTGTTTGTTTTCATTTATTTATTTACATTACATCCTGGCTCATTGGTCCAGGGGTATGTTTCTCTCTTAGGGTGGGAGAGGTCCTGGGTTCAAATCCCAGTCAAGCGCCACTTTTGAGTAGTAAACTCTAATGGGGTAAAAAAAAAAATCAGTTGAAAAAACAAGAATCTTGAAACATTACATCTTAATTGTAGCCCCCTTCCTCCTCTCTTCCCAGCCCCATCCTCCCTCACTCTTCTCCTTATCCTCTCCTACCCATCAGAAACGGGAGGCAACCTACCAACTCACCCAGAATATCAAGTCACATTAGGACTGAACACATCCTCTTCCACAGTGGCCCAGCAAAGCAACCCCTCCAGGGGAAAGTGATCAAAAACACAGCAAGAGAGTCCTCATCAGAGACAGCCCACTCCTCTTATTAGGAGACCCACATGAAGACCAAGCAGTCCATCAGATATATATCTGTTTCCAGTTCATGTATGGTCCTTGGTTGGTGCTTCAGGATCCATAGACCCCTGAGCCCAGGTTAGTTGGCTCTGTTGGTCTTGTGGAGCTCCTGTTCTTCCTGGGTCCTTCAATCCTTCCTCCAACTCTTCCACAAGGCTCCTCACTCTCCACCTAATGTGAGTTTCAGCATCTGTTTTCATCTACTGCTGGGCACAGCCTTGCAGAGGACAGCTATGTCAGGCTCCGATCGACAAGCATAACAGGGTGTCATTAATAGTGCCAGGGGTTCGTCTCTCCCATGGAGTGGATCTCAGGTTCTGACAGGCATTGGCTGGAAACTCCCTCAATATCTGCTCATTTTTAATCCCTGAACATCTTGTAGGCTGTGTGGATTTGGGACGAAGTTTTTGTGCATGGGTTGGCGCTCCACTCTTTCCACAAGGAGTCCTGTCTGGTTGGGGGTGCGCATTCAGTCTCTATGACATCTGCTGTTATGAGTCTCAGCTAGAGTCACTGCCATATCCTCCCAGAAGCCTACCCTGTCATAGGTCCCCAGCTTGTCTCAGAGATGGCCCTGCCCATGTTTCTCTTTCTTTAAAAGCCAGCTGTCCTTCTGGCCCCCCCCCCCCACTTCAGATCCCAACATCATTTCTCTCTGCACTGTCTTTTTCATCCTGATCACTGTCTTCAATCACTTCCAATATTCTATTTTCCATCCTAAGGGCCTTCCTTGTTACTTAGCTTGTTTAGGTCTGTGAGCTGGAGTATGATTATCCTTTATAATATAGCAAATAGCCACTTATAAGTTGATACATATGTGTCTCTTTCTGTGTCTGGGTTACCTCACTTAATTTGATCTTTTCTAGTTCCATCCATTTGCCTGCATATTTCATGATTTGTTTTGTTTTGTTTTGTTTTCAATAGCTGAGTAGTATTCCATTGTGTAAATGTAGCAAATGCTCTTTATCAGTTATTCCCTTCAGGGATATTTGGGTTGTTGACAGCTTCTGGATATTATGAATGAAGCATCTATGAACATAGTTGAGCAACTGTCCTTGCGGAATGCTGGAACATCTTTCGGGTATATGCCCAGGAGTGGTATATAGCTGGGTCTTGAGGTATAGCTGTTCCCAATTTTCTGAAAAAACAGATTCCCAAAGTCCTCCTACAAGTTTGCACTCCCACTAGAAATGGAGGAGGGTACCCCTTGCTGCATATCCTTGCGAGCACAAGCTGTCATTTCTGTCTTTGATCCTGGCCATTCTGATAGGTGTAAGATGGAACCTCTGAGTCATTTCGGTTTGCATTTCCCTAATGACCAAGAATGTTGAGCATTTCTTTAAGTGCTTCTTAGTCATTTAAGATGCCTCTGTTGAGAACTATTGCAGGATATCTGACCCCATTGTGAAGCTAAAATTTGTGAACTGTTAAACCCTGTTTCTTGTTTAGTGTGATGAAGCTCTAGCACACACCCTTAATGAAAAAGATTTCTGTCCAAAGGATTTAATTATCCCTAGGTCCAATGTGGTTGTACAAGTTTACATTCCCATCAGCAATGGAGGAGGGTTCCCCTTTCTCTACAACCTCTCCAGCATGTGATGTCCCTTGAGTTGTTTTTTTTAATTTTATTTTTTTCTTATCAGTTACATTTTATTAACTCTGTATCCCAGCCGTATCCCGCTTGATATTAGCCATTCTGATGGGTGAGAGATGGACTCTCAGGGTCATTTTGATTTGCATTTCTTTGATGACCAAGGACTTTGAGCATTTCTTTAAGTATTTCTCTGCCATTAGATATTCCTCTATTGATAATTCTCTGTTTAGCTCCGTACTCTGTTTTTAATTGGATTATTAGGTTTGTTGGTGTTTAATTTCTTAAGTTCTTTATATTTTGGATATTAGCCCCATGTGAGATACAGAGTTGGTGATGTTCTTTTCCCAGTCTCTAGGCTGCCATTTGTCCTATTGACAGTGTCCTTTCTCTTACAAAAGATTTTCAATTACATGAAGTCCCAGTTATTAATTGTTAATCTTATAGCCAGAGCTGTTAGTATTCTGTCCAGGAAGTTGTCTCCTCTGCCATGAGTTCAAGGATGATTCCCACTTTCTCTTCTAGTAAGTATAGTGCTTCTGGTTTTATGTTGAGGTCTTTGATCCACGTGGACATGAGTTTTGTGCAGGGTGATAAATATGGATCTATTTGCATTTTTTTTTACATGGAGACATCCAGTTAGACCAGCAGCATTTTTCAAAGATGCTTTCTCTTTTCCATTGTATGGTTTTGGCTTCTTTGTCAAAAACCAAGTCTCCATAAGTTTGTGGGTTTATTTCTCGGTGTTTAATTCAATTCCATTGACCAACCAGTCTGTTTCTATGCCATAATCATCTAATTTTTATTACTATTGCTCTGTAGTACAGCTTTAAATCAGGGATGTAGATCATTTCAAAAGTTCTTTTACTGAATAGAATTGTTTTAACTAATCTGGATTTTTGTTTTGTTTTATTTTGTTTTTCCATGCAAAGTTGAGGATTGTTCTTTCAAGATCTGTAAAGAATTGTGTTGGTATTTTGATGGGGATTGCACTAAATCTGAACATTGCTTTTGGGAAGATGGCAATTTTTACTGTGTTAATCCTACTGATCCATGAGCATGGGAGAGCTTTCATCTTCTGATATCTTCTTGAATTTCTTTGAGACTTGAAATTCTTGTCATACAGACCTTTCATTTATTCAATTAAAGTTACACAAAGGTATTTTATATTATTTGTGGCTAATGTCATGTGTGTGGTTTCCATAGTTTGCCATTTGTATACAAGAGGGCTACTGGGTTTTTCTTTGTTTGTTTGTTTTGTTTTGTTTTTAGATAATTGTATATGCAGCCATTTCAATGAAGGTGTTTATCAGCTGTAGAAGTTCTCTGATAGAACTTTGGGGTTACTTATATATACTATTATATTATCTATGAATGAAGATACTTTGTCTTTATCCTTTCCAATTTGTATCCCCTTTTTCTCCTTTAGTTGCCTTATTGCTTTAGGTAGGACTTCAAGTAGTATGTTGAAGAAATATGGAGAGAATGGGCAGCCTTGCCCTGATTTTGGTGGAATTGCTTTGAGTTTCTCTCCATTTAATTTGATTGCTGTATATTGCCTTTACTCTGTTTAGGTATGCACCTTGTATCCCCTATTTCTCTAAGACTTTCTTCACGAAGTGGTGTTGGATTTTGTCAAAGGCTTTTGCTGCATCTGATGAGATGATCTGGTGATTTGTTTGTTTGTTTGTTTATATTTGGGATTAAATTGATGGATTTCTGTATGTTGAACCATCCCTGAATCCCTGGAATGAGGCATATTTGATCATGGTGGATTATGTTTTTGATGTGTTCTTGGATTTGGTTTGAGAGTATTTTATTAAGTATTTTTGCATCTATGTTTATGAGGGAAATTGGTTTGAAATTCTCTTTGTTGAGTCTTTCTGTGGTTTAGGTATCAGGGTGGCTATAGCTTCATAGAATGAGAGTTGGCAGTGTTCCTTCAGTTTCTATTTTGTGGAATAGTTTGAGAAGTATTAGTGTCGGCTCTTCTATGACTGTCCATTAAAATTCTGCACTGAAACCATCTGGCCATAGTCTTTTTTTGTTGGGAGACTTTTGATGACTGCTTCTATTTCTTTAGCAGTTATAGGACTATTTAAACTATTTACCTAACTTTGATTTAACTTTGGCAAGTGAAATCTTTCCAGAAAATCATCCATTTTCAGTAGGTTGCATGATTCTGTGGAATATGGGCTTTTGAAGTAAGACCCAATGATTTTTTTTATTTCCTCAGTGACTGTTGTTATGTTCCCCTTTTCATTTCTGATTTTGAGAATTTGGATACACTCCCACTGTCTTTTAGTTAGTTTGGCTAAGGGTTTGTTTATCTTGTTGATTTTCTCTTGGTTTCATTGATTTTTGTATCATTCTCTTTGTTTCCAATTTATTGAATTTAGCACTGAGTTGTTTATTTCCTGTCATCTACTTTTTGATGTATTTGCTTCTATCTGTTGTAGAGCTTCAGGCCTGCTGTTAATTTACTAATATGGGATTTCTCCAGTTTCTTCTTGGAGGCTCTTTGCGTTATGACGCTTCCCCTTAGCACTGCTTTCACTGTGTCCTCTAAGTTTGGGTGTGCTGTGTCTCATTTTCATTGAATTCTAGAAAGCTATTAATTTATTTCTTTATTTCATCCCTGACCTGGTGGTCATTAAGTAGAGTGTTTTCAATTTCCATTAGTTTTTAAGTTTTTTCTTGTTTCTCTTGTTAAAATCTCTGTAATCCATGGTTTTCTAATAAGATACAAGGGGGTTATATCAATTTTCTTGTATCTGTTCAGGCTATATTTGTGACAAAGTATATGATCAGTTTTCAAGAAGGTTCCATGTAGTGCTGATAATAATATATATTCTTTGGTGTCTGGGTGAAATGTTCTGTAGATATCTGTTAGGTCCATTTGATTCACGACACCTGTTAATTTCATTATTTCTTCATTTAGTTTCTGTCTTGATGATCTGTCCTTTGGTGAGACTGGGGTATTGAAGTCTCTCACTATTACTGTGTGAGGCTAAGTATATGATTTAAGCTTTAGTTATGTTTCCCTTATGAATGTAGGTGTCATTGCATTTGGAGCATTGATGTTCAGAACTGAGACATCATCTTCGTATATTTTTCCTTTAATGGGTATGAAGTGTTCTTCCCTATCTCTTTTGATAGTAGAATGGCTGGCTGCTCCAGCTAGCTTGCTTCTCGGATCCATTTGCTTGGAAAACCTTTTTGTAACACTTTATTCTGAGATAATCTCTATCTTTGTTGCTGAGGTGTGTTTCTTGTATGCAGCGGAATGATGGACTGATCTTTTCATATCCACTCTGTTAGCCTGTTTCTTTTAATTGGGGAATTGAATCCATTGATGCTAAGAGATACTAATGGCCAATGATTAATATCTGTTATTTTGACATTGGTGGTGGTAGAGTGTATATGTGTGGTGTGTGTGTGCTTCCCTCCTTTTGGTTTTGCTGATGCGGGGTTATTCATTTCCGGTGTTTTCTTGGGTATAATTAGGCTCCTTGGGTTGGAGTTTTCTTCCTAGAATCTGCCCTGTGAAGTGGGGAGCTGGTTTGATCCCCTAGCCACAGGGACTGGAGTTGTAGATTGTTTAAATTTGTTTTTGTCGTGGAATATCTTGTTTTGTCCATCTATGGTGATTAAAATTTTGCGGGGTATAGTACTCAGGCCTGGCTTCCGGGGCTCTTAGGGTCTGTAGGAAATCTGTCAGGCCCTTCTGGCTTTTAGAGTCTCTGTTGGAATGGTAAGAGATTTGGGGGAGTATATAGCAGTTTGGATATTTGGGAACCATCTGTCTGTGGTCCTAAGAATTTGGAAATTTGCTAAGGCAAGTTTTGGCCTGTGAGTGTGGCCATATTTTTGTAATAAAATCTGAGTCCATTGAAGGGACAGGGGGAGCACTCGCATGCTTGCAACCAGAAGTTGGGAAGAGCAAGCGGTGAGTCTGTCGGTGTGAAACTGAAAGCCAGAGCCACGTCGGGGAATCCGACCCTATGTAGAGCCAAATTAACAGAGAAATGGTTTCCACACACCTCCAAAAGTGGTCTAGAGAAAGCTGCTTGCTTCGGAGCACCTCGAGGCTGGCGGTACAGCAGTAAGAAGGTATCAGAAAGAGCCATGGCTGCCCCATGAGGCGGAGAGCTGGTTCAATCTCCTAGCCACAGGGACAGGCAAGGACAGACGTGGGGCTGGAAGAAGCAGGCTTGGATTGAGACCACTAGACCCAGATGAACACAGCATGTGAGAAGCTGGTGGCATTACACAGGGTTTGGGTGAGGAAAAAGGCAAGGAGAAAGGAAAGTTTGTCTTGATTCCCCAATCGCTTGGACAGGATGATGAGGAAATTTAAAAGGGTCGCGCTCAATGGGAAGAGCTTGGATGTTCGAATTGGGACACAATCCCATGGATGAAGAGAGAAGCACGCCTCAGCCCTGGACATTGATCGCCCCCAAGTGTTCGGAGGGGCGAGAGACAAGGAACGAGCCGGACAAAGCAGGGACTTGAGCAGGTGCCTGAGCAGCAGGGTTTTACCTGGTACCAGGATTTTCAAACACAAGAGTGAAAGGGAAATGGGTACCTTTAGGAGGGAAAGTATCACCCTGGGAAGAGAGCCAACAAAGGTCGGTGGAACAGCAGGCCGTTGCTACTTATGCTGCCCAGGAAGGGAAAACATGCCAGACAATCAGTCGGTGCCTACTGATTGGTGGAACAAAAAAGCAAATCTGTTGGGGCAGCATGGCAAACAGAAGGGATTCCCAGCGTGCCTAGACACGACCGGAAGTGCCTCACCCCCTCTCAGCACCAATGTTATAATTAAGAAATCTGCAACAACATATTTGGTATTAGAAAGAAAGCTTATTGTGGAAGGGGGGAAGGCAAAGAGAGAAGATGGGTAGGGGCACCCCAGAAAGACAGAAAGAAGGAGAGAAATCAAGGAAGTCAGAGAGATTGAGAATGTAGTGGCCCTCAAAGTCCTTTGTATCAAGAGCTCCCCTGGCTTGCGCCTGGAGGCAGCAGGGGATGATGTCAGAGGTTGCTGGGCAACCTAGAAGCAGGCTCTTGGAATTGGTTTGTGAAGTAGCATTACATTCCTTCCTTTTTCTTTAATTACAATGGCAAAGGGCTTGTGAAGTAACGTTATAAATACGCTTGTTGGGATAGAAAGTATTATTCTTACGACATTTACCTACTTTGTCTTAGTTCATGCCCATTGTACTCCCTCATCGTTCTCTACACCTAAACAAACCCACACATGCACACATACATGCACACACACAAACATGTATGTTTAAAATATTGATGAAATAAGCATGACTTTAATAGTGCTTTAAATTTGTATTAGTTTCAGGAAAAATATAAGATCTTACAAAGTAGATTGTTTAACTTATTTATAGCTCAATAATCTTCTTTGTTGTGAAAAGGTGACTACAGTGTTAATATTTCGCATCATCTTTTCATTTTCAGATCTTCTACCCTGAGCCTTAATAATTCCAAATAATCTATGTATGCTATTTAGCAAAGAACTTCATGACCCAAGTGAATGTTTTTATTAACTTTTAAGAAAAGGATTTGGTGAGACCTTATTAATCAAGCCTCACAGAATTCCATCTATACTCTTGAAATGCCTACAGTAACCGACATTTACTGACATGACAGAAATCACCCTTTGAGCTCCTCTTATGAAAGTGAAAACCGTTTGTTGTTATTGCTTATTCTTCCACATTCCTTCTACCCCTCTACACAGTTAACCTAAGTATTTCTGTGCTACTAAAGGTGAAAAATTCATATTTGAAGGCATACACACATGTGAATACTTATCTGAGACCAGAGCAGGCTGTTCAGAGTTAGCTATCACCTGAATGCAATTTAAGAATAGAATGTAATACACTCAATTGCCTTCACACCATCACAGGCTGCTTGTAACTCAATCTTGTATTAGAATAAAACTTATAGAAGCATCCATCATGGGCCAGCGTTATAAAAAATGTTGACAACCATTAAGCCCAGTCTTGAATCCATCGTATTGTGGACCTAGTCCCACTCATTCTCTGACAAGTTTCTCCCTTTTCCTGGAAGTATTTCATTAATTTCTCAATATTAATGCAATGTAGAGTACAAAATAATATATCCAGTGCTATGTAACATAATTTAATTAAAAAAAACACAAGCCTATACATGAAATATATGATAATTTTGAGCCACAAGCTACTAATACATTTTAAAAATTCTATTGTATAGTATATGTTTCTATAGTTATATATTGTTCTGTAGTAAAACAGTATAAAATATTCTTTATATATTATTTTTAAGAATTAATATAAGATTGACAATTATGGAAGTGCTAACCATGTTTTCATTCTCTTAGAAAATATGTGAAGATATTTGTATATCTGTAGTTACTTCATAATAAAATCATTTGAATTGAGTTTCTTGTATCCAATTTACTGGCTACTAGCTGGTTATTTCATAAATTACACAAAGTGCCTGTGTTTCCATTTTAATTAGTCATTGTGTGTGGGACTGAGGAGCTATGGGAACTGGGGAAGACAGCGTGAGGTTAGAGTGGGATCAAGGCCCGTCCAATCGCTGGAAACTTGTCCTGAGATGGGCAGGAGTAGGAACTCCCTCCCCTGCAGCTTCCCGTACACATGGCCTTGCGCTTCCCACGTTTGCCCCAGAAGAGATCATGTAGCCTGGTAGCCAGGTTAAACTTCCTCTCCCTGTTGCTGGACAGATATTTGATCCTGCTGTGAAGCCCCAAATTATGAACTGTAAAACCCTGTCTCTTGTTTTGTGTGGTTGAGCTCTGTCACACACCTTTAATCCAAGAACTTTTCAATTACAAACAGGTGATTGTGGTGTGGTTCACCCATCTTTAGCACACACCTTTCACCCAAGAGCTTTCTGTACACAGGATATAATAAAGTTAATGCTAGGTCAAAGGGTAGAGAAAGAAACCAGCTGACAGGGATTAGAGAATAAGAGGGACTTTTGAGTTGAGTGGTATTTAAAACAGGTGGAAAAGAACAAAGAGCTTTTTGCTCAAGCTGTGGCTTTAGCTTAGGCTTCAGCTCCTCAGCACCCTGGCTTTTTGGGCTCTGAGCTAGCAAGCTTTTGGCCTTGGGTTTTGTGGCCTTTCCCTCCCTCAGGATGTCAGCTGAGCTAGAGAGCCTTTTGGGTTTTTCCATCTGGGCTTTAGCTGAGAAGGAAGGTCACCTGGGTGCTTTCTCTGCCTCTCTGAGCTAACAGGACTTCACCCTAGCATCTGGCTCTTTGGTATTAGTAAACTAGAAAGGTTGAGATTTTAATTTTTCTAAAACAACGTCTCCCTCATAAGGTCATGTCCAGCATCACCTGGGATTCCTCCTCATACAAATGAGGCTCCCCCAGCTCTACGGCCAGGCCAGTGATGTACACTCACCCTGAAAGCCCTTCCCTAGACCCCAAAGGTTTCAGTATCCTTTGTTTCCCAAATTAAATGGGCTGTTTCACGGAAGCCTGTCTCCTGAGAGTACGTTCTTGCCACACCCACTGCCACCTGAGACTCCTTTCACCCAGCCATTCCTGACCCAGCTTCCCTTCTCGCATCCATCAATCACAGCTGCAGGCCAATGGCACCTTAACAGCAGCAATCCCCACCCAGCTATGTGTCAAAATAACCACCCAGAGAACCTAGGATTTATTTAATTAGCCCAGAGCACAGCACTGCACAATAATTAATTGATCCTAAACCTCCAAGCTAGCTTCACTCCATTCATATTTCCCACATTATACTTGCTTTTTAATAATATGCTAGGTCTGGTTCATTTCCCTTGATGTTTCCCCTTCTTATGGGTCCATCCTCCACTCCTATCCTTTCTCCTCCCCTCAGCAGACCAGGATGTCCTATCTATTCTCTGTATTGTTCAGTATTGGCTAGTCAGGTTTATTGGCAATACAGAAAACAAATCATGGCATATTTACACAAACTCGAGAGAGGAGATACTTAGAATGTACATCACAATGCAATGTCAGGATTGAAACCAGAGTGGGGTAGAGAAATCATCGTTTGAATGAACAAGGCTAAACTGTACACAGTCCACAAGAATGTTATGGCAACATTTCCCCCTTTGAGTCTAATAAAAGGCTCTTTTTCTTTCAAAATAAACTAATATGCAATAATGATTATGACACAGTTATAAAAACTAGTAGGTAAGATTTACATTACAGTGTCCTTTCCATTTGCATTTGGAAACTTAGGAGAAAGTATTCTATTATCTAATTTATCTTGATGAGTTTAGAGTTCTGTACCTAAATTATATTTTATCCTTAGTAGCATTCCTTATCTAAAAATTTTTCTTGAATCCTAAAAAACTTAAGCTTGATTAGAAAATTATGACTATCTGGTCTGTATCCCCATCAGAGACTTGAGAAGGAATAAAATTAATTGCCTGAGTAAAATAGGAAGTGCAGGCTAGCTTGAAAACAGAGGCTGAATGACGATCATTTACTAATCAGGAAAATTAAATATTCTGAGAAATGGGAACAACAGAAAAAAGCAAAGAAATTAGTTCTGTTAGAAAAAAAGATCAAGCACAGTGGATATGTATGACTCAACAGAAGGGACTTGGCCAGCAAAGCTCAGGTAATGATCTTAATCCTTACAACAATAATGCAAACATCCAAATTAATTTTAATATGAAGACATAGTTTTCAAATTAATGTAAAATGTAATAATTAGAAAAGCAAACACAAAATGTTACTTATTCAGAAATCAGAAATGTATCAATTTACTAACTATGCATAGTAACAGAATCTGATTAATAATAAAAATAAAAATTTGTGCAGAATAATTATATAGGCATGTATTTATAAGTGTATACGTGTTTAATTTTGAGTTGTTGGTTTGAGTGATACTACACAGAATGTTTTCAGTCTTTTTTTAACATATGTTTAATCCTTGACTACTATTATTTAGCTTTGACATGATGACTCAATGGCAATGTGATAAGCTATGATGATATGTTTCTGTAATAGAGATTAAAATAAGTTTGTTAGTGATAAACTTGTTATATCTTCACAGATTAATATTTCTTAGGTGGATGTCTTTTCCCACCCTTTTAAATATATGCCAACTGTTTTCATCACTTAGGTTTGTTACATTAATTTATGGTCTCTTCATTTCCTTTTTCTGGGCAAGGACATAAGTATTATTTGTTAGCATTACTGGGGAAGAACAGAAGCTCGCTGCTAGGCTGTGTTTGGACAATACTGTTTCTTCTGTGAGTTTCCATGTAAGCGATAGAGTCTTTCTTATTCTCTTTGTCGGGAATAGTTCTTTGCATGAACTAGGTGAAGGCTTTTCTGGGGAGTGTGAATTAGCTATGACAATAAAGCAGTTACTAAAGCTCAGTTAATATTACACATCATAAGTCTGTAAGAAAGAGAAGAGCCCCCTTAAGGAGCTCCGACACAAGAAACAAGAGTCTATATTTTTTTATGGAAATATTTGTAAGAGTGGCTCAGTTACCAGGCAAGTTAAATAGGCAGTTTCTCAAATGACGAAATTCCATGGGCACAGAAAAATACCCTGGGGTATTTTCACAGAAGCAAGGTAAAGTGACACAGTAGTAAGAGTGGCAATAAAGCCATTGGAATAAATAAATATAATAGAACAAAAAAGTTTGGTACCAGCAATTAAACTTCATTAGGATATTTGTAAGAATGTAACATTTTTTACAATGGCAATACAAACTAAAGTGGAATGTATTTTGACACACTATTTGCAAGTTTAAAATATGAATGCCATGCCATTACTGATCAACTTAGTATTCTATTAGAAGGATAAAAAAATGTAATGTGTATAAAAAATAATTTTGCCCAAATTAGTCTAAACTGCCATGAGTTTATACTCACTGATTCAACTGAGTTAATAGATATTTACCTATTACCTACAAATGTATGACTCTCTGTCATCCAAATGAACTTACATGTGAATCACAATGCTATCAAGGCTGAGCAGAGCAACTACGCTCATAATTGCTTCAACTTTAAGTCCATCCAGTATTCAGGGTATTGCTAGGTAACTAAATTAATTTATTCTGGATTAAGAACATGTTTTAACAAACACTTAGAAATGATTTTAATAAGGAAAACCCATTTATATTCACCCCCTCAGGGAAGATGACAGGAAAGCAACTCCTTTTGGGTGTAATATGGAAATTTATGCAGATCTACAGAGTGTGTAAAGAGCACAAGATGAGTTTTAGGCAATGAAAAGACAGGTAAAAGTTAAAATTCTCAGTGATTTGTGCCCTGGGAATTGTGCAGCTTCCTGATTGCATTAATTGACGACTGGATGCCGATGTCAGTGTGAGCGGGGCACAGATAAGCACAGCTGTCAGCAGCAGGCATGTGGCTGGGCTGCCTAATTTCTACACTTCATGCAAGTGTCAGCTTGAGAAATGCGATGCTACAGTGAGGTAGGCGAGCAACAAATACACTTTTGTACTCAAAAACATATTGCATTTTAAAACACATCTATTGAAAAAGTTGACATTAGGAATATGGCACCATCACTGTGAAAGGAAGACATCCCTTCTGAAGAGAGCAGAAAATTCATTATTTCTTTATTTAATTCTTTTTCTCAAAAAATTTCAACACGTGGTTAGTATTTAAAAACGCGTATTTATAATTAAGATAATTCATTATATTGCTAAAATTGTGTGCAGTATTTCACTAAATTTAGAATAAATTCTCATTTAAATTATCAGTGTGGATTATCTTTCAAGAATGCAAAATTGCTCAGTGACACACACATGCTTTGCCTGTGGGTTTTGTTGTTTGTATTCAGACGTGTCTTAGATACTCAAGAAGAGCAAAGCTTTTCTAAGTTGCTATTTAGACACTTTATGACTGTTAGATAAACTGTAGTTCACATAAATGCTGATTTTTTTTTTTTTAATCCATGAGAATTCGCCTCTTTAGGGAATGAAGCCTCTTATTGGTTGTCCAATGCAGGATATCATATGAAGACAAAAAACAGAAATGGAGAGTCAGCAGGTGCTATTTATATACTTGGGAACGCACACAGATAACATACCTAACAATAAAGAGCTATCTCCTGGAGGAAGTGATGGGAGAGGTCTGAGGGAGAGTAAGTTGGAGGTGTAGAGGAGGGAGGGAGGGAGGGAAGGGATGCAGCTGTATTTTGATGAGAAAATTACCAGAGTGCACACTTGAGAGTACCTCCGTAAGGACAGCGTTGAGGTCTCACTAGCCCCTGCTCACCACACTGTTCAGGCTGCTTGGAGAAGCCTCTGTGGTTCCAAAGGAAAAAGGAATTCTTTAAGAAACACTGCCTTCAAATCTTAGAGACTTACTGTCTGGATTTGGAAATTTCTTGGAAAATTTTTCTTAAATTATGATGAAGAACAAACAAACAAAAAAAAGCCAAACATCACTTAACTCAGTGAGTCACTAAAATGAGAAAACACAACTAACATCAAAGTGTTTGGTCCAGATGTAGTTACTGAAACACTTGTAAAAAACACAAAGGTAGAATTATTTTCTTTTGATTTTCATATGAAACGTCTCTATAACATGATCACAATTACTGGCTCTCTACTCTAAAACTTAAATTTAAGAGATGGAATAGAGCTAATGGAACCAGAAAATATTATTAATTTTTTTGATTCAACTCATCACATTCTTCAATGTTACAGCCAGATTATTAAGCCATTTTATAGATAGATGAGAAGACATAGTTATTTAAAATATGTTTAATTTGCAAGAAAATGAATTTAACATTAAATCACTGTAGCATAATAATGAAATTTTGATTAGATATGTTGCCATTGCAATGCTTTTTGTAAGTTATTGAGTGACAGGCAAAGCTTGGTGGTGAGCAGCATGTCTTTAGTTAGAAACGAGACCCTTTCAACAAGGAGACGTGCCTGGCACTGAAAACCAGCCAACCACTAGGGCAAATGAAGTCCCGGATCTTGGAAGGGAACCTACAACTTCTAAACAAGCAGAACCCTTGACTATAGTCTAAGTATTCTCATTCCAGCAGATGAATGTAGTCCTCGGGCCTCATCAAAGAATCTCTTTTTGCAATAGGAGACGATTATAGAAAACACAACTGATCAAAATGCAGTTTGGAATCCAGTCTCAATGAAGGTGTTTATAAACGACACACCTGAGGCTCAGAGAATACTGCTGAAGAGAGGATACAGACACAGCGGAGAATCAGGGTTTTGATATGAGATTGTGTCTCCCAGGAAGGGCATAAACTAAAGCCATAAAGTCTTATCCCCATGACCACCTACACACGAGATGAGCAAGGACAACACCAATGGACAGACAAAATAGGCAGGAGAAAGTCCAGGAGGCCTTAACTGCACACAGAGAACTGTATGTAGGCAACTAAGGAAAATTGAGAATGGAAGACATCGTCTTCCTCAGAAAAGAGCCAATTGCTTACCTAACAGCAAATGCTCAGCCCTGAAAACATATGTACACGTAACAGTATACATGCACAATGAGCAGATAATATTTAGGATTAGATGTGTGTGTGTGTGTGTGTGTGTGTGTGTGTATCTGCATGTAGCAATCTATGAAGAAGCGATGAATTTGAAAGTGAGCAGGGAGGAGTACATGAGAGTGTTTGGAGGAAAGAAAAAGTAGGAAAATTGATGTAACCATATTGTAATCTCAAAATTAAAAGATATAATTTTTAAAGATGTTTAGATTTGAAAGAGGGTTCCTCTACATTTCTCAGAGTGGCTGCTGACTCATGCCACCTCTGTCTGCCGAGGGCCAGGGCTACAGGGACATGCAATAATGACAGGCTCTCCAGGAATGCTGACATCACTTCTTTACTGTAGAATTCATGTCTGCTGTTAGGTTACTTTTAAGGTTTTTAATTGGAAAAACGAGGATGATGTGTTAAAAAATAAATTCGGCATTTCTCAGGAAGTTGGTGTATATTTTCAGTCTTTTTTATAATTTGTAAATAATTTATTCAATTATGAATCACTTTAATATACTGATAAAAGATGAGCCAGTAAGTAAGTAAAAAACCATCACCATGGGACTCAACGCAAATAAAGATGCTGCGTTAATAACAGCACAACACAAAAGGACATTCTGCAGTGTTCCTTAAACAAGTGCACAGAAAAAAACCTCCTATTTTCAATCCTGGCCCTTTTTTTTTTTTCTTTCCTTCTTGTCTTTTTCAGTGCTGAGGGCTGAAGCCAGCACTCAACAGATGCTCAGCCATCCAGGGTCCGTGTGGCCACATCACAAAAGCAAGCCTTTTCCATTTCCTCTGCCACTCTCATGGACGTCTACCCTTGCATGTACCTCAAGGTTGTCATTTCCCAGTTAATTTTAAACCACTGACAATAAGGGAATACTTTGCATGAGATATTCTTCGACAGTTTATAAAAATTATAGCACATTATATTATACGTCTATAAAATTTAAACCAAAATTAGTTACAAATGAAGAATCTTTCTTAACAAGACACTCATTGAGAATTGCCACCTATAAGGAGAGCTCACAAATTCATTCTTTGTTAAATGCTCAGATTGCTGTTTCTCCAGCACATTCTGAAACCTTGATGCTGTAAACACATCAACACAAACCCACATAACAAACTTTTAATTCTTGTTCAATTTCCTTTTATCCAGCTAAATAAAGTTAAAATTAACACATATAGAAAGCATGATGTAAAATTGTTCTATCAGATATGGATTTTCTGACAAAAAAAAAAAAATTCGATAAACTATTGAAAACTTACACTTTGTATCCCAAATCAGGTATTTTAGAAGCAGAAAACATACATTTTCACAAGACAATCATGGGGAAATATTTCTTACCCATAACAATTTCTTTGGATAGATATAACCTTTGTCCTTTGTTTTCATTAAGTAAAATGTGTTGTTGGTCCTCCTTCCAAGGTTTCAGCGCTTGGGAGAGATCACGTGGCGTGGGAAACACCACACAGACTCCGGAAGTGGATACAGCCTTGTTTATTCCTGGAAGAGAGAGCACAGCACGTTCTATAGCTTTGGGCGGCCGAATGGGTGCCTCCGCAGCGTCTCCCGCCGCCCACTGTTGCTGGTCTGCAGGCGGGCTCCCTAACATGGGGTCACATACCCTCTGCAGTCATGTCAGCAGAAGTCGCCCAGACTCTGAGCCCCGACGGTCCTGCTGGGAATGCCCACAATGTGTACTTCCAGAATCCTTTGTTTTACTATATGGATTCCAGTATTTTTTTCAATTAATAAAATAATTTAATTTTTACGCTTAAAAAAATGTTTCCTACAGTACTTCATCCTGTGCAGTTGCTTTCTGAACTAGCTCATTTCAAACTACAATCCCCTATTACAAAGTGGGCTTTTGTCCCCGCCCCCCTTTTCTGGTTTCATCACTGTGCGTTAGAACCAAAATCAAACAACGCTATATCCCACGCGGTCACTTTTGTGCGCTGAGCTTGAGATATGTGGCTAATCAAGAGCTGGTTAGTTCCAGCAGTGACAGGAAGGCCTGAACATTGTAAGTTGTTTTGTCAAATTGCTATGATGTGTTGAAGTGACACTTGTATCTGTTTTCGTTTTCTGCGTTGTTCTTCAGGAACTGAAACATCAAATTCCATCAGGTCAATACTCTCCAAAGAAGTAAGTACTAATGGAATCAAAGAAGACCATTGACACACGCTATACTCTCAGGTTAGACATATTCTGACATCACAAGGCATCAATATTGGGTTTTGCTTTCCCAAAGTGTATAAACTTTATTTTTAAAATACATCTAAATGGTCTTATAAACATTAAGCTGTTGATTTATTAGTACAAAAACCTTTAAAGCTAAAATTATTTAATTATTTTTTAAACTTATAAAATAGGTACTGAGATATAACCATTACTGTTTTAATAGTCATGTTTATAACAACTGAAATATACAGATATAGCACTTTAGAAAAGTAATAAGGCCTAATAAAACTATAAAAATTGTTCAAGTAATAAGTTTATATTTAACTTTACTTGTAGACTTGTATTTGGAGTTAATTGTACGATGTTATTAATTAGTTTTCTAGCATAATAATAGAATAATTGAGACACTAACTTATGATTATATATCTTCATTTTTGGTGTAATGAGGCAAATCTCAACAAAAGCATATAGCAGAAAAAAAAAACTGCTTAGTTCATCGCCTAGCAAGCCTCTTGACTTCCAGGATTCTCTGTGAAGGCATTACAACAACCAACCAAAAACACCACACTAAAGCTTACATTCTAAAATTTCTACTTCATCCTCAAAATGACATTCTGTAACTAAGCTTTAAAACATGGGCTTCTTATTTTTCATTGCTGAGTAATATTCCATTGTATAGATGTACCACAATTTCTGCATCCATTCTTCAATTGAGGGGCATCTGGGTTGTTTCCAGCTTCTGGCTATTACAAATAAAGCAGCTACAAACATGGTTGAGCAAATGTCCTTTTTGGTTACTTGAGCCTCTTTTGGATATATGCCTAGGAGTGGTATGGCTGGATCTTGAGGAAGTGCTGTTCCTAGTTGTCTGAGAAAGCGCCAGATTGATTTCCAGAGTGGTTGTACAAGTTTACATTCCCACCAGCAGTGGAGGAGGGTTCCCCTTTATCCACAACCTCTCCAGCATGTGTTGTCACTTGAGTTTTTGATCTTGGCCATTCTGATGGGTGTAAGGTGAAATCTCAGGGTTGTTTTGATTTGCATTTCCCTAATGGCTAATGAGGTTGAGCATTTCTTTAAGTGCTTCTCTGCCATTCAATATTGCAGGTAAATGGTGGGACCTGGAAAGGATCATCCTGAGTGAGTTGTCCCAGAAGCAAAAAGACACACACGGTATATACTCACTCATATAGGCATACAACATAGGACAAACCCACTAAAATCTGTGCATCTAAAGAAACTAAGCAAGAGAGAGGACCCTAACTAAAACGGTCAATCCCCATCCTGAAAGGCAAAGAGGATGGACATTAGAAGAAGAAGAAAACAGGAAACAACCTAGGAACCTTCTACAGAGGGCTTCTGAAAGCCAGAAGAAGAAAACAGGAAACAAACAAGGAACCTACCACAGAGGGCCTATGAAAGCCTCTGCCCTGCAGACTATCAAAGCAGATGCTGAGCCTGATGGCCAACTGTTGGGCAGAGTGAATGGAATTTTATGTAAGAAGTAGGAAATAGTAAGAGCTGGAGAGGACAGGGTCTCCACAAGGAGAGCAACAGAACAAGAAAATTTGATCACAGGGAACTTCCCAAAGACTCACACCCTAGAACCCCTGCACAGATGTAGCCCATGGCAGTTCAGTGTCCAAGTGGGTTACATAGTAATGGGAAGTTGGACTGCCTCTGCCATAATCTGATTGGCCTGCTCTTTGATCACCTCCCCCTGAGGGGGGAGCAGCCTTACCAGGCCACAGTAGAGGACAATGCAGCCACTTTTGATGAGAACTGATAGACTAAGATCAGAAAGGAGAGGAGAACCTCCCCTATCAGTAGACTTGGGGAGTGGCATGCATGCAGAAAGGGGAGGGAGTGTAGGATCGGAAGGGAAGGAGGGAAGGGCTTATGGGGGGGATACAAAATGAATAAAGTGTAATTAATAAAAAATTTAAAATAAGCCATGGGCTTCTGGTAGACTCTTTTCCAAACCATGAATTGTACATGCCTTTAATAAATATATAGATGTATACATATTCATATAAATTTTAAAAGATTTTACATTAGAGAAAATTATACAAAAAAAAAATAAATAGGATAAAAAATGCTAACAGTTAAAGTTTAAAGAAACAAACAGTTAAAACTTGTTATAAAAACTCAGGAAAAAGAGAAAAAGTGTTGATGAGCAGCTGCCACATTTCAATTAGGGAAAATAGTGTTAGTGACCTACAGAACTGAGCAGTAACTTCAGTAAGATCACAAAATTTCTAAAAGAATAAATTTCAATATTTTCACCACAATCAATGATGAATTAATGAAGCAATAGTTATGTTTATCAGCTTTCTTTAAATTTTCTCCATTTATGCACAGATCAAGGCATCACAGCAATCGTTACACTGCAGTTTTGGCATCATATCTTGGCAAAGGTAAATGATGCCTGCTACTGGAAGTCTAGTGAGTCACCAGTCACCCATGGTTAGTAAGGCCAGGGCCCTTAGAGAAGAACCTGCTTTGACCAGCACTTTCCTAAATCAGAAAAATTCCTAATTGTCCTTTAAATATTTATCCTTGTATCCATATATAATTGTGGCTGTCATCCCTCACCAAAGAAAATTTTTGCGGCAGATGGAAACCATTACAGAAAGCCACAAGGGTTAAAATGATGAAAACAACTGACTATGTGCTACCACGTCCCAAATGACACATATTCAACCCCCTGGACTTAAATCCCAGGGAACAGCCCAGAGGAAGGGGTAAAATATTTTAAAAACCAGAAGAATTCTAGTCTTGCTTCCTCTAAACATGACAGAGAAACTAGCTCCATGAAATCACAGCAATATGATTATCTAAATAAGCCCTGAACAATGACAACAGCAGGTGGAGTCAGGACTCCACCCCTAAAGAAAGATCTGCGTGCAAAAAACTGCTGAAGAGTAAGAATTATTCCTCCCCAGGCATGATCTCCCTAACTGTCCAGCCAGTCTCAAGTGGTCAACCCTAAAAGGTATAATGCAAGCAATACTAAAGGGACTCAGCAGGTTCCATATATATAATATATGGATATATGTGTGTGTATGTGTGTATGTGTGTGTGTGTGTGTGTGTGTGTGTGTGTGTGTGTGTGTGTGTAACAATAATTAAATAAGAAGAGGCTACTAATTTGGAATATGGGAAAGGTTAGAGTTAGGGGAGGAAGGGAAAATTATGTGAAAATTATAAAAGTTGAAATAAAATTATGCAAAATTATATATTATAAATTCTACTTCTTGACCATAGGCTTTGTTAACTATCTTTTCTGGTAAGCAATTTCAAATCTCAAATATTTATCATAAGGTATAATTTTGTAATGTTTAAAATGAGCACCTGATTTCTCCTTACCTTAATCTTCCATACTTCAGGTTTTGTATATTTTGTCATATAGGCAAAGCCTAATTAGTCTATCATGTCTCCCACGTCATCCCTGAAATTTTTATGGGTTGCTTGCCAAGACCTCCTCTCAGACTGTCATAAATGACCAAGGATTGGAAGCAAACCTTCACTCATGGGCCTCAGGAGAGCGGCTTGGAGCGTTCTCTCTCTCAAAGCCTTCAGAAAAGCCCAAAGATACATTCACTTCTAGCCTTTAAAATTGTGAGATAACATTTTGCTGCTCAGTCAATGAAGTTTTTTTATATTTTTTACAGAGTGTCTAGCAAGCCAGTTTGGAGTTTATAATGCGATGCTAAGTAGAGAAATAAATTAAAATGTTTTATTTAGAGACTCTATGAAATGAGTCACATCTCTATATTCTTTCTTCTGCCTTCCTTCCTTCATTTATTCATTTTTTGCTTGGATATTGCATCCAACTGCAGTTTTCCCTCCCTCCTCTCCTGCCAGTTCCCCCTTGCCACCTCACCTCTCCCTCAGATCTACCCCTCCCTCATTTCCCTTCCAAAAAGAGCAGATGTCCCAGGGATTATCAACCACACATAGCATAAGGTACAATCAGACCAGGCGCATACCCTCATATTCTGTCTTAGAAGGCTGAACTATGCACAGGCACAGAGACCACTTCTATGGAACATAGAAGCAACTTAAGGAGTGTGTAGTCATTTGGAGTATAAAGTGAGAACAGAGCTTATTTTCATGTATTTCAAGCTAGAAGAAAAACATGGGCAAATAAAGATGGCCACTCAATGTCTAAACATCAGTAACTAAATAATATTATCCCTATGAAAAATTAACTGGATATAAGAGCTGCCAACGTTCTTCATCTGACCCTAACAGAAACAGAAAATACATATTTTTCTTAACTGTGTATAATACATAGTTGTGAAATATGTTAACATGTTCCCCCCCCCAAAAAAATCAATAAATGCACAGTCAGAAATAGAACTTAGCTTTTAACACAAGATGAAATTATCATTAATAACCTACAGCCACTGAAAGACATTATTTAAGAGGTAAAAATTTTAAAAGCAAAGTCTGATTTATTTTCACAGTAATTCAATGTAAATGGCTGTTCAGAGAAAATGCAAGTCATTTAGATTCCACAAAATCTTAAGGCTGAGCATCTGTGGGCATAATGGATCCTTTAGCCTCCTGCCGGGCAAACTCAGCCAGCAGACATTCTGAAATTGACTGAGTTTGAGAGGACGCAATTTTTCATACAAAAGCTGGCAGTGAAGGAGGAAAAATGTTGTTATCCTAATTAGATTGGATTTGGCCACTGGGATCTCTTCTATTCCCCACAATAAATTTAGAAACCTTGCGTAAATTCATACGCTCAGGGTTTTCTCCGTCACCCGGTATGCTTACTAACTTGGCTGTCGGTGCTGAGTCTGCTCTTTGGTTCTGGGACGGACTTTTATTTGAGCAGTTTTGCTTGCAGGCTCCTGAAGAAGATGAGAATGATGGCCGCTTACTTGGCATCTGTTTGCCTCGTGCTAATGGCTGATGAATGGATACCCCTTGAAGATACTATTTGTTTATCTGCCCTCATCCTACTTATTTGAGGGTTTGTTTTGTTGTTGAATCCTATCAGGAAAATAACACACACTAAAAGAGCTACAATTAGCATCCATTACCCTATTATGTCAATTGCTTAACTTTGCTGGCACTTTTAAAGCAACTGGACTAAAGTGTTCAAAGCATTGGTGGTGTTTTAGCAGTCAAATATCACATTGTGGTTTAGATTCAGTTCCTAAATCCATGTCCAATTTAAAAATGGAATGGAATGGGGATACTTGGATGCCTAATTAATTTAATAGTTATTATGAATCGATGCCCTTTAAAGTACAAACCTCCTTCCTCTCTCTCTCTCACACACACACATACACACACACTTTTACTTTAAAGACAAAAAGAGAATGCCCTCTCACACTGAACAATAGCCCTGATCTCTTGCTAATTTTTATATTATTTTCAAATGATGTATAGCATTTTCTGTTTATTATGTACAGCATGGTATTTTGATGTATGTAGACATGAGACAGCTAAATCTAGTTAACTGATAATAATCTAGTTATTTTCACAAAGTAATCATTTTTAATGAAAGTATATAGATTCTTTTTATTATAATTACAAAAATGCTCTTTGCAAATCTTTCCCCCTATCTAATTATAATCTTGCACTCTTCAGCCAACTCCCGTCTCCTTCATCTCTCACACCCTGTGCCATTGCTGTTTTCCTCTTAACGTCTACAGATCTTCATAGACCATGGCTGTGTAACCGTGCAGTGTGCATCTTTCTGGTCCTGTATTCCCCCAGTTCATCATTCGCATGAATGTTAAGGCTCCATCTTTCCAGGGCAGGATTGTATTTCACTGCTTACTTACGAATTCAGCATATGCTTCATTTTCTTTATTGTATTGTCAGCTGATAGGCATTTGGGTTGATTCCACATCAAAAATGTAATGGATCTTGCAACAAACGAATGAGTACTGTGGCGAGTACCATTCTGTAGAATGGAGGCTCATCTCTCAGAACCCGCAGGACAGCGGGCTTACATCAGTCTGTAACTCAAGATTCAGGGGACATGATGCCCATTTCAAGCCTCTGCTAGCATCAGGCAGGCACGTGGTACATGGAAGTATACGCAGGCCAAACAGCCATACACATAAAATAAAATTAAAATTTTAATCCACATTTAAATTACTATTAAATTTCAAAATCTTTTTGAAGTTTTTATTAATTTGATTGGAATCCAGCACATGATGTAGCAACAGACAAATACATGTAAAGGAAACAAAAAAATGACTTTAATCTTTTGTATTATGCTTCTATTTAATGTAAGATAAGATATTTTTATACTTACTATTTTATGTTGAACTATGAATAGAAACTAAACATTATGCACTGTATAATGTTAGAGGCGGTTAAACAACTGTATTCTTTACTTGGAAGTGCAGAATTAGGGAGTATTGATGATACCATTGATTATGCCTGGTGAATTGCTAACTACCTTCACCAAGGTTCACCTATGTGAACATTTTTGGTAAAGGAAGGGGAAGCTTAGATTGATGGCCTGAAAATGTGCTAACTGCTAGAAGCCTCTTTTCTTTCCCTTTTCCCTGTGATTGAATTAATTTGAAATCTGCTTTTATACTAAACAAACTCTCCTAGTTCCGTGTGCCTGATGTTTCCCAAACAATACTGTTGACAGCCAGCCTCTAAATGGAAACCAAATGTCCCTCACTGTCTCCCTACTGGTCAGACAACTCTCATTGGTGCCTCCAGGAGAAACAGCATAGAGGGTGGAGCCAACACGTTCATCTGGATTTTTACATTGGCCCTGCTTTAAATGTTCATTAACTAAAGATTATCTGTAATATTTACTCCGAGAAGCACTACTGGAGAGCTGACGCATGCCTGTCTGTATGTTACCAGACGGTTTGAATACGCATTCATTATGCATAGACTACCACTATGTTTGTGCTTGTTTTAGGTTCCTTCTCTGATTAAATTATGGTATGGCTTATCAATATTTGAATTTTGAAAGCATGGGCTTGGAGTGGCTGAGAACACCTATTACACTTACTGAGGACATGGTTTTGTTCTCAGAACCCATACGGCAACTCAGAACAATCTGTAGCTCCAGTTCTACGGTACCCATCATCCTTCCCTGGCTTTCAAAATGACTACGCAAATGCCTGGTGCACATATAGTTAGGCAGGCAAATACACATAAAATAAAAATACACCTTTTTAACGTTCGAACAGAGCTAGGTACTCCAAAGTCAATTGTTGTCTGCATTTTGACTACTTGGAACATTGCAAAAAGAGGCTGCTTTGGTGAGAGGGGAGTATAAAGACATATATTTAGGATGTGGCTAGAAATTGTGGTACGTTTACATAATTACAGCTATTACAAACAAGGAAATCATGAAATTTTCAGGCAAATTGTGGGAACTAGAAAAGATCATATTAAGAGAGGTATCCCACAAGCAGAAAGACACACATGGTATATACTCACTCATAAGTGGATATTAGACATATAATAGAGGATAAGCATACTAAAATCTACACTCATAATGAACCTAAACAAGGAAGACCATAGGAAAGATGCTTAATCCTCACTCAGAAGAGCAAATGCAAAAGACATTGGAAGCAGGAGAACACAGGGAACAGGAAAGGAACCCACCACAGATGGCTTCTGAAAGACAATTCTGATCAATTGAAGCAGAGGCTGAAACTTATAGCCAAACTTTGGGCAGAATGTATATAATTTTATGAAAGATGAGGGAAATAGAAAGACCTGGAGGGGTCAGGAGCTCCCAAAGGAGACCAATAGAGCCAATAAATAAATAAGTAAATAAAATAACTGAGCCCTGGGGGCCCTGAAGAGAATGATACCCAACCAAAGACAATGCATGGAGAAGACCTAAAATCCCTGCTCAGTTGTAGCCTATAGACTCAGTCTCCAATTTGGCACCCTAGTAAGGGGAACATGGCCTGTTTCTGGCATGAACTCAGTGGTGGGCTCTTTGATCACCTCTCCCTGGGTGGGGGGGGAGGTGCAGCTTTACCAGACCACAGAGGAAGACAATGCAGCCAGTCCTGATGAGACCTAATAGGCTAGGGTCAGATAGAAGGGGTGGAGGACCTTCCCTATAAGTGGAGTAGGGGAGGGGTATAGGAGGACAAGAGGGAGGGAGGATTTGGGAGGAGATGAGGAAGGGAGTCACAGATGGGATACAAAGTGAAATAAATGATAATTTATTTTAAAAAAGAAATAAACACTCCTAGTTTAGTAGAGGTGATAGTATGATCTTTTCTAGGGTTATGGTGTCAGCAGCCATGTGTGGTGGGTGGGGCTTATAGTAGCAAGCTCATAGTCCCTCTCATTGACTCTGCTTAGTTTCTCTAGGAATGACTTTATTTTTATTCTCATTGTGCATATTCATATAGCCGCTACTATATTGCATAAGTAATTTTCATCCAAGGATAATATTCATTAAACATACTCCCACATTCTTCTCTTTCATCCCCCTTTAGTGCCTTGATACAAAAAGAACTTTCTGCCTAGCAGAGTTGGAAAATGGGATGCAGAATTAAGATGTCTGGGTTGTCTGATCTTAGGTCTGCTACAAAATAGCTGATGCCATGTAAGTATTTTTTCCTTCCTCTGGACCTAGACTTTAAGCAGGAAGAGTGCTTGAGAGATGGCATTTTGAGTGACTGGTTTGATGAAGGACACCTGGGAAAGGCTTTGGCTGTTCCCCAGTGTGCTGACAGCAGCAAAGTCTCAGTAGGCCAAAGTTCTTCTGTGTTGGATGTGGTTTCAGCACCACGGACAGCGGCAAACTCGGAAGAAGTTTGGAATGGCTTTATAGTCTAAGCCTAAAGAAGCAGCTGCTGCTCCGTGTATTCACATTAAAGGGGTTAGGAATGGGAATGTCATAAAATACCAGCGCTAGGATGGGCTCGGGGTTCTTCTAGTAAAACTCTAGAGCCTCAGCATTGCCAGTGGAGATGTGTAATGCATCCTCTTACCCTGTGGCCTGGCGAGGTACCCCTGACAGGGGAAAGTGATAAAAATGCAGGTAAGAGAGTCTATGTCAGAAACATCCCCTGCTCCTATTACTAGAGGACCCACATGAAGCCCGAGCTGCCCATCTGCTACATCTGTGTCGAGGGTCTAAGTCGAGTCAATGCCTGAGCCTTGGTTGGTGCTTCAGTCTCCACAAACCCTTCTAGGCCCTGGTTAGTTGGCTCTGTTGGTCTTGTGGAGCTTCTGTCCCCTCCAGGTCCTTCTATTTTTTCCTCTGACTATTCCACAGGACTCCCTACTCTTGATTATATTTTATATTTTTCTGGTTCTTTTCTTCTTCTAATAATAGGCAAATCATCTTTAATTTGTGAAGATGCAGCTTAAGCATGCAAAACATGTCAATATTCTCACACATATGCAATAGTGATGGAAATGATGTAAAAGGAAAAAATAAAATTAAATAGCTCTAAAACACAAAGCAATTCTCAATATTTCACTGCTCTTACTGGCCAAAAATATCCAAATAGTACTGAATGCAAAGTAACTGTAAAAATATCTCCATTTAGTTGCATGTGACATCACACTTGCCATTGTTTTTTTTTTTTACCATGTATCAAAAATGAAGGCATTAAAGATAAAAATAGAAAGCAAGAGGTAGGAAGTCTACTTCAAGATATAATACAGATATAAAAGCTACAGGAAAGTTTTTCATGTGACATTATCTACCCAACATTTTTTTTTTACAGTTGACATAACTTTCAGGCAAATTGCTAGTTAAGAATCAAAAGGTGCATATTAATTGTTGGGCTCATACTGCTTATAGCTATTTAAGGTATGCATTATCCCGTGCCTCCTAAGTCTCTATTGCTGCTTTAAGATCTGAAGCCTTCCCAAGACAGCCAAGAGTGGGAAAGAGACAGCAGGGGCCTGCTCTGAGCTGCTGTGTCCATCTGTCATAGCAAGGATTTTAGCATTCATTTGAAAATCAAATTTCCAGTCCAAAAATGCAATTTCTTCTTCCACAAACTCTTGCAAATATATATATATATATATTTACCACATTTCTATTTCTGGAAAAACTAGCCAGGACTAGCTTTGCATGGGTATGTGACTGAAGAAGTTTGTATTAATTCTGTGGATTTGCTGGATTCATGTTGCTCGAGATCTTTGAAAAAGCTGTAACAGAGAATTTAGCAAATATATGATTTTCTCACAATTCAATTAATAACATGTATATATACTATGAAATTTATAGTGGTGGTTTTCAATTATAACTCATGATCCACTAATTTTAGGGAGATTATGAAGTATTCATTTAGAATGTTAGAATCGTCACTAAAAATAACAATTCATATCAAAATGGAAGTTAATAGAAACACAAACTGATCAAAAATAAAATCTAGCACCATTTCTAAACACCTTTGTTCTAGCATGCACAATTGCATGTGTAAAGCATGTGTACACAGAAACATATGGTACGTTTATATGTACACACTTTACATATATGCTGTGAGTGTGCATAGAATACATATGTGCTGTATAATTATATGCATTTATTGTTATAGCCTCTGGAGATACACTGCATCTTCTTCTATGTAAAAATCTGCATCCCATGCATAATTCCTGTGTGTGCACATGGTGTTTTTGGATGGGTGTGAGGTCATTAGTACCTGCTCCTTAAGAACTGTTGTGCTCTTGTTCTGCAGAATTGACTTCAACTAATGTTGCTTTATGCTTATACATCCCTGGCTCTGTAATTCATCACAAAAGCAAGATAACAGAAATAATCTTACAGGGCTTGTGTTAATGAAATGATGGTTGATATACAATTAGAAAGAGCAAGCTAGCCAAAGAGTTCTGATTCAATCACTGCTTCTTGGTTGGTAGTATTTGATCTTCATATTTCTTCCCACCCTACCACTGTGCAATACATTTTTCTGCTAAGAATGAAAAGTGATGTAATCATTTGATAAAGATTTGTTCACTTTGACAGGTAAATAGTCTAAGAAGGGAAAATTAGTGTTGATTTCATCAAAGAGAAACAGTTTGATGAAAATCAATCAGCTCTCATACACAGCAGAGAAAATGCTGCTCTTCAAGTCAGTGTATGTGTTTAGTACAAGTCGAAAGTGAATGGTAATTAAAATGACAACTACTTCTTCTAGTAAGCATTATTTTTCTATTAAAATATCATAGCATATTTTGTCTTGCAGGTCTATGTACTCCTTTTCATTACTAAACTAAGGATTTGTCTTCCCTGATAATCCCAGGGGATTTTTGTAAGTCATTTTGATTAACCATCAACAATTTTCTATACTTTAATGAAGCCTGTGGAAAAGGTAATGGTCCTAAACCCAAACTTCATCTGTCTAAAACTTTCTTTAAAAAAAAATCAATGCAAAACAAAAACGCAAAACTAAACAAACCCACTACGTAAAACTGAGCAACTCCAAGGTAAGACCACCTGCAGCTCCGGTAGAGGATCCAGTTTCCGTTCCTAGCACCCACCTGTGTCTCCAGCCATCCATAAGCCCAATTCCAGAAGACACGGAGTCTTTCCCTGGTTTCTCAGGCGCAAGGCACATACGTGGTGCATGTATATGCGAAACAAGCATATAAAAAAGTAAACAGTAAAATTTAAAACAAAGCAGCAAAATAATAATCATCCCATTGTTAGTATAGATTTCAGTCACTAATTGCAGATTTTGGAGAGTAAGTTAAAGCAGCAACCTGTGAGATGTTTGTTGATTGACTCAAGGCTGTTTAGTCTTCCGGACTTGGTCATGACTTACTGTGCTGTGATCCAGACTATCTAGGTACATTACAGGGGAAAAAAGGATTAACTGGTGTATTTAGGATATGCTCACTATACATGTAAAATAGGAGGCTAAAAAATGAGAATAAAAACCCTCAAGGTCCAGAGGATGACATGTGAAATCTAAGACATTTCAGCCATCCGCCTCAGTGTGGAGATGCTATCATAACAGAATGTCATAGACTAGGTAATTGACAAAGAACAGGCATCTATTCTCCCATAAGTATTAAGGCTGAGCAGTTCATTATTAATGTTGAACACGTTTATTATCTACATATAGGGTGTGGCCTTTGACTGTGACCTTCACAGACGAGACAAAGCTTGTTCTCACATTCATAGAAATGGAGTCCTCACAAAGGAACCACATTAAATTTGGCCTTATCTACCAAGACTGCTGCATCAGGGAATTCCTTTAACGTGAGTTTTGACTAGAACAAAAACCTCCAAACCTTACCACCTCCTCTTCACTCACATTTCTTTTTTTTTAATAATTTTTATTTTTTTGTATTAATCACAGGTTATTTATTTTGTATCCCAGTCTTAGGTCCCTCCCTCATTCCTTCCCAATCCCACCTTCCCTCCCTCATCTCCTCCCTGCCCCATCACATTTCTAGAACACCCTGAGAGGTGTCTTCCAAATAAAGCCACATCTTGTATCTCCTACAAAAATTAAGAACACTTACTGCTGTCCTGTTCAGCTCATGTTTAGGCAGTCATGTTGATGGGACTTAATGGGAATAGCTTCCGACAGTATGAGGTGACACAACCTCACAGTAACCTCCTGAGCATCTGGCTTTTCCAATCTTTCCACCCGAACTTCCTCAATAATCCCTGAGCCTTAAGTTCAGGGCTTTTGCTGTAGATGGATCAGCTGGGACTGGATCTGGACCTGGATCTGATTGGATAGAGTTTCCTACAATGGTCTCCTTCTGTTGCAAAGAGAAGTTTCCCACATGAGGGGTGAGACCACACTTATCCTTGGAAAGAAAAGTATAACAACAATTGTTGACACTTCTTCACACTGTTTCATAAGAAGAAATCAAGGAGTTAATGGCTATTCATAATTATACTAAAATGCTCAAGATTTCAGTTGCACAAACTCAACACCATATGAAAACAATTAAAAATCTGGGATTCTGGCATGTTGTGACAAAATACAATGAAACCAGTAATTAAAAAAATAACAACACCACCTATTGATTAAAGACATTTTCTGACATTTAGGTTCTTAATTAAAATGTAAGTTTTATAGGTTTTAAAGTAACTCTGTAAAGAACTGAATCCATCTCTAGACTGAGACAGGCCTTCCACTCATTTCTTCCCTTAAAGTTGAATCCAGTCAGGGACCTGGCTAGGGGTCCATGCCTAAAAAGGCAGACTGACCTTGAAGAAATTGCTTTTTCTTCCCAGAATCCTCACCCTCTAGCGAAGTCTACAAGTCACCCTGAGGTTCATATGTGCTGGGTCTGCTCACCCTCTGAATCTCCGCTGTTTCTTGTTTTGTTTTGTTTGTGTGTTTTTCTCTCCCTCTTCATTCTTAGATGCTGGCTGCTGGGTTGCAGCTGGCTGACCTCCACCCCAGCTTATCTTTTTTTCTTTTCTTTGTCTAGGCAGTTTTGATATCTACAGTGTGATAGCTGTCATTTTCCTTCAAACCGTAATAAGTGAACCTGAGCTTCTTTTTAAGTGCTTTTCCCTCCTCAATCTTAGTTTCGGTGTGTGCCCATTCTTTTTTTTTTAATTTTTTATTAATTACACTTTATTCACTTTCTATCCCCCATAAGCCCCTCCCTCCTCCCCTCCCCATTCTTTTTTTTAACTTAATGAAATCATACTTTAATATTTCAATATTTAAAGTTTACTAAACATATATCCAAAACCTACATTATCTGTGAAACTTCTAAGTACTTGTAAAAGAAAATCATAAAAACTTTAAAATATTCATTAAGTTTTGTATTTTTTTCATTTTATCTTAGTTTTAATATATTTTCTTTTTAAATTAATCAATTTATTATTTATTACAATTTATTCACCTTGTATACCAACTTGTCCCCCTCCCTCTTTCCTCCTAATCCTGCCCTCCCTTCCTCCCTCTTCTCCTCCCATGCCTCTTCCCTAGTCCACTGATAGAGGAGGTCCTCCTCCCCTTCTCTCTGACCCTAGCATATCAGGTCTCCTCAGGACTGGCTGCATCCTCTTCCTCTGTGGCCACTCTTAAGTTCTTTCATCAATGAGCCCAAAAACCTCAAGAGAGGAAGCTGACTTCCCTGGAATCATCTGCTGCCTCTGCCGGGACTCCCTAACATTTCCAGTAACCCTTCTTTTTTGTCTTTTAAATCTTTAAACAACAGGAAAAAAAAATGAACCCATTTCCATACCATTGTTGGCATTAATTCTACTATTGAAAATTCAAATTTATATTTTAAGTTCTTAAATTGTCTAATACACTTTAAATTTTAGATTTTTGAACCATGTTTGTTTGTTTGTTTGTTTGGTGTGGTGTGTGGTGAGCGTGTCATGGGCATATGTGGAGGTCAGAAAAGTCAGTTCTTTCCTTCTCGCAGGGAACTCAGGTGCCCAGAGTTAGTTGGCTGTGAACGCCGTCATCCAATGAACCCGCCAGCCATCCAAGAACACGTTTCCTTTGTTTTATTTACTTTTATTGTATTTGTTACAGCTGAGTTATCTTGTGTGAATACAATATTTTGTGAATATTTAAGTTTTCTTAGAAAACAAACATGTTAGAGCAGCATGTAGTGGCACCTGACTATCCTACTGGTGCTAGTAAGGTCAAAACAGAAGATCAGGAACTTACGTGAACACTAAGCCGGCCTGAGAGCATGAATCCCTGTCTCAAATGAAAAAGGAACATAGAAAACATACACAGAAATACACGAATAAGACAGAAAAGAAAGCAAAATATCTTGTTGTTTTTCTCTGATTTACCTGAGGAGTTTACAATACTTAAAGCATAAATATACAAGACAATCTCTCATTTTGTATTGCTTTCCATTAATGTGGTGATCAAAGGATCACCATGCAATGAAAGCCACAATTATTAAAAGTGTCTTAAGACCCATCTATAAAACACTCTCTCAGCTAAGGTTCAGGGACGGAGCATAATGGAAGAGAGGATGGGAAGGCTTATAGAGCCGGAGGATTCGCAGTATCTCCCAGCAACACTGGAATCTACACCAGTAAGCTTCACCAACATGACCGCTCAAACATAACCGAAAAGTTCCACAACAGGCATCACATCAAGCTGCACAGGGAAAAGCCATGTCTTAACCCAACACCAAGAACCATCAGAAACTAAGGAAATCTGGGAGCGAGAGAGGTGTTCCTCTCCAGGCACCAGCACACCAACTGGCTTCCCAGTGATCATGTGATCTGCCCTAAAAACATGCACACAAGTAACATCATATGGACACAACAGATTATATGTAAGAATATACATGCATATACACATGCATTAACTATGCCATAACATTTTTTTATTTTTATTATTAGTTACATTTTATTAACTTTGTATCCCGCTGTATCCCGCTCCCTCATTCCCTCCCAATCCCACCCTCCCTCCCTCATCTCCTCCTTGCCCCTTTCCAAGTCCACTGATAAGAGATGTAATCCTCCCCTTCCATCTGACCCTGTTTTATCAGGTATCTTCAGGACTGGCTGCAAAGTCCTCCTCTGTGGTCTAGCAGGGCTACTCCTACCTTGAGGGGTGGGGAGGTCAAAGAGCCAGTCATTGAGTTTATGTCTGAAATAGTCCTTGTTCCCCTTACTAGGAAAACCCACTTGGTTACTGAGCTACCACGGGCTACATCTGAACAGAGGTTCTAGATTATATCCATGTATGGTCCTTGGTTGGAGAAACAGTCTCATATAAGACCCCTGTGCCCAGATATATTTGGTCCTTGTGGAGCATTTAACGAAAAAAAGAGGCCATGAATTTGAAAGAGAGTAGGGGCAGGCATATGGGAGGGCTTGAGGTTTGGAAAGGGAAGGAAGAAACCGTGTAATTAAATCTCATTCTCACAAATAAACAAGCAAAATAGTGTTCATATACATAAATACGTACATATGCTGTAGAGCAGTGAATATAACACACCCTTCTTGGCAGCGACCTAGAATAGGTGCACCAATCATTCCGTGCATTGTTGAAATATGTTTTACAAGTCTATACGACAGTTGCTTATGTTCAAGGGTTAATTTCTGTTTGGGGCCGAGGAGAACATCAGATTGAAATAGTTGCACCACTGAAATGTGGCTCTTTTGACAGAGAGTTTTTAATTAGTGAAATTAATAAGTTACTCACACAGAGAAAGGTTCACCAATCAATCACCTCACAAGTTTTTATTTATAAGACTCTGCAACCAACCTTTATTCTTGCCCATATTACGAGGTAAGTTTTGCAGAATGTTGAAGTAAATTATCTCACTTCAGAATATGTTCTTCTCTGGAAAAATTCATGCTGTTAAGTAGCTGCAGTTCTCCAGGCTGGCACCCCTGCTGATTGCGCTGACAGCAAGGAACTACTGGTGTCTGGAGTCAGCCCAGTCATGTTCCAGACTTGGAAATATGGCATTTTGCATAGAGTTTATTCTTGGTATGGAATACGGTGTCTGTGAATGCCCAGAATAGAACAATGCTATCAGTGCTATTCTGTTGAGGAAGGGCACATCGGTTTCAGTGTTTCCAAATTTAGAACAGTGTTAGAGGAAGGTGCAATTTAAGGCTTCCCCATTTGCTTCGCATCCAGCTCATCCGCTGCACACACATGCAGACATACACCACCCTGTTTGGTGTTCTGTCCAGCACGGGGTGCACGCTACCTGTCACGGGGAGCGCACCATCTCAAGATGACGCGCATTTGTTGTTTTTAGTAATTTGAACTTACTGTGTGATACGTTACGGAAAATGCTGTTTCCTCCACTTTCTTTGCTTGATGGAAGCATGGCACTTATTAAATGTGAAAAAGTGTGTTGAAGTAGTTATGACAGTTTTCAATAACTGAAGCTTCTGCAAGGTATTTTGATTCTTTGTGTCTTTTTAAAATAAATTTGACAGGTTTGAACGCTAAAATAATCTAGAATAATCACTATTGTCAATGCAAAATAGCTTGTACCTTAAAGGGGAACAAAAAAGTAAAAGTTGATTCTTGAGCCAAATAGGAGTGAGCTGGATTAAGAATTTGGATTTTACTTTCCATAAATACTATGTCCTAATATAGTAGTTTAGTGATGTTTTGTAGTTACTGAACAATATAGAAAGTAATAAATAAAAATCAAAGCACTTTTCTAATGTAGTGTTGGTAGCATCAGACAGCAGGGCTGAGAATTGTTCAGAAATTTACTCGAGGTTTGGGCACCAGGGTGGGGGACAGACACCGGGCTATAGTCTCACCCTCAGCAGTTTCTGGGCTTCTCTTATCCTTGTAGAGACTCAGCTTAGCCCTGACACAATTCCAGGCTTTGATGAGGAAAAGAATTTCAGGGCTAACCACGATAAAACCCACCAGGAGTTTCATTAAAATCTGAAAGAAAGGTGTGCAAAATAAAAGAATAAATGTTCAAAGAATAGAGCTTCACAAACACTGAGACTTTGAAAAACAACGCTTGAACCTATATTGGAAGCACAGGGTTAAGAAAGAAAGCTGATCAAGAAAAGAATAAGGCATTACTAAGTGTGGGTAGGGAAAAGTCTAAAGCTTTTTAGCTTTCGACACGTATAACATTTTGGTAGCATTCAAGAGTTGCTAAGAAATCTTTTCCTTTATCTTTTGATAAATTGAGAATATAAAGTTCCTCCAGTGTTTCTTTGAATGAAATTAAAATCTGATCAAGTATAATAAGACTGGAAGCCACGAATCTTACACAAGAAGCTTAGAGAGTGTGTGAAGGGAGTAAGGCTTGCAAAGTTAACTGTGTTGGAAGTCCTGCTTTTCAGCTAGCTTGGATTCCACTCGGACTCCGGGTGAGAGGGCCTATTCTCTTCCCATACCCACCTAATTTTCCACTTCTTTTGATACCATTTCAGATTTCAGATGCTACACAATAACATTCTTCGTTCCAGGTTGGTAGGCATTGTCTTTTAATGCATAATAGTAAATTGTACTGAAGTCACAAGATGATAGGTCAGACACAGATGTGGACAATGAACGTTTATTAAGGGGACTAAAGTCAGTTCAAGTTAATTTGGCTCTCAGTCCATAACACTACAATCACAAAGTTTTGATCAATTAACTAGCCTTGTAGAATCTTTATCATAAGCGTAGCTTTTTATTTTCTGAAAATTTGGGGTTTTTTTTTCTGTAAAAAAGAAGATGAGATAAAGTCATTAAATAATGTTTAAGTCAGATCTAATCTAGTTATTTCAATGAATGCATACATTAAAAGGTATATTTTTGTCAATTTCTCAGTGTACCATCTCTATAATGTTCAATGTTTATTCTTCAGTCTTTGTCTTTTCTGTATTTATTTCTGCCATATACAATATTTAAGATATGGTGATCATTTTATCTATAATGTTTTCTCTCTCTCTTTTCCTCTTTAAAAACATTGCTTTAAAATTACACAAGGGATGATCTTGACTCATATAATTATTAATGATGAAGAGCTTTTGATGCATACTGTCTTTTTCTATGATATATTTACTTTTCTTAACACTGTTAGATTCTAGCATATTTTCCATTAATTGAATTTATTATTTGACAATTTCATACACATATGTAAAGCATTTTTATCTTCATTTCACACTGTCTCTTATCTCCCTTCCACCTTTATCACCCACTCTTCTCCTAAATTCAAATCCTGTTCACATTCTGATATCTGCATTGTACTGTTTTATGGGTTTAACCAGGATCACCATCAGAATCATGGATTTGGAACTCTCCAGTGGAGTCTGAAACTCAGCAGTAGATATAAGACTGAATAAAATAACTCCTCTTCCTCCAACATCAAATAACAGCCAATACTTTCTTAATGTAGGAAGAGTCCCATGAGCCTCCCCTCAACCTAAGAGTGAAGGGCTAAGAAGCCTGCATTTGAGCCTTTCGATTTCAAGCAAACATGGCAGCTGTGAGTTCATGACTGCTTAGCTTTATTAATCCAGAGGATAGCACTTGGGAGCCCTTCTTATCATCCTTTTCTCACAGTTTCCTCACCCCTCTTCTGTATTCCTCCCTGAGTCTTAGAGGGGATTGTGCAAACATCTTATTTAAAACTGCACTCAGCTGTCCACCTTCTCTCAGGACCTTGAGCAGCAATGAGTTTCTCCATATCCCTGCAGTGAACTGCACAGAGAAGCTTTCTGATCAAGGTGGTTGGATACAAATGAACACACTCAGTTTGACACCATGTGAATTTTGCAAATCAGCAGTAGTAAATTCTCCGCTGGGGCCTATGGTCTCCTCAACCGTGAGCTTTTGACCGTAACTGACACGAAAGCCCTCCTGTGGTGCAGTACATGGTAATTCACATAACAATTATGGCGATATTACACCAGTGGGCACATGCTGCCTGATGTGTGGGATCTAAAGCATTCAAAATCATAATATACCGGTTATCTTCTTTTAAATGGTATTTACTCATAATCTTGATCTGCATTGGGTCATACAAAATAGACTCATAAACCCAAAATATTGAAGACATTTTTATCTTGAATTTTTGGCCTCACCTTTGCCTCTATGAAGCTTAGCATCAACCCCATATTCACATCAAAACATATCTTTCACTCTGATAGTGGAAAAGGTTGACTCCTGAAGAGAAAACAGTGGTGCTTTGGTGAAGATGAATGCTTATAAAAAAAGAAATGTTCATATTAACAGCTTTTTAAAAAAAGCTAAATCTTTTTTTCTCTTACTGTAACATTCAGTTCCAAGACTTCTGAATCCTCACTTCCTCAATTCTTGAATTCCTCAATTCATCATTAAAAACTTAATTGCTTTGCTCTGAAACATTTACATGTTTGTTTGAGCTCTCCTCTTTATCTATGCTGTAACTTACAATGCTACCCATGTTTCTCATGAGATCATGTTAGGGGAAACATCAAGTTTCTGCACACTGTATCAGTTTGCACTGACCCATTGAAATAAATATAAATTCCAGTAATATGGAGATAAGCCACACATCTATGAGTTGCTTTGTCTTCCCTTGGGAGTTTTTTAAAGACTTTGGAAACAATGAGAGCAATTTCTCCCTATCTTAAATTAATTGCAAAAGAGAAGTGTAAGTCTGCCAAAATGGTTCTATGAATCCTAAATTTCAGTCACACATACACACAAAAAAGTAAGAAAATAATGACATTTTCAGTGATTTATTGAGGACAGTTAAAGCAAAAAGAGAGAACATTTGATCTATCTATCTATCTATCTATCTATCTATCTATCTATCTATATGCGCATGTGTGTGTGTGTAGACATATAAACCCCTGTAAGAAATCACTCTTTACTATTTTCATAGAAATATATCTTCAATTTTTATAGCACCCTTGTCTAAATACTTCTGTAATAAAAAGAAATATAAGGCAAAATACCTAAAATTTTAAATGAAAGTATTAATTTCCAAGTTCTTCACTTATTCAAGATCACTCTAGTTTTATAGCAAACTGATGATATTATCTTTAGATATGTGTGTTTGTGCTTTCAAATACTTAAAACACTCAAAAATAAGTACTATACATAAGATTGTTTCTTACTAAATTGCTCATTTATATATTGTTTATTTGGGCTTCAGTTATTTATTTAACATAAGATTATTATATTTATGAATTCCTATATAATATTTTACACATGTATAAATGCATACATATACTGTAATGGTCAAATCAAAGTAAATATGTCTATCTCCTGAAACACTTATCTGAAGTGGAAGTTTCCAGTTTGCTTGAAGACTCAGTTTTGTCTCGTGATGTTTGGATGGTGGGAATATGATGTTTTGCTGGAGGCTTGCTTGTGAGAGGGCACGTGGTATTTTGCTGTGAGCTCTCTAGTGCGAATGGTGTGACTTTAGCCAGCTGAGAACATCCGTGGGTGGCCTTTGAGGAGAGGATATGTATAGAGGCCCATGCATAGTGAGATATTGCTTTTTGGAGCGACATCGCTGCACTGATCTCCATGCTTTCACATTTGACTTCACAGAGAGAAACATTCCAGAAAACTTCTGGGGAAATCCAGCCAAATGCTGTGGCTTTTACTGATTTGTTGTGCTGATTCCTGTTGCTGCTTGGTGTTGGCCTTTGGTAATCCCCTAAAGAACTGTTGACCCTAATCAGCAGGAAGTAGATAAAGATTACTACAGCCCTTTTCACTACTAATCTACCTCAGGTCAAGGTGTTGGAAGGAGGTAGAGGTGTTTTAGACCCTCTGTGAAGACAAGTGTTGATCCAAAGAGTGATGCCTCACAGTCAGTGGGCCTCTATGTAGCTCCTCTCCTAGGTTTGGGGAAAAATCTAAGCCCACACTTACCATCTTCAAACATAATGTTATATTTATCTATATCTTCAAGAAAAAGTCAAACATTTATTTGTTCAGGGGTTTTTATTTAGTTCAACCTTTTGCATTTCTGTACTGTATTCATAAATTATAGAAAACACTACATTTACTAGGATTCTTCTGGTTTATATCATTAAATTAGTTCCAGACAAAATTGTTGCTAAAAGTTGTATATATAATCATACCTTGATACAAATCTTGATCTAGAAATCAGGAGGACAGGCAACAACTGTAAACCAAACATTTAAGAGCTGTCCACACTTCTATATCCTTTTTAATAAATTATGTAATCATCCATGTAGACTTTAAGAACCAAACCCAGCTATTGTAGAACTCTGTTCTTACTATTCATATCTAAACTGCACATTAATTCATAGAATATTTGCCCACACTTATACTACCCAGATTTATGGAGCTAATGCACATTTGTTACAAATTTGAGAGACTCTGTCAAAAATTATTTCCATTTGTTATTGACAGCTATCCTTCAAACTATGTGACAATTCAAACTGGTTACTTAACTGCAATAATCTAATAAATTCTTTGTATTCTCAATTCCTGCACAGTATAAAAATTTTCTCCACATGAAAGGGTGAGGTAAAAGTTCAAAGCTACCTTGAATTACAAGTTATACCAAACAAAATGAAAGTAGGCACAGCATAGTGGCATAAAACTGTAATCTAAACTCAGGAGCCAGAAGAACACACAGTCCAGAATACAAAATTCTCTATGCTAGTACTGGCACATAATATTTGGTTATTCAGAGTACTTTTATAAAACTCTTACTTTGCTTTGCAATAGCCTTAACAATCTCATTCTATCTTTTCAAAATTTTTAATTCAATCAGCTCCAGCCACTGACTTATGATTTAACTTACCTCAAAAACCTTTGTGTTTCTAGGATATGAACGACGTTTATCCTGGCTTTGGACCGTTGCTGTGCTACATCGACCACATGTTGTGGCTTGGCACTTATTTTGCTTAAAATCTAAGCTAAAACATCACTGAACCACCACTGACCAGCTACCTGGCTTTTACAGATTATCATATTAATTTTCCTTTAGCATTGCCTATTTGTCTTGTTATTGCATTATGTATACTAAAATCTGAGTAAATTATAAATAACCCTTTTTAATTACTCTCTAATATATACTCAACACCTACAAGAATATTTGGCACCTTATTGTGGAAAATATAAGCAAGATTTTTTTTCCTTAGGCATAGGTGCTAAAACTAACTCTCATAAGAGCCACAAGAATAATTTCTAGACACACTGCTTTCAATGTCAACTAAAAATAAAAATGAAAGAAATGATTGTAAAGAAACAAAACAAAAAAAGACTGATCTCATAAATTTCATAGTAGCGGCATTTTAAACATACAACTCACTAGTCGATATTATTTTTCACCTATTGAGTCTTTATCTCTTAACATTCTTGTAAATTCATCTCTCTTGAGGTTACTAGGCTTCTTGCTCAAGTAAGAAGTTCTCAGTAATCTAAGCCAAACTCGAGATGTTATGTGGAAGTATCCAACCACATGAGCAAATACTGAGGCTTGAACTTACTATTAATTGCCCTTTAAGAATATCTCATATATGTATACAACATAGCTTCTTTCTTTTCTGTAAAAGTTGGGGGCAAGATATAAAAGTATCTATTATTCATCAGAAGTAATTGTCATCCTGGAGACTTAATGCTGAACAAATTTGCCATTTCTAGCTCTTTCTGAACTCTGGCTGGCTGGTTCAACTCAGATGTTCTGGCTCAAACTTGTCTCCAAGCTGACAGATTCAAACTGGGTTCTCTTGGCTTCTCACTGAATTGCTCTGCTTGTTACAATGTTCCACTCGACTGAACTCCACTGAATTACCTGAACTCAACTGAACTGACTACTCAGTTGAAGAGCTGGAAATGATTGAAGTGATTGAACTCATCTAAACCAAGGGCCCCTCCCAGCAGTTCCTTAAATATCCTCACTTTCTTTTGCTGTTCTTGTGAGAATTGGCCATATCCTAGTCTGTCAAATCTATCTCTGAGTCATCACTTTGTCTGTCCCTCAAGTAGATGTCATTGTTTGGGATTAAAGATGTGCATTAAGATGTATCTGTATTCCAGCCAGAGGGATCAAAGGTGTGTGGAGTGTCTGCATTCCAGGTGGATCACACAGATCTAGAAGGTCAATCAGAGTAGCCATGTTAATGGAGTAAAACTCCTCTGCACTTTTCATTCCACAAATGCAACTCATTTGAGCATAGAGAAGTTACAAGATAAAACTAGAGTTAGCATGTGACAGAAAATTAAATCCAGGGCCTCCAAGATGGTTCAGCAGTTCAGCTTGCCGCCAATCTAGATGACCTAAGTTGATCCAGCAGTCACATGGTAAAGACAGAGAACTGACACCTATAAGACACTCTCACTACCACATGTTCACGGTAGCATGCAAATATCCACACATATACACAGGCATGCAGATTAAATAAAGTGTAAAATAAATGACTAGAACTTTAGAAATAACACCAGAATAACAAAAACATACTTGTTCCCATGGATGTGTGATGAATCCTTGATCATATGGAAGAAAGATTAAATAATATTTTAAACTGAAATTATGTTGTATTAGGACAAAAAGAGAAACATTTTATGGCCAATTTGCAAAATAATAGTGAATGTGGTAAGGTTACAGAAATGCTTCCAGTTTGTCAACCAATTTGTACATCTATAGATTCTTTAGGCCCAACAACCATAACAAAATGTCCTATCCTTTTTTAATGCAGAAGTTTCAGCCTTAGAGATCCTTAACAATTTTAAAGTATTATAGCATATATATCTTTAACTGTAAAATACAAGAATGGCTTTATACTAAGTTCAATATATTCACAATTTCATCCATAATGGTAATAACATACTTCAATCTTAATCAATGTTTAAACTGCTCTTTATTTTGAGGCTAATTTGAGCTTTTCTAGCAAGTATCTTTATTTTTATAAAACAACCAAAAATAACTGTTGAGCATCATAGAAATATAACAGCTGTTGTCATACTATGACCTAGTAGCTCATATCAGACTACAGTCTGATTTTCATAAAGTTAAAAAAAAAAAGTGTCCTAAAGTAAGAATGTGTCAACATTTGTGAAGGGTTGAAAGACAAGAGGCATAGGGAGGAAAGGAGAGGAGGGAAAAAGAGGACAAAAGGGGGCAGAAGAAGTGAGAGAAAGAGAAGAGGAGATGGGAAGGAGTGGAGGACAGGAGAGAGGGGCAAGAGGTGGGACCCAGAGAAAAAAACATGAAAGTGTAAAAGAGAAAAGCAGAGAAAAAGAAGTCTGAGCACTAGCTTGCGCATAAAGAAAATGAGCCTGCTCACCCATGCCCAGACAAGCTACTAGAATATAGAAAGTCGACAGTAAATATTATGTGAAAGATGGAAGGAACTGTGATTAGAGTTATAAACTGTTAAATATACTCTTCAAAAATAAGTCAGTCATCATATCAGAGATGATCAAGGCAGCCACACTAGTTAATTCACTTTTTGGAGGCACGGGGTCAACACATGCCATCACTCAGTACATACAGGTTCCAGGATGCCTCCCAGCTCAATGGAAGCACCTGTACGTGTGTCAAATATAATCTATCATGCTTCCACACACAAATTTTATTTAACCCTTTTCTCCCAACATTTTCATAATGCTTCTTTGAATCCATTAAATTCCTTCTAGGATCATGTGTGTTTCTCCAGATCTACCTCTGCACGGCGCACTGTTTCACCACTTTCCTTTCTTTCTATGGCTTACAATCAACTTAATATTGTGATATATTTGCACTCCAAGTGTTGTCTCGTATACATTTGTCAAAAATTAATCTGTAACAGATGCACTACTGCCTGACAGGTCCACACAGTTTTAATGCCCTTGCTATGTCAAATTACTTTCACCGTAAGTTGAGCCTGTTTATTACTGGCGATGTGTGAGGGTGGCTGTTTTGCTATCAAGCTCATTTTTCACTTTAAATAGAAATTATAGTATAGCTTTTCGAGATAATGCTTTCAGGCTCAGAGGGCTCTGCTCCCAACACGAGTCTTTGCAGGATGGAGAGCTCTAATCCTGATGACACTTGAGGAGCCTCCGGTGTAAGTTCTCTGGTGTTCTCAGGCCCACCTGCTCTTGTCCTCTGATCCTCCTCCAGCAAGCATGAAACCATGTTTCTCCCCAAAGCAATCCAAGCATTATAAGTGTTCTCTTGCTCCAACTCTCTCCCCAAAATACATATTTATTTGGAAACATGTATCAATAAAGTAAAGATCAAAGTAAGATTGTATGTCTGAGTGTGGGTTGTAAATCCAAAGCTGTGTCCTTCAAAGAGAAAGAACGGGACACAGAGAGATAAGGGGAAGAAAGCAGAAGAGAGAAGCTCAGAGGAAAATGATAAAGCCATAAGCCACCAGTGTGACAAGTGGCAAGGAATGATTCTTCCTCCGACTCTTAATACTGGCTCCTGGCATTGTTGGCAAAGGGCTTTCAGAATTAAAGGTCCTTATGCATTACATACCTGAGGAGAAAAATAGCTCTATAGAAAGGTTAAAGAGAGGCTGGACAGGCTTTCCTGGGCTTCTCCTCTCCTACACACTGTGTACAATTTCCTTAGTTCAATGTCTTTTTCACATTTCTTTCAATTCTTCATAAAGTTTCATCATAAAAATCAACAAGATGGTCAAGAAGGAGGACCCTGGGTATGATGCTCAATCTTCATTCAGAAAGACAAATGAGAAGGACACTGGAAGAGGGAGAAAACAGAGAACAGGACAGGAGCCTATCACAGGGCCTCCGAAAGACTCCACCCAGCAGGGTATCCAAGCATATGCTGAGACACATAGCCAAACTTTGGGCAGAGGGAAAGGAATCTTATGAAAGAAAGGGGAGATAGAAAGACCTGGAGGGAACAGGAACTCCACAAGGGAAGCAACAGAACCAAAATATCTGGGCACAGGGGTCTTTTCTGAGACTGATACTCCAAATAAGGATCATGCATGGAGATAACTTAGAACTCCTGCACAGAAGTAGCCCAAGGCAGCTCAGTAATCAAGAGGGTTCCTCCAAAATAGGACCAGGAACCGTCTCTGAGAGGAACTCATGGGCTGGCTCTTTGATCACCTCCACCTGAGGGGGGAACAGCCTTACCAGTCCACAGAGGAAGACAAAGAAACCAGTCCTGATGAGACCTGATAGACTAAGGTCAGATGGAAGGGGAGGAGGACCTCCCCTATCAGTAGACTGGAGGAGGGGCATAGGAGAAGAGGGAGGGAGGGTATGATTGGGAGGGAAATGGGCTACAGCTGGGATACAAAGTGAATAAATTGTAACTTTAAAAAAATCAACAAGAACTATTCGTGGAGATAACCTAGAACTCCTGCACAGATGTAGCCCATGGCAGTTCAGTGTCCAAGTGGGTTACATAGTAATGGGAAGAGGGACTGCCTCTGACATAATCTGATTGGCCTGCTCTTTGATCACCTCCCCCTGAGGGGGGAGCAGCCTTACCAGGCCACAGTAGAGGACAATGCAGCCAATTTTGATGAGAACTGATAGACTAAGATCAAAAGGAGAGGAGAACCTCCCCTATCAGTGGACTTGGGGAGTGGCATGCATGCAGAAAGGGGAGGGAGGGTGGGATCGGGAGGGGAGGAGGGAGGGGCTTATGGGGAGATACAAAATGAATAAAGTGTAATTAATAAAAAAATTAAAAATAAATAAATAAAATAAAATCCTAGAATACATATCAAACTCAAAAAAAAAAAAATCAACAAGATTGCTGAGCAGAGTAGAAAATGCCTTTAATCCCAGCACTTGGGAGGAGGAAACAGGAGAATCTCTGTGAATTTGAGGCCACTCTGGTCTACATAGTGAGTTCCAAGACAACCAGACCTATATAGTAAGACTCTGTTTCAAGATAACAAACAAATAAACAAATCAACATTTTTTTAACTAGATCTTAGATTTTTTTTTTTTTTTATGGAGACAGGCGTACAAATTTTTCTCTCGGTAATCTGCCTTTTATTTAAGATGAGGGTTAGCTCAAATATGGCAACATAAATCTAATAGTAAATATCTCAATAAATGCTTTTCGGCTTGTATGCAAAGCTACCTAGATGAGATATAGACATTTCCAATATCCTGACAGTTTCAGGAGTTTTTTCCAGTCAATACACATTATTTTTGCTTATATCATCATAGCACATGCTGATAGTTGAACTGAATTATGGAATATTCATGTCATTATATAATGCAGACTTATGTATATCTAAACTCGATTTGTGAAGTGCATCCGAGCTCTTGAATACATCAGAGGAGTGGTTTTATTGTTATGGCGATCCTAATGCATGGATCTAATGCATGGATCAGTGATTGACATGAAAGAAACAGGAGTGTTTTAACAGGTGATAACTATTGTTTATAATTTTCCTATGTACTTGATTAGATTTCATGAAAAGGTATATGGAAGACTGATGTGTTTCACTGTGTGTGAAACAGCACTTACCAACAATATACAAACAGTATTGAATTCCAGGTCAATAGTGCGTGTGATGGTATATTTAATGGTAAAATCTATCTGTATCTGCAACTGTCAGATGCAGCAACAAGTAAAATGGATTGATGGGCTTAAAGCCATGTGGGGAAATATACTAGTTCATCGTTGATTTATCTCAACATTAGCATTTGTCAGAAGCTGAGCCATTTTAACCATCAATTTGTTCACTTTTAAAAAACACAAGACATATTTAAGGTTTTAATGTAACAAGCGATTGCTTATTTCTTCTTAATTAATTTTTATGTTGTGGGGGTGAAAGAACAGCCATATATTATATTAAGGTTTTGAATTGGAGCTCAGAGACATAAATGATGGAGAGTTAGGTTTGGGCATTTATTTCTCATTAAAATTAAATGTCATAAAAATAAACAAACACAAATTTCCCAAGTTATGTATATAGCTAGAATAGAGGGCATAGACAAAGGGTTACAGGAGATCAGATAAACAAGAGAGCTAACAATTTAAACTGAAGGACAATAACTCTAGGAAACTTAGAAAAATCACTGGAGCAGAATACCTTGTAAGCACATCTCCTCTGTGTTGAAAAGAGGGAGTGATTTCTTGTTCCAAGTGCTGTTCCTGATTTATATAAAATGAAAGCCAGGGACAGTTGATTGAACTACCTCAAGTGATGTCATCAATGGCCTAGACAAAATAGTAAGAAGCAGTAGTGGAAATAGCCAAAGGTTTTGCCTAAATTTTAGAGAAAGTGGAAAGAGAAAAAGTAGATGCTCTCTGATTGTTCTTTCAACATCCACAAATGGAAGGAAAGAATACAGTTTGTTATTAAGAAGTGGATTACACTCTCAGTGAAGAAGTAGAATGTATAGCCAGCTATTAGATTGCTTGAAAGACACTTAAGTTCAACAAAATGAACTTAAAAGTATGTCTTAGTAAATACCTAAGTTTTTAGATCTTGCATTTTCTGTACTGTTTGCTTCTCTTATGAGGCTCTGACAAAATAATCATAAAACAAAATCATAATAGTTTGAAATGAATCTAGAAAGATAGCGCTAGCTCTATTTAAGGAGATGACACCTTTTCATAGTGAAATACACCAAGTGACCAATACGTTAGAAAGCTCTCTGTACTCCATCTGAAATAAGGGTTTCTGCCTCCTGTTAAAACTTTCTTTGTCAGGTATAAAATCGTGATTTTCATTGTGAAGCTTCATATTTTTACCCTCTGACCAATAGGACTTTCAGTTAAAGCATGCTCATACGTATTTACATACACACATGTCTATGTGAGCTCATAGCACACAAGCATATAATTAGACAATACATGTTATCTTATGCAAATCAAAATATATTATGATTTTATCATTCAGTTAATACACATAAACTGCCATATTAATTTTGAAACAACAAATTTGAGTGAGGAATAAAAATAAACGTGTAAGCAGTGATATTTATAAACATTTCTGTTTTCCTTTGATAAAATCTCTTTGCTGGCTTTTAACTTATTCTTAACTGGAAACCATGAAATAAAATAAAGCCTTCTGTGTGTTTGTGATTTCCTTCATGGTTCAGGTTCTCCATGCAGCCCTAGCCCTCACGCCATGTCAGAGTTCCAGAAGGTAAAGACTCTACTTACACAGCTGCTCTGGGACTCCATTCTGCTGAGAGCAGCCTGCCGTGCCTCCCTTTGCCTCTCCTGGCTCTTTCTGCATCTCTGAACTCCCAGGCTGCCGCTGCTTCCATACTTTACCTGTTAGATAAACTCATTCCTCCTTCGGGGTCTTTCATCTTTAGACTTTTGAAATAAACTCTTCTCTGCTATTTCCTTTGGGGATACTGATCTTTGCACAGTGTCAACCATCTGTGGCATCATTCCTGAACAAAAGTAGCCTGAAACCCATTATACTCAGACTGCACAATAGTTCTGTAGTTTGTTTGTTTCCTAACCATTAACAGGATGCTCAGAACATCTTGTGCTTTGAATACACATTTTAGAAGTAAGAAGATATTATTTGCTAATGGATGTATAATAAATAATGGATTTCCTAACTAGATTATAATAATGAAAAATTAAAAGAAAGAAAATTAAAGGAAAGAATTTCTCCATAGAGAAAAATGTATTGACTTTGGGATCACAATGGAGATCAAATGTCATTCTGTCTACTTACCTCATAATCAAATCTGTAATACATTTGCTTTAAGGAATTAGAAATAATGGAACATTTAAATTGCCAATATTTGTATTGAAATAAACTCAGCACCATTAAGCATTGGAGAAATGTAAGTCAAAACTAGAATGAAATATTATTTCATTTTTGACATCATGGACATTATGAAAAAGGAAAACAAAAAAACTAACTGGTCTTGGTAAAGGTAGAAATGCAAGGAACCTTCTTCATGGCCAAAGGGAATGTAAAGCAATGCAGTCGCCATGGAAACCAATACGGAGTTCCACAGAACTAGACATGGGGCTCCCATATGATCCTGCCTTCTCACTACCAGGTATTTATACAAAATAATGTTTGAAACCTGTATGCCCAGGATAAATTTCCAGCCATGTATTTTCCACAGCAAAACTCACAATAGCAAATATCCAAATTCAGCAAAACTGCATAGCAATGAATAATTACACACAACAGAGTGTTGCTCAAACACTGTTATTTGTGACAGAACGATTAATCCTAAAGGATATTTTTTAACATGGGATATCCTAGCTTGAGCCCAAAACTGTTCATATGTTATATTCTATATATGCACATTGAACAATGATTTCTTAAATAATTTTATCTAACGTGGTAGTTCATACAAGGCATAATAAACATAAAATCAAGGCTATCGCTACAGACTGAACTAGGTTGGAGAAGAATGTAGAGTAAATATAGTTGTTGATATCATTAGATAATTAAGAATATTTATCTTACAGCACAAATAGTCACAGTTCGGAAAACTTCAAAACATATCAGCCATTTAGTCTCTTTCTCCCTGACCTAGTATCAAAATCCCACTTGTCGCTGCATTTTTGTTCACAAAGAACAACTTACATGTTTTACAGGAGATATGAAAATGATTAATTTTGCCCTGTCTAAAGGTAGGTTACAGAATATCTCATTTCTTTTGAAAGATGCCCAATTGTTTTCACAGACACAATCACCGTAATAGCTCTAGGCTTCTTTTTTAAGTTACAGAAATAAATCTGTTCTTGTACTAGCTGACTTTGAATCTACTCTCTCTCAGAGGGCGTTTTCTTCGTGTTCTGTATTGAACAGTTAATGTCATTAGAGGATAGAAAATTAATAGCTCTCATTAAAAACATCTGGAGAATTTCAGGGCCACCATAACCGTAGCCAACTTGGTCTGTCCAGGTGGAAATCAAGGTTATATCCTTTATTCTTTCAAGTAGCCTTCACCATCTTTATGGTTAACCAGATGAAAACTGTTATGCCAACTAAGATTTAAGTTCCACAGCCACTCAATAACAGAGAAGATAGAGCTGTACAGATGGTGACATTATCTCGTCATTGTATCAATCAGTCTAAAGAAAGGATCCCTGCTCTCATTTTCCATTCTAGGGGGACAGAATATCTCATCTTTTCTATGTCCATTACTACTAAGGGTATTAAGAATAGGAAGCTAATTTTTCAGTTCATACAGAACTATATAAGGTTACAATTTCCTCTGTACCAAATCATATAAAGCTTTTCTAGTTCACTAAGACAAAAGACACAACATTTTTAGTCATAAGTTATCTGAATTGTTTCAAGTTTTCACATTTAAGACCCAATTAAAGGCAAAAATGCATTGAACAGATATTTAAGAAATATTTTAAGTTATCTGCTTTTGTGTGGATTAATTTTGCAAACTGATGGGGTTCATTATGACATTCTCGTACACACATGCACATGACTTTGAGCACATTTACAGCTGCTAACCACGCTTACTCCCTCCTCCTCCCCTGCCTTATTCTGACAGTTGCTGCCTTAGTTACTTTTCTATTATTGTGATAAGACTCCGTGAGCTACACAAATACGGAAGTGTTCATGTGGGGCTTAAGTTTCACGGGGTTAGAGTCCATGACTATCCTGTGAGGAGCATGAGAGCAGGCAAGAAATCGTGAGGTGGAGCAATGACTGAGAGCCCACATCTTGACACACCAGAGGTAGAGAGAGAGGGTGTGGAGGGAGGGAGAAAGGGGAAGGAAGAGGGTAGTGGGGAGGGGAGGTGGAGAGACTGACAGCTAGAGGGAAAGGGACAGGAAGAGAAGGCAAGAGAGTGGGAAAGGCATGGGCATTTGAAACCTCCAACACAAAGAAAAAACAATAGGAAAAAATCTGATGAGGAAGGAGAGGAAGTTATGTTCTGCATTGCTCCTGAGCTGTCATAATATATTTAGAAACATGACAGATTTCCCTCATAATGTACAACCTTTTTCTCTTTGTAATAAAAAGTTTCTATTGGTTTGGTTCTATTTTAAAAACCCAAGAGTTTGATGCATTAGCTATCCTCAGGTTTATTCATTTAGGTGCTTTCTTTACTCTTAAGGTAAATTTTAGCATACTTTGGATTTTTTTTTTCAGATATTCCGTTAGTACGATGACTTGTACCTGGAAAAGTTCTTGAATTAGACCAAGAATAAATGTAATATTATAAATTACTGTAAGTTAAAGTCATTTTCAAAACTGAACACCCACTAAGCCACTACTAAGTACTATAGGAAAACAAAGTTTTTACTTTATTCTGCTTTAACTATTCAATTATATTTACTTTGCTGTACTATAGATCAACTCCAAGGATGTGCTAATGCAAGACAGTGTTCTGCTTTGTCCCATCTATTTTGTTGATTCCATCAGTTTTCATCTCTGACAACGACTTCTTACTTGAATTTATTAACGCTGGTTTATTTCGCAAGAATTCCTAACCAAAAACAAAATAAATAAATGAAATCATTACCCTAAAACAGTTTACTATCTGTTGAGGAAGACAGAGTTTCCATGTGAGAATTCCATGTGAGAAAGTTATGGATAATTATGGGGTCATTAAAAACTAATTCTGCCAATCACTTTATCTAGGAAGTATTCAAGTCAGGTGACATGTGAATAGTGCCTTTATAAAGGAGTGACAATAATTATTGGTATATAATTCACATGCCATACAACTCACTAATTTAAACTATGTAACTTCACGTGTTTTTTTTTTTCTTTTATTTGAGAGCTTGTGAAAACATCTCCATAGTTGATTTTGGAGTATTTTCATGATCTGTAAATGACACTCATTAATTGTAAGTTAATAATAATGCCTTTTTCCTCCACTTTTTATTGTAATCTTTCCCCATTATTCAAGCTCACATGTGTCAGTCAGTGTTGCCTTGCTATGACAAAGTGTTTGAGAAATGTAAAAATTTGAAATTTACTTTGTCACAAGTTTTCAGGAGTTTCATTCTATCTCTGTCTGGACTAATAGTTTTCAGGAATTTCCTAAGGAAGTCATAGTGACAGATATGCCAAGAAGAAAAGGTTGCTCACCTAACAGGTTTCAGGAGGGAGGGAGCCAGAAATTCAGCCAGTGACACAGCCCTGCAGATACCTTCCCAGGAACCCTCTACCTCTAACCACACCCTAAAAGACCACTTAGCTCTCTGGACACTTCAGTAGGTTAATTAATTGATAATAATATTAATTTGTTTTAGTCATCTCTCAGTAGCACCATTATCTAGGGATCAAGCTCTCAATACACAAACTTTTAGGGAGGACACTTTCAATGCAAATTATGCCATCAGTTACATCTGTTTCTGTCTCAATGTATGTGTCTATTTTGGACGCTACAAACCTTTCATTTCTTCTAATTTTACTCACAAAAATGACATGGTACTGGCATAGAAACAGACTGGTGGATCAGTGGAATAAAATCTAAGACCCAGAAATAAACCCACTCATCTATGGACACCTGCTTTTTGACAAAAAGCCAAAATCGTACAATGGAAAAAAAAAAAAAAAAAGACAGCATCTTCAACAAATGGTACTGATTTAACTGGCTGTCTACATGTAGGAAATGCATATTTATCATCCATATTTATCACAAAAGTCAAAGTGAATCAAAGACCTCAACATAAAACCATACACACTAAAAACTGTGTCTGAAGAAAAAGTAGGGAAGCACCTGGAACACATTGGTACTAGAGACAATTTCCTGAACAGAACACCAAGAACTCAAGCTCTAAGATCAAAAATCAGTAAATGGGACCTCATGAAACTATAAAGCTTTTGTAAAGCAAAGGACAGAGTAAACAGAACAAAACAACAGCCTACAGACTGGGAAATGATCTTCAACAACCCTACATCTAGCAGAGGGCTAATATACAGAATAAATACGGAGCTCCAGAAGTTCAACACCAACAAACCAAATAATCCATTTAAAAATGAGGTCCAGAGCTAAACAGAAAATTCTCAACAGAGGAATATGAAATGGTAGAGAAACACTTAAAGAAATGCTCAGTATTCTTAGTCATCAGGGAGATGCAAATCAAAATGACCCTGAGATTTCACCTTACACCCATCAGAATGGCTAAGATAAAAAATTCAAGGTACAGCACATACTGGAGAGAATGTAGAGAAAGTGGAACCCTACTCCACTGCTGGTGGGAATGTAAACTTGTACAACCACTCTGGAAATCAACCTGGAGTTTTCTCAGAAAACTGGCAATAACGCTACCTCAAGACCCAGCTATGCCACTTCTGGGCATATACCCAAAATATGCTCAACCATACAACGACATTTGCTCAACTGTGTTCAGAGCAGCTTTTTTTGTAATAGCCAGAATCTGGAAACAACTTATATGTCCCTCTATAGATGAATGGATACAGAATTTATGGTACATTTACACAGTGGAATGTACTCAGCTATTAAAAACAAGGAAATCGTGAAATTTTCAGGCAAATGAATGGAACTAGAAGAGATCATTCTGAGTCAGGTAACCTAGAAGCAGAAAGACACTCATGGTACATGCTCACTTATAAGTGGATATTAGCCATATAATAAAGGATAAATGTACTAAAATCTACAGACCTAAAATGCTAAACAACAAGGATGAACCTAGGGAAGATGCTTAATTCTTACTCAAAAGGGAAAGCAGGAGAGACAGCAGAAGCAGTAGAAGAGAAGGAACAGGATGGGAACCTACCACAGATGCCCTCTAAAAGACTCCACCCAACAGGAGATCAAGGCAGATGCAGAGACTCACAGCCAAACTTTGGGCAGAGTGCAAGGAGTCTTATGGAAGAAGGGGGTTATAGAAGGACTCAGAGGGGACCGGAACCCCACAGACCAACAAAGCCAAAAAAGGTGGCTCCAGGGTATATTGCAAAGACTGATGCATAAACCAAAAAACATGCATAGAGAAGACCTAGACCCTCTGCTCAGATGTAGCCCATAGACAGTTCCGTCTCCATGTGGGTGCCCTAGTAAAGGGAGAAGAGAGAGTCTCTGACATGAACTAGGTTGCCTGCTCCTTGATCATTTCTCCCTAGTGGAGTGACCTAGCCAGCCCATGGAGGAAGAGAATCCTGGCAGCCCTGAGACCTGATAGACTATGATAGACTAGGAAGAGGACCTCCCCTATCAGCAGACTTGTGAAGAGGGATAGGGGAGGAAGAGGGAAGGAGGATCGGAGCGAAAGGAGATGAGGGAGGAGCTACAACTGGTACACAAAGTGAATAAATTATTATTATTATTATTATTATTATTATTATTATTATCCATAATGTTGGGTCTTTTCATGAGAGGATTGGGGGAAAAAGACGCGGGGTTTATGTAAATGATACTTTCCTGTGAATTCTCCATGAAAGATGTGAAATGATGGTGAATCTAAATGTAGATGTTTAAACACTCATTATTTCTAAAGTTCTAATAAATTATGCACTTTGCTTTTTAAAAGGACATGTATTCTAACAAGTATTGTTCAAGTAGCAAATCTACCACTGCAGTTTTAATTAGCTAAAAACACAAATGTCTTCTCTAGAACTGAGATATCTTTCCAATAACTGTTTCTTTCCTTAAGTAATGTTGAGAGTGTGTACCCATATTGTCAGTGGCATTTGCTTATTTTACTTCTGAGCTAAGAAATGTAATATGTCTAATGGCAAATAACAGTATAAACAACAGGAAACAGTGTGCTTAATGTGTGGTTCAAGCAGATGGAGTTGATTCTCAGATCAGCAATTTAATAAATATCTAATTTTAATAAATGTGTCCTAATTGTCCCTCAGTATTTTACTCTGTAAAGTGAGACAATAATGCATTTTTCACAGTGTTTTTTTCCAAAAATAAATTATTATAAATAAAAATTAAGAAGAGTATCTAGGGCTACATGATGTACTAGGCATTGATAGTATGAATGAATTAGGTTTAGTGCAATTGATAAAAAGTTTCTTACTAGATAATACAAATCTAGACATACTCTATTTATAAGGAAAGTGTTGCTTTTACACGTTGGGTTGTTATTAATTCAGTTGTACAGAAATGCCACCCACCATATCAATCATATTAGAATTATGTTCCTAAAAGGGTATGCCCTGATTGATGTTAGTCCTGAAAGATATTTTGGAAAGAAATTCCGTACTCATTTGAAAATGTTGCATGAAAATCATTCATCTGGAGAATCACTAGCCTTTTAATATACACTAAATTCTGAATGAAAGGTTACAGTCAAGAAAAATAATTTAAAACCCAGTAAGTTTCAAAACTATACTGTCACAATAATCATGTGTTTGTACATGAAAGGTGTAGCCTTATTAGCATTCTGCAGAAATAAAGTGCTAACAAACTTGGGAAGTTGTACTCAGCCTATATGTGTCTTTTTGAATAGGATCAAGGTGGGAAAGAAAGAAATGTTGAGAGTTATAAGCATCTCTCAATATGCTAAGGGTATCATATATCCCCAAAAGTTTGACTACCTATTAAAAGTCTGCAAACATCTTAGGTCTGCAAAATATTCCTTGAAAACTAATCGTATAAGTACTAGTTTTATTATTAGCTTGCAGTGATTGCTTTTCCCCTTCAGGCTAGAAACACAGGCTTAGAACAAACCTTCTAATGATCCCATTTCCTTTTAAGAACCTAGGCAGTGCTGCCTTATCTATATATGAAACTTTAAAACTGTAAAAATTAGCAAGTTTCACAAAACTTCAACTTGCAGTACAGCTTCAAGGAATATACTGATAAATATGAAAATTTTCTCACCTTCAAATCTTGTCTTGATTCCCAAATGTAGAATCAACCAACGTTACTTTTCCACATTCAGGGTTTTCAGAATCGTGGGTGATTTTAATTATGGTACTGATACTTTTAATACTACTGAGAAAAATATTTAAGTAATTCAGGTTTAATCTTTGAGTTGATGTGTTGCCTATGCATAAAGCTCTAAGTTTATAAACAAATCTGTGGTAGAAATAATTTGAGAAGTAGATAAGTTTTGTATTGAGTTGCCACATAAAAATCAGCACTATAATTTGCTTTGAGTTAGCAAACCTTCTGCCCTCCATGCAGCCCAAATTATCTTGAATAAGCAAGGAAGTTTCTGTAGAAAATATTGGAACAGAATAGAGGTCAAAAATGTCAATCCTACTTCATAATGGTAGTATAATAATGAAAATTAAAGACCTATAACATGTCTGCAGATAGATTTTTCTACATGGATGTATTTTGTAGAAAAATGCTTTTATTTACGTATGTATGTATGTTCATTTTTCTAAATTACAAATATATTTCAACTATATTCAAAAGGTAAAAAAAAAAAAATCTGTCACTCCAGGGCAAGGCAACAGAAATTCATTATCCCAAAATTACCCTCCATCTTATTAAAAGAAGTTTTAGAGACATATTTAAAATGCCATTCAAAATTAGCCAATATTTGACCTTTACTTTATTCACAGAGTACATTTATATTAAATAGAAAAAAACGTTTAAAAGACTTTCTTTTCTTCCTTAGAGAACATCATGCTTTCCAGGCTTATCAGATATTTCAAAGTGATGTTCTCACTGGGAAATGAGTTTGCTTGCTACAATAGTGAGAGATGGAAGAGCCACCACATTTTCTTTTAACTGTTGTGGTTACGGCGGGATCATTGCTCAGTTCTGCTGCACATTTAAAGCAGTGTCTCTGGGTCATGACACAGTCATGGATCCTGTTAAGACAGTCCACACATTTCACCTCTCACAGCTATATATTTCCATTTTAATAATCTTTTTATTTGGTTCATTGTTTATGTTCTCAGAATATCTCCAAAATGCAATGTTCATAGTTCAGAAAGACTCTTCCTAAGTCCCATTTTTTGTAAGAAGGTTTTTACATTGGAGGAGGCATTCTGTTTGTTTGTTTGCTTGCTTGCTCTTCTTTTCTGGGTTGTTTGGGTTGGGTTGGTCTGTTTTGGTTTAGACAGAATAATGAAAGAATGCCATCTACATTCAGGCTGGGCCTTCCTTCCTCAATTGACAATAAGAATATATCCCAAAGATGTCTCCGCAGGCCAGTCTGATCGAGATAATGCGTCATGTCACGAGGAGTGCCCTCCCATGTGAGCCCGGGTTGTGCAAAGCAGATGCTTAAAAAGAATGAGTAAAACATGCAGTAGGAATCTGGGGAATTTGGGGAAAGCTTAATAACTTTTTTTTTTTGTAAAATTTGTTCATTTATTTTACATCCTGACCTCTGAGCCCCACTCCTCTTCTCCCAGTCCCACCCTCTCACCCTCTTTCCCCTTCTTCCCCTTACCTTCTCCTCAAAAAAAGGGGAGCCACCCCACCCCACCCATACCAACTCACCCCAGCACATCAAGTCACATCAGGACTAAGCACATCCTCTTCCACTGAGGCCAAACAAGGCAGCCCAGCTAATGGAAAGGGATCCACAAACAGGCAACAGAGTCCAGGTCAGAAACAGCCCCCGCTCCACTGGCTAAGGAAGACTCACATCAAGACTAAGCTGTCCATCAGGTACATCTGTGTATGGGCCCCATGGGAGAGAGCCAGCCCCTGGCAATACTAATGATTCTCCGTTGTTCTTGCAGACAGGGGGCTAGCCAGAACTGTCCTCTGAGAGGCTCCACCCAGCAGTGATCAAAACAGATGCGGAGACCCACAGCCAAACATTAGGCGAAGCTCAAGGAGTCATATAGAAGGGTGTGGGGGGGGATGCAGAGAGGGACCGGGGGAGGACGATAACTCCAAAAGAAGAACAACAAAGACAGCTAACCTAAGCCCATGAGGGCTACAGAGACTGACACACCAACCAAAGAGCATGTGGCTGAAAAACTTCTGATGCAATCTGTGTCATTTCACTGGTCACACTAAGTTTCATTTCTATAGGAGACAAATTCTTGCAAAGACATTTGCAGCTTACTTCTCTGCAGGCTGCTGTCCTGACCATGATATAGAGAGTTCCTCAGTCACCCCACCGCTTTTCACCTCTTACTGCATGGGAGCTTAAGAGCTATAAATATCAGAATGAATATCACTATGAATCAGTTGCTGAGAACACAATACAAGTGGAGTGGAAAGAGGTTTGGCAATGAACATGGGTCATCAAAAAAGGTGAACAAAATTGGAAGCAATCTAAATGCTTGTTCAGAAGGCTAAGAGTGGTGTGAGCACGGCGATACAGTACTGTCTGTGAACGCAGCCCCATAAGTATCAAGACCCACAGAAGGGAGCACCCTGCATTGTTCCACACTCAGGAGTCAGAAGAGGGAGGGGACAACCTAAGGGGGAGGGGCTAATTCTCCACTCCAGCTTGTGCAATTACAGATAAGCACTCCAAAAGTCAAGTATATACCTTTTAATATCTACCCCGCTTTCTCACAAGCTCCTTACTGCTTCCTTGTGAAATGCAATATAGTTTCTATTTGACACAATGATATGATCCGTCTAATGAAAATGGAAATACATACGATTGATCCTCAAACTGCTAACTTTTGAGTCCATCTTGGAACATAACAGAGGAGGAAAAGTTTCCGTCACCTGGTGAGTTCATTTCCAGCTGAAGTCTTCCGAGATGTTGTTTTTTTCCTTTACAGCTGCCCACACTATAGAAAGCGTAGCATTTGCGGGATTCATTCAGTGGCTTTTATTTTTCATGTATGTGCTTTCCTTGCTGATTTTTTTTCTTTTAAAGTTGACTCTCAGGCTAGTGAAAACGTTCTGTCTCATATTCCAGGCAAAAGAAAACTGAGGTGTGCCCTATGTACAAAATCTAAGTTTTAAACAAGCGTCATTCAAGCATGAACTGCTGCTCCATTGGCCAAAAGTTAAATGTTAATGGATCTACAATGTGCTTCAAAAAGAAAAAAAAATTTACTTACTTTCCTAAGGGCACTGTAGAGAGCAGTAAGGTAACATTTCCAGTTCAGGAAGAAGGTATACAAAAGACAGAAAAATTACTGAACTCGTGGATTCGTGAGATGAGGACTGATTAAAAGGCGTAGCTTTGAGGCTGGAAGCCAAAAGCATTTATGGTCACTTTAACCTGGGTCAGGAAAATGTCAAACTTTTCTCAATCAGCGCTGGCTGACTCAGATTTCCAAAAGGCAGCACCGCGTGGAAAATGCTAAATGTGCAGACCTGAAGTTTCTGCATCTCACGGAGCTGCTGCAGCTACTGCCTCGCAGAGTCTGTTACTCTGGGAGATGGCCCTGTTACTTAGGTTGATTTACCTCTTAAAATGATAAGCTTATATCAGATTCCTCACTGATATGTATGTACTGTATGTACTGTGAATTAAAACATTATCTTAGAACCAAATTTCATTTTTCAGCCATATTTTCTTCTTCCATTAATATAGCATGGTTGAAAACTTTGTTTCAAGGGTTTTTTTTTTACTATAAATTAGAAAACCTTGCAAATATAAATATATGATAACATTTTGTTATATATGCATTACTGCTCTTCAAACTTGGGTGTACAAATAAAATTCTGTAGTTTAGCAAAATTAAAATTTTTATAGATTAACATTTTAAAAAATCATACGTTAAGAGAATGTTCAAAATGCTAGTTCAACATCTTTATCATTTGAAATATAAATTACAGAAATTTAGTTTATTAATGTAAGCATCACTTGTAATGTATGTACAGAATGTTGCATAGTTTTGTCCAATATAAGCATTTTGTGTATCGATATTCAATGTTGTAACATATACTTCGGCTGTGATTCCTGTGGTAAATCAAAGCTGTGACTGCTTTGCTATATGTATGTATGTGATAACATTGTGATTGATTAGCTAGGCTAGGGAGCAATTCAGAACTTTCCTTTATCTTGTGTTTGAATACAACATGTTCATGTTTTCTGATTACATCTCTGGGAGGGCTTTCTGCCATCTGTGCTCTGTAGTTGCTGAAAATGTTAAACCTGGAGGGGAATAAATGACAATAATCATTAACACAAAGCAACAATAAAAGACCTAAATTTGCAAGCTCAGAATTTGCCTACTGTTGATGATTAATGAAGGCAAATACAGTCTGAAAGCTGATTACGTGCCTCATTTTATGTGGTGCCTACGGGGCTACAGCTTAAGAGGAACAGTATTGGAATCCCTCAAATCTCAGAACAAGTACAGTTTGTTTTCCCAGATGCATTGATTTTGGATAGTACTTAGTAAACCGAATTGGCAATAGCTCTTGCACTACTGCATATTTTCAGCAAATGGAATGTATTTATTATGTTCCACTCCCAAAACTTAGCATTGCTTCATCCAATAAACGAGACATCTTGATTCTGAGATTAGTAAATACTCTTGAGGACAAATAAAAATACATCACCATGTAATTCTTGTGTCTTTTTCAAGCTCTAATGCATTTTCAGAGTTATTACAAGCTCTAATGTCCCATGGACATTCCCTTTGGTTTTATATATTAAAGTAATCAAAAAATTAACCCAAACATTTCAAAATTTCATCCCCTGTTGTCTGTATTTTCGACTGCTGGTCCATTAGGTGATGGATCATGAAGAACACTGGTGGATTTCGGGTTTTTTTGGTTGTTGTTGTTGTTATTTGTTTTTGACTTTGTGTGGATCTAATGACACAAGCATCATTGGCTCATTGGCTTGGGGTTTTATTGTTCATTTTATCTGCTTCTCTAGAAAACAGCTAGGATCTGGGGATAGGGTTCAGGGGCCAATAAACATTTGCTCTGGATTTTTGAGTTCCAGAGTTTTGACCCCTGCACCTATAGAAAAGCCCAGCCTGGCAGTGTGCAGCAATGAGTACCTGTAATTGCAAGCCTGGTAGACGTGAGGAAAAGGAAGGGGTGGGAGGGTGGCAGGAGCTTCCCATCAGTAGCCTGGCTGAAAAGCCACCAGCTTCAAGTTTCCTGAGCGATCCCATTTCAGGGGAGTAAAACAGAGACACATACACACATGCACAATCTATATGCACATAAAACAAATAAACAACTAAATAAATAAAGACAAAAGACACCTAAACATTGACTCATGTACAATATTTCTATTTTGACTTACCTATTGATCTATTTGTTTGACTTAAGGATACATATGAGTGCAAGATTCAAATTGATTATGCTATAAGGCAAAAAAAAAAAAACAAAAAAACCCAAAACTCTCATAATTTGAAGTCTGGCTATCATGGTCTGATAGTACCTTAAAGGAAAAGAACATATTTATATTTAACTTAACTTCCTGGTTTTGAAACAAAAACTTTGATACTGCAAGACCACATTGTTTATTAAAATGGTATGTATTTATTGTTTTATATTATTTTATATATTATATTTTATATTATTTTTATTAAAATGTTATTTGATATATCTGTGCTTGTGTATGTGTGCCTATACAAATAGGTTTCTGGGTGTGTGTGTTTGCATGTCAGCGCTCACATACACATGAGCAGCTGCCCTCAGAGGCCGGAAGACGGCATTGGGTCTCTTGGAGTTGGAGTTATAGGCTTTTGTGAGCTCCCCAACATGGATCCTGGAATCCAAACTCCTGAATATACGAATTAACTTTACATGAGCCACAAAAGACTCATCATCAAACTCATTTACTGTAGATAATATAGATTTAGAATAATAGAATATAACTGACATGTTTGCATACTGTTAGGAGACCACTGTCCAGTTGTACAAGTACTTCTGCTCATAGTTACAGAAAATTTAAGATTTATTGCGGGATTTCTGTTGTTGCTGCTGTTGTTGTTTTCTTTTTTTATTTTCTTGTCTTTCTTTTTTTTTTTTTTTGTGCTTGAAGACAAAATGTCCCTCGTGTGTATATGTGTGTATTGCCATGTGATAGGACTGAAAGAATTTAAACGGGTTGATGTTATGGACATGAGCGTCTCTATAAGAAGTAAAGAGAAGTTGTTTATAATTGAAAACAGACTTATTATTTAACCTGTTTTTAAGTATGGTGTTCAAATACCTAGTGAACGTTCTGCAAAAATGATTTTCATAAAGTGTCATTAGTGCCGGCTTACATGATTTTACTGGTCAGACATCTTATTACGCCCTTATGCCCACTGATTTTTGCCTGAGTATCAAGAATGCCGCATGAGCCGAATGTGGAGGTCACTACTGACAGCGAGTTTCCAGATGACAAGCTCAGTTAATCACGAATGTCAATTTACATCATTGTTTGATCCCCTGAGTTTTCTGCCCCCGAGCTCTGGTGCCCACTGTCTGGAGAGCATGATTAATACTGTGAGTCAACGGCACCGTAAAGGTTGAGATGCCCTTGCAGGTGGCTTGTATGAAAGTTGCTGAAAATCCTCAGGGATGTGTAAATTATACTTATAACATCCCAACATGGGTGATTTGTGCTTTTACTTAGAATCATTATTTCTGTTAGGAAAATGGAATACTTGTGAAATAGCTGACTGCGACAATAATTACAATAAAATTACTTTGTATCCCAGCACCCATATACTTTGTAATACAGAAATATCTAAAACAAAATATCTGATAATTATTGTCTTTGTTATCCAAAAATCTCTCAAAATTTTGAAACAATTTTTTTTTTATAAATTTGAAAGAGAGAAACAAGGGGTACCTGGAAAAGATTGGAGGGAGAAGGAGGAAGGAGGAAAAGATGTAATCGTATTGTAATCTCAAAAATAAAATAAATTTTAAAAGGTTTTGTATACTGAATGTGCAATCTATAATAATATAAGTGAAATAATGATTTATCTGATATTAATCTTACTAAATAAAAAACTTTTTCTTTTGCAGTGTGTGTGTGTATGCGTGCAAGTGTGTGTTTTACCTTTCTTCTCTTTAGACAGAGTTTCTCTATGCTTCTTTGTCTGCCCTGAAACTTGACATCTCTCTGCCCCGTTAACAAAGTGCTGTGGTTACAGGCATGAACCACTGTTCATAGACTTACACAGCATTAATGAAAGGCACATTAGATTAAGATGGGACCAAAAGGCTTCTGGTCAATGACAGAATCCCAGAGAAAGTACCATCTCAGAGGAAAAGAGAAGACACAAATGACGAAAACAAAAGATTACCTTTAACACAAAACAGAATCTCACTTTAACATCTTATATGAAATCTAAGGCAAAGAGAAATGCTTGACCACGTAGATTAACATATTATTAAACCACCTTTCTTGCACACTCCATGTTTCTATAAAGAATACTAAATGTGCTGCTTCTGTACATACTCATGCTGTAGCAATTGCTGATAACTGTGTTGTCAATCTATAGAATATTGCTTCAGAATTTTGATATTGAGAGTAATATAGCCCTCCTTTGCTCTGGCGAGCTTGTCATCAGGAGGTAGGGAACTGAACAGTTGATAGTCACTAGGAGCCAATGCCTTCCAGCCTCATTGTCTAAAACGAAGAAGAATAAAAGGTGTGGACATGGAATGAACAGAGTGAACATGGAATTATAAACGTGAAGTGAGAAAACTCAGACTGGGGAGGATTGTCCCAGGCACACACTCAGCCAAGCCTGTACAGTGATCTTTTATGTGACTTGCGTTTGGGGTTGCATGGGGACGTTGGTGGCTTGAATAAAATGCCCTCCATAGGCTCGTAGAGCGGCGTATTATGTTGAGGTGGGGGTGGACTCGGGAGTTTCAAAGGCACAAACCAGACCCAGTGTTGCGCTCTGTTCCTGGTTCTCCTCCACCACCGTGGCTGCCTGCATGGCGCCTCTTCCCTCCAGGACTGAAATGGACTAAAACACAGATGAACTCTCAGCCAGCCCTGGTTAAATGCTCTTTCCTTATAAGAATCGCCATTGTCATTGTGTCTCTTCACAGGAAACAAAACAAACAAACAAACAAAACGGCGAAGACAGAGACTGAAACAATCTGTTTGGAAATGACGCGATCTCTGAATGTAGTGTGGCCAGAACCGCTGAAGGGTTCCACACCGTTTGCGTGACCTTTGTGGCCGACCAGGCAGGCGAACACGTGAAAGGGGCCCTTGAGCACTCACGGTCAAGAGCGGCCGCATGTTGTCCACTCTTTCCTCCAACTACTTTTATGGAGTTTGAGGCAATTGCTCAAAAAATTTTCTTGTTTTGTTCTCAAACTGTGGGCCTAGCTCCCAATTCACCCCAATTCACCATGGGCACCTCCCCTGCCCCCCTTATTTCCCTCGGAGTGTTAACTCCTGCCTCCGTAAGTTACCCTGAGTGCTAAAATACCAACAATAAGTTGCTGGCAGAGATAAGAAAGTGCTGTCATGGCTCCGGGAATTTGGGGAGCTTCACCTTGCATGCTATATATTACCAAGAACATTTCAGGTGTCCTCTCAGAGTTTTAGGTTGATAACAAAAGGTTTAAGAATGGACTCAGAAGAAACGTTGGGATCAACTTTCTTAGAGTTTAAAAGAAAAGCCACGGCTGCCCAGAGGAGGAGCATGGAGAGGAGATGGAAAGGAGGCGCCTTGTTTATGATCAGACACACAGCAAAGGTTAGGGAGGACAAGGCAGAGGAGAACTAAAACACAAAACTAAAACACAGTATCCAGGAAAGTACGGGCAGACTTTGACAGGAGTCCGAAAGAAGAAAATTACCCTTCTCTGAATTATCTCATAAAGGGAAAAATTATCTACACTATCTCTTTAAGGGGGCTAAAAAGAAGAAATGAGACTTTCTGAGGGCTGGTCTCTCGGCCAGGCCAGGATTGACCAACCAACTGGATTAACTCGTAAGGGTGGAAACAAGGCCGTGTCTCCACCTAGAAATGGATTCCGTTCTTTTGATCAGAAAGAAATAGCTTACCCTAAGTGGGTCCAATATTGCTTTAACCAAATCACATATATGACAATCATATCTAACTCCTAACACGAAGCTCTATTCTAATGCAGTTCCCAGATGCACACAATGCATCACAGTATCTTTTCAGATGATTCTACTCCATGGCCAGTGAATTAAAAATTAAAAAAATAAAAGGATGCAGACATGACTTCCAGTAAGGTATGGAAAAGAATTTTATTGTAGATATAAGGTTGATAGCAGGCAGAGGGAGAAGTCCAGGCTGAACATGACAGGCAGACTAACCCTGACCATGACAGGAGAAAGGTGCTAGGAAGAGCAAGACAGGGGCCACTGACCAAGAGTGGTGGCGAGGGCCAAGAGAACAAGAGCTCAGTGTAGCCAAAATGGCTGCTCTATAGAGGTCAGATAGGAAAGGAAGTGGAGGCCCAGCCCATGGGAGCGAGAGGTTTCAGGCAGGGGGCAGTATGGGGAGTGCCAGAAGGTACCACAAGTACTGGGTGGCTCTGGTAATCCTTGGAGAAAGCACAGATACCGAGTAATGATGGGAGCTGCCAGGTCTATACTCTGGCATGTTAATAGGCATCTCAGTTTGCCATTTGTCCTGGGCTTCTGAGACCTAACACTTAGCTACCTACTAAATTTTAGGACTTTCCGTTTCTACTCAACTTCCTGAGGGCTTTAGTTTTCCTGGCTTTAAATAAGGTTGTCTAAGAATATTTTCTATCCCATTCCCATGCAAATCTTAGAGCATACCTTTCAAATATCATCACGAAAGGGAACATAAACCATATTATTTGTTTGCAATATCCAGTCATTACAGGTTGACACTTTGAAGCTCAAAAGCTCAGTGCTGGAGAAGGAAAAAAAAAAAAAAAACACAAAACATGTTTATGCGTTTGGCCTGTATCCAGGAAAGGAAATAAAAGGAGAAGCTATGCTTTTCTGAGTTAGAAAAGTTGGCAGCCTTATCGGTGCAGCAGGAAGGCGTCTCTGGGAGATGCTGCACCTAGGGAAGATAAATAAAATATCTTGGTAAAGGATTAACATTCCTCCCATGACATAGCTTGTCTCCAAGAGAATAAGGTTTTCTGTTTCAAGCCCAGATGATTAACAGGCCCAGCTTGTTTACTCTTAATGGAAGAGACAATGAGTCAACAGTACGTAATAATTTAATCTTTGGAGCAGATAAGGATGTTTTGTCTCTACCCAGAGCCAGAGTTATAACACAGATTCCATTCTCTTCACATGGAAGAAGGAGCTTTCTTTTAATAAACTTCAGCAAAGTCTGATAACTCCACCCTTCTGTGTGGCTTTTTATATTCTAAAGAGAAACAGCTGCAGTGTTTACTTTTCTAGTGTTACCATGGAAATAGAAGGTGAGGTTCAAAGTTTAGCATGGGAGAAAGATCCATCTTCTGTGACCCCTAAGTAAGGAAAATGTGTGCATACTATTCTCCATTTGGAAATTAAGACCATACAAGTAGTAGTAATGCAGCCTAAACCTGCATAGAAGAGTTCAGACCTGATAGACTAGGGTCAGAGGGAAGAGGAGGAGGACCTCCTCTATCGTTGGACTCTGGGAGGGGCATAGGAGAAGAAGAGGGCGGGAGGGTGAGATTGGAAGGGGGTGGGGGAGGGGGCTACAGCTGGGATACAAAGTGAATAACTGTAATTAATAAAAATAAAATAAAAACTTAAAATAAAAAAGAGTTCAAGGTCTCTACGCCCCCTGGATTTCTGATCTTGGAATGTGACCAAAGGGGAGCCCAGATAAATGGAGTTGGATTATCACAGGGCTATTTTAACACCGGTCAGTTGTAAATGAGAGCAGGTGAAATGCGGATGGCAGTGAGTGCATCAAGATTAATAGCATGACTATCGAGTATCAGTATCACCAACCCTTGTAATTTATAGCAGTGTCAAAAGAATTCTGTCCCAGAGTCCATCATAGCTCTAAACCAAAAGGAAACTGTCCCAGCTGTTTGCTCAAGTCTCCTAACGCAGATGTTTCAAACACTTCATGTACACATATGAAACCTGTGGTTCATTCACCCAGACACACTGTTCGAAAGTAGGGCTATTAGTTCAAGATATAAGGCAAGAAAGATAAACTAGAAACTTTGTACAAAGAATTAATAAATATCATTTTGTAACATTTCCTAAAGTCTAAAATTATTTTGAAATAAAATGGTTAACAGTTTTTACTAAAACAAAGTTTCAAAAATTAAAGCTCTCGCACATTTACTGATGTACTTGAACCCCATGAAAAGACTTTATTTGTTCTTAGTTTACAAGCATATCGGATAAACAGAGTTAATTATATGAATTGAATGATTTCATGTAACATCCTTCTGAGTTTTTGTAGAATAGACTGTATCTGTATTATTTTCACAAAATTTCTCATACTGAGGTTCCCCCCCCCCGAGTCTTTGAGTAGTTGTTAGTTTCTGCTACACAAATACATCTTTGTCAACTTACCTAAGGTAAATCGTATGTAAAGTTTTTTCTTGCAGAAATACCTTGTCAGCTAAAGAACCAGTCAAAATGACATCCATTTGACTGATGTGCCTTTGCAAACCTTAGTCAGGGTAGTTCATCAAAGCTATTGCAGTAGCAGCATCTCCGCTACTGCGATGCAATCAGGGCCTTACTTACCGAGCCACAAATCACAGCAAATCAATGTATCCTTTATATCACCGTGCTGGATCTTGGCAAATATCTTACTATATATAAGGCGACAGAGAAGTAAATATGCCAGGAAAGCCTGTAACTTAAAGTTTGCATCAGAAATATGCTATATTTGAAATGACAGGAAAGTCATACCCTGACTTGTTATTTTTATTGTGTCTTTGTGCTGGATAGTTTTATGTCAACTTGACATGAGAAAAGTCAGATGAGAGGAGGGGACCTCAAGTTTTAAAAATGCCTCCACTAGATTGGGCTTCACGTAAGCTAGGAGGACAGGTTCTTAATTCATAATTGATGGGGGAGGGCCCACTTTGTGGTGGAGGGGCCATCCTAGGCTGGTGGTCCTGGGTTCCATAAGAAAGCAGGCTGAGCCAGCCATGTAAAACAAACCAGTAAGCAGCACCCCCGTGGCCTCTGTACCAGCTCCCGCCTCCAGGATCCTGTCCTGACTGTTTTAGGTGATGAACAGCAATGTGGGAGTGTGAACCAAATAAGCCTTTTTCTCCCCAACTTGCTTTCTGAGCCTGGTGTTTTGTCGCAGCAGTAGAAACCCTGACTAAGTCAATAACTGAAATTTAATTTCTCAATGCAAATACTAAATTATATGTATTCTCCACTGATAACTACTACACGAAAGGTACTAATCTGGCTGGGTAGGCCTGTGATGGGTTTCATGGAAGCTCTATAACTGTTTAGTAATATGGACCCTAGGAAACATTTGTGAAATTTAGAGAAGAGAGTGATTTGGCTTGTTTATAGCACGTCCATTTCCTCTTTATTTATGCTTCTGCATTTCTCAAAACCACTCCAGTCTAACACACGTCCGGACTCTAATTATAAATAGCAATAAAGGAGCTTAAGAGGTGGCTCAGATCAGCACTTCAGAGCACTCTGGCTGTTTTTGCCAAAGACCTGGATTTTAGTACCACGAACCTACATCCAATGACTCACAACAGTCTGTAACTACATTTTGGCCTTTTTGTCCCAAGTGGGCATCTGCACACATGTGATTTTTCTTTGTCTGTCATCTATCTGTCTGTCTGTCTATCTATCTATTTATCTATCATGTATCTATTTATGATCTCTCTATCAGAAATTACATAATGTATGTAATATACACATAACATATTATACATATTTATTATTGTAAACACCAACAGATGTTATATATTATATATGTTTATTATCTTAAATATCCTTCTGCCCAGTAGTTTAGAGTCCAGTAGTCCAGATGGCTGGCCCTCTAGTCCTGCATGTGAGCTCGATACACCAGGTGTCACTCCTCTGAAGAAAGCTGACCCTCTCTAAATTAACAGCAGCTCTCAGTTGCCAATAGCTCCTGTCTAGGGACATGGCTTCATGCCCACCTCCCTTTCTGCATCCTGAGATTTTTGTCTGGTTTGAACCTGTGTAGGTCTTATAAAGACTGTCATATTCCCTGTGAGTTCATACGAGCACTTGCCCTGTGGTGTTTAAGAAACATTTTGCCTGAACTCACCTACCAACTCTGACTCTTACAATATTTTTTGCCCTCTCTTCTTCATAGATTCTATGCCTTGAGGCAGAAAATGTCATATGAACATCACATTTAGAGCTGAGAATGTAAAAGTCTTTTGTTTCCCGCATATTGACTGGGTATGACTTTCTGTGTTAATTGCCATCTAAGGCAAGAAGAAGTTCCTCTCATGAGGAGGAGCACGACACTGACCTACGGAAGTTAGAGCAAGTCATTAGAAGTTGTTTTGTTGCCACATCCATTTAACGGACTCATCGTAGTAGGTTTTCACTCTGACCCATGACCTATCATGGCACCTATCTTGGCCTCACTGAGAATGTCACATGTGGGCTGTATCTTAAGGAGTATGCGTTAAATATAATAAGAAAAAATTGAGTGGTAAATCCCACAACATCTATGTGACTATTTCACTGGCAAGCAAGTGATTATTGCGGCTGGAAGAAATTTAGAATTATTTTCCTCCTCTGGTAGCATGTGAACATGCTAATATTATCTAATATTATGAACACTAGCCAGCACCAGTTAGACATTTCTACATTCTATGATTCTAGTGTGTAGGATCTTCAACCATAGAGTCTTACTATCAAGTTCTGGGGTAACCAATAGCATTTGCAACAGCCGGTAATGTTTTGGGGACAGTCTAAGGGAAAATAAAGACCAACAATGCAAAATGAGGTACCAGACATCTTATTTGGTAGTATATGGTATGTATTAAAACTAACATATTTTTTAAAACATTTATACATATCTTCTTGTCAAGAAATCATTTTATGGGGATAAAATCCTTCTAAACACTTGGACTGAGTCTAGAGTGGTGCCTAAGTGGTTAAAATACTTCCTGTTTCTTGAGAGGACCAGGATTCAATTTGTAGCGCCACATCAGGAGTTACTCAATGTCTGCTTCCCTGTGGCCTCTGAAAGATTGCAACAGAGCAACTTCCAATTCTGGAGGCCAACGATGAGATGACAGATGCTATTATGACTTTCAGGTTTCTCCTGCGACCTGAGATGGCTGCTTTTGTGCTGTAAACTTCAGCGTTGTTGCCATAATCAGAGGTAGAAGAGGAGCATTCCTAGTGCTGTCCTCAAAAGGTGAGAAAATTAGTAAATCCTGCCCTAGGGTCTGGCAAGGCATGGCCAGTGTCAGGTGTCAACTGGTGCTCACATGAGTGGTCAAACTACTAACAGCAGATATAGAATGACAAAGCTCAGAAAATAGTCTCTTTTTCTGATTGGAGTCTGTGGTGACTTCATAATGTCACTGAAAGAGAACTGACATTGTAGGCTCCAACAGCTGTGGGGGAGCTTTAATACACACTGTGATAATTGTATCATCTGGAACGTATTTACAACAGAGGCCTTATCAAGGTGAACTACACACATTCAGACCAAAGACCCAGCCAGCATGGGAACAGGGTTAGACCCACTAACACCAGAATGAAATTTAGCTTCTTCGTTCTGTGTTTAAAGCAAAATGAATTAATGAGTGTATGAATGAATATATTTCAATAACAAAAACCTCTTGTCCTAGTTATGTTTTTATTGTTGTAATAAAGTCTATAACCAGAAGCAACTTGGAGAGGAAAGGATTTATTTCCCCATGTGGCTTAAAATCCGTCATGAAGAGAAGGCAGGGCTGGAACTCCAGTCAGGAACCTGGACTTCCCCCTGAGGGGGGAGCAGCCTTACCAGGCCACAGTAGAGGACAATGCAGCCACTTTTGATGAGAACTGATAGACTAAGATCAGAAAGAAGAGGAGAACCTCCCCTATCAGTGGACTTGGGGAGTGGCATGCATGCAGAAAGGGGAGGGAGGGTGGGATCGGGAGGGGAGGAGGGAGGGGCTTATGGGGGAATACAAAATGAATAAAGTGTAATTAATAAAAAATTTAAAAAAAAAACTGAAACAGAGCCCACAGGGGTGCCCTGCTTATGGCTTGCTTTCCATGGCTTGCTCAGTTTGCTTTCTTACACCATCTAAAACTACCTACTCAGAAGTGTGATTGCCCACAGTGAGGTGAGTACCCCCACATCAGTCCTTAATCAAGAAATATGCCTATATGCTAATCTTATAGAGGCGTTACCTCAGTTACGGTAGCCTCTTGCCCATTAACTTGAAAAAGAATAAACAAGACCATATGGGATGGTTTGGAGGGAAGGCAATTATGTAATTTTAATCCAAATAAAATAAACACTTTAAAAATTCCTCTTTCTAAGTATGCCTAGGTTTATATCAACTTGGTGTCAACCAGTACAATTTTCTCTTTGTGAACTTCAGATGCAAATATATCATATATTAAACTTAAATTTTTTTGTCCATTCCCAAGTTTATATATTAATGTTATAATATAAATATAGTGTAGTTTTAAAAGTCCTACAATATTAAAAAAATAATGCTTAAAGTCCATTTTCTTTAAAATATCAAATGTCTCTTTAAAAATTCAGTCTTTTTCAAAGCTGTGGGTTCCCATAAAAACAAACAAACAAACAAATAAAAAGTTACATACTTCCTTATTCCAATAGGGAAGAACTAGAGCAAGGTTACATTCATACCAAAGCAAAACCAAATCTAACAATGTAAAGCTCAGTGCCAGACTTCTGAACCTCACAGTCTCCCGGACTCTAAGGGAACTGGTTTGCTCCATTTCTCTAGCATCTGTAGAATACATAGCTCATTAAACAGAGAATTCTCAATAAAGGAATGTAGAATGGCAGAGAAACACTTAAAGAAATGCTCAACATCCTTAGCTATCAGGGAAATGCAGATCAAAATGACCCTGAGATTTCACCTTACACCCATCAGAATGGCTAATATCAAGAATTCAGGTGACAACACATACTGGAGAGGATGTGGAGAAAGGGGAACCCTCCTCCATTGCTGGTGGGAATGTAAACTTGTACAACCACTTTCTAAATCAATCTGGCACCTTCTCAGACAATTAGGAACAGTGCTTCCTCAAGATCCAGCTTTACCACTCGTAGGCATATATCCGAAATATGCTCAAGTACACAACAAGGACATTTGCTCAACCATGTTTGTAACAGCTTTATTTTTAATAGCCAGAAACTTGAAACAACCCAGATGTCCATCAATGGAGGAATGGGTACAGCATTTGTGGTACATTCACACAATGGAATACTACTCAGCAATTAAAAACAAGGAAATCATGAAATCTGCAGGCAAATGGTGGGAACTAGAAAAGATCATCCTGAGTGAGGTATCCCAGAAGCAGAAAGACACACATGGTATATACTCACTTATAAGTGGGTACTAGACCTATAAGATAGGATAAACATACTAAAATCTGTACACCTAAAGAAGATAAATAAGAAAGAGGACTCTGGGTAATATGCTCAATCCTCATTCAGAAAGGGGAAGAAGATGGACATCAGAAGAGGGAGAAAACGGGGAATAAGACAGAGCCTACTGCAGAGGGCCTCTGAAAGACTACCCAGCAGTGTATCAAAGCAGATGCTGAGACTCATAGCCAAACTTTGGACAGAGTGCAGGGAATCTTCTGAAAGAAGGGGAAGATAGAAAGACCTAGAGGGGACAGGAGCTCCACAAGGAGAACAACAGAACCAAAAAATCTGGACACAGGGGTCTTTTCTGAGACTGGGACCGTTCATGCAGATAACTTAGAACCCCTGCACAGATGTAGCTCCAGGGTATCTCAGTGTCCAAGTGGGTGCCCTAGTAATGGAAACAGGGGCTGTCTCAGACATGAACCCAGTGGCTGGCTCTTTGATTATCTTCCCCTCAGGGGGGTGAAGCCTTACCAGGCCAGAGAGGAAGACAATGCAACCACTCCTGGTGAGACCTGATAAGCTAGGATCAGATGGAAGGGGAGGAGTTCCTCCCCTATCAGTGGACTGGGGGAGGGACATGGGTGGAGAAGAGGGAAGGAAGGTGGATTTGGGAGGGGATGAGTGAGAGAGGCTAAAGGTGGGACACAAAGTGAATAAACTGTAAATAATAAAAATAAATTAAAAAAGATGATGTTCAGTGAAGGCAATAAGGGAAAAAAAATAAAGAATACATAGATCATGCCACAGGCCTAGGCTGGCTCTAGGCCATGACTGCCTCTATCCATGGTACTGGCAAAACCCAAATGATAAGGCAATCAGTTCATCTTGATCAATGACTCCCTCAGTTCTTTCTAGTTCTGTTTACAAGCCAGGCCTCCATTATCTGCTCTGCCCTTGACATTATCTTCCATGCTACCATAATAACAGAAAGTTAAGCTCTGAGCACTCAATAACTTGTCCTGCCCAACGTGTCAGTGTCCTTCCACAGTCTTCCCCTAAAAATATAACGATGTCTGTCACAGCAGACATCACAGCAAACATGGTATTCATTTAAGTCTAAATGAGGGTTCTGACTTTGTAATTTAGACCATGACAAAAGACAGTTTGGGAAATGTGGTGCTTTGAACGTGAATGTTCCTTCTTAGGCTCATGTATTTCAACAGTTAATTCCCACTTGGTGTAGTGTTTAGAAAGGATTAGCAAGTGTGTCACGGGTGATACGCTTTAAGGTTGCAAAAGCCCACACCAGCTATATTCTTAATCTCTCTCTCTTCCTCCTTCTCTGTCTGTCTGTCTGTCTCTCCCCCCTTCTCCTCTATCTCTGTCTACAACTGATGGATCAGATGTGAACTTTCAGCTAGTGTTCAAGCCCTCCATAAAATGCTTCACTGTATAAGTTGTTCTGGTCATAGTATGGGTATCATCTCACAGCAATAGGTCAGTAGCTAATACAGGGAGGGAAGGGTTTATTTCACATTACAACTTACAGTCCATCCTGAATAGAAAGCTGGGAAAAAACTAGAAGTTATCTGGAGGCAGTAGCCGAAAGAAAAATCATTGAGGAACCCTACTTATTGGCTTGTTCTGCCTGGTTTGATCAGTGTACCATCTCTTATCTCTCAAATACTGTGCCTAGAATTTATTTTCTATATTCATGTGTTTATGCAAGGTGGATCTGTATATGTATAATACAGATACCTATGGACTCCGGCAGAGAGGTTTGGAACCTCTATAGCTGTGAACTGCCACCATGAGTGCTGGGAACTGGACCCTAACCTTTAGGAGAGCCTTATATGCCCCTAACTGCTGCACCATCTCTCCATACCCTCCTTCCCATATTGTGAACAAGCTCTTCTTTCTTCTAAATACCTTTCTATAATAAGCTCCCTATGGTCCAAGTTTAATCTGTAGGAGAATTGTGGCCATGGATACTGAGAAAAATACTGAATTTTTTTAAACAATAACATGGTTTATTTTCAGAATTTTGTGTTTACACCCTATGTCCTGCCATACATTAATTTTAAAGGAAGGTATGGTTATCATTCATCCAGACAGAACAACTAAAATTTTTCTCACACAACTTCTGATAGAGGTTTAAATAAATTTATGGAGAAGGAAAGAAGAAAATCAGACAGGAAAAATACTCTTGACTTAAATATTGATCCAAATTGAAAAATAATCACTTATTATTTGTGACAAAGATGTTTATTCTGTGCCAAGATTAAAAGGATCTAGGAAAAATTCCTATAATAATTTTGTTTCCAGTGCAACTTTGTATATGAATAAAAATAGATAAATATTTATTTCTGTACATGTAAATTGTCCCCACAGGACACAACCACACTGTGCTTGCTAGTATAAAATTACTATGTGTCACCCTTTATTGTTACCGCTGAGTAGTGCCACAAGTGGTGGCATTTCTGTCAAAACACTGTAAGGTGTATCCAAATATAAATAAATAAAACAAGTAACACATTCCCCAGGCACTAAAGATGAAGCTGCAAAAGGAAGGTCTGTTTTCAGTGTATCATGGCAGACCCAGCAGGGTTCTTCACGGGGAGTGCTCCAAAGTTTGTTTCAAGCGAAGCAATGAACTTTAATAGGAAAAACATTTTACACATAAATGCATAGTACGTGATAATCACAATTCTATTTATTCAACAGCTGGATCTCCGGATTAGAACGAAGGTGACAGAGCGCAGAGAATTATGTTCCTACGGAGTAAGAAAAATCCTATTAGCCTTTTAATGACCTATCTTTTTTAGGCTTTCAGTTTAAAACACAGGCATAGCCTGCTATTTATTTTGTTTCATTTCATGTGTTAAATTCATAATGTGAATGAAAATAGATAAATACATTATTAATAATAATAATTTATATTTAGAAGAGGAATCCATGGTTAAGGAAGATGTTTAGAAAATTATTTTGAACCACAGGAAAAAAAAAAACCTAAAACTCAGAAATAACAAAAATAAGTAAATGTTAGATATTCTCAGAATGTACAATCTATACATTTGGGAATTAAGTCTCATGATTGCAGCCCTTCCCAGGCAGAGAGTACTGTCTTGGTTCATCTGTCTTACATTACAACAGCAGCAAAGTCCTCCATGACTGACTAATGGGCCATGTTACTGGTTCAATTATTGCTTTGCTACTAAGAGACACAAATAATTGGAAAGGAAATGATGATTACTACAACTGCGAACTCTGTTGCTTTAGGCTTTATCACAATACTCATTCATAAACTTGTTCCTCAAAAATTTCAAAGATAAGATGAGCAAAAACATTTCAGTTCTGAACTTGGTGTTATGTATAATATCTTTTAAATATTGTTTTATAGTTTTTAGCAGTGGATCTTATAAATACCTCTTCACATTATTTATTTGCATTTGAACTTGTTAGAATTGAACAATAAAGCAATCATTACTCTTCAGATAACACGTGAGATGTGTTAGATATGTGAGTTCATATAACACATGGCTCAGACCCTAGGAGAGATACATCAATAGGAAAAGTAGAGTATAAATTAATGTAGATACAAGTTAAATAACCACCGTGCAGTTCGCATAAGATAAAGACAAACTTGTATCCCAAAAGACATTTGGAAACATTTATGATTGTAGTAGACAATGTATGTTTACAAGGACAGAGGAAAAAGAATTCGAATAAAGTTATGATAATATTGATTAGATTTTTGGGTCAAGATAGGAGGTAGTTTGAACTTTATTGCAAGTTGTATTCAAGTATTTACAAAATATCCAAGAAATTAATTACAGTAGCAAGCTGATATCTAAGTCTGGGTAACAGAGAGTGAAAGTTATTAGTCAAGGATGCTGGAAGAAGAGGAAGAAGGAACTGGGGAAAGAGAAAGTGCAGAGCGGCACCCTTTGGAAGGTGTTTCAAGAAACATCAGAAGGAAATTGGATGGAATGAAACCCAACAGATCGGAGAAAGAAGGCCGGTTAGATGAAGACCTCACTGCTGCTGGGGAAAAGCAGGTCAAGGTGGGTGTGCATCAGGACAGAGTGGTTCTCACCAGAGGCCACAGACAGTTTGTGGGAGAGCAGAGTCATGCTGGATAGAATTAAGAAATGACTACACAGTGGCCAGCTCCTGTTTGGCTGGGTAGACACCTGAGTGCTTCGTAGCCTCACTTCCAGTCCTCCCTCACAATGCTCACGATCCTTGAAGCTCATTTAACTCTAAGGAGACCGGAAGGATGGCTAGACAACATTGATTGTGCTCAAACAACAGCTGCACGCATACACACGCCGTTTCCCAGGCACTGTCAGAGCACTGTGCACAGAAACCTGTTCCCTCCTCCCAACACCATTTTTGCCATTTCCAGATAAGCAAATGGAGAATAGGAGAGATTAGGTTTACGAGTCTCACAGGAGAAAACTCCTAAGCTCAGAACGCTAACGTCATAACCTCTGACTCCAGACTCTTGGCTTGAAGCACTAAACTGTGCTTTTGTTATTGTTATTTTCCCTATCCATTTTGTTCACAGTGTTATCATTGTCTGGTTCACCCACAGAGGAAGTGCTGTGAAATTGAGTGGGAAAACACTGAAGCTCAAGGGATTCTCCTGTGAGGACCTGCTGTGTCCTCTCATCAACATCATCAGTAGAGCTTCCATTTATTAACAATTTATCCCTTCACGGTACCCTTTTCACTCTTCCCCATATATTTCAGTTTTCATTTTTAAATATCCAGTAAATATATAGTTGAATAAATCACAATAAATGATTTATTTACTTTCCTTATCAGTCACAGAAGAGTTGAGTAATACTTGGTTGAGAAATACTTCAAACATATGTGGCATGATGGTAATAAAACATTACATGCGTGTGTATGTGCGCATACATATGAATTGTTGAAGATAGCACTGTAGCCTATACTGTGTGTTTCTACCTAGCAATAAGATCTAATTTTATAGTGCCTTGACAGTGATTGTTTACATAGCCATCTGGCAGATTTGGAAAAATAATTTAAAAACTATCAAATTTGTGGCTAAATTTGTCTGAGAACAATTAAATTTGCTATTTAAGGTAGAGAAAAGGATTTCTTTGTTTGGAGAGAGCAGGGGCAATATAAGAAAGCAAGATACAGTGAAGAGGAAAGGGGTTCCTATATTCTAAAGCAGCTTCCTAAGGGGGAAAAAAAGCTAATATTAAGGCATATTCATTTAATTTGATTAAATCAAGCTTCTGTTTTATAGCTAAAATTGGCTTTGACTAATTGGAAGTGAAAACCACATATAGAGGTATAATATAGTTTCAAAATTATCAATTTGTCATTGCCATAAATTGATATGAAGACCATTTAATTAAATATAACTGAGGTTGGTTATGAAGCATTATTCTAGAGTCTATCATATTTTACAATGAAACACTGGGCAGGCTACATGACCTTTTTTTAAATTCTAGTTTTTCCAATATAAGCAATGTCAAAATGTTAACTAAATCAACTTTGATGGGTGATGCTAATCATTTGTACCCTGACACTAAATATGTATATCTGAAAAGCCACAAACTATATGCTATCCAAAATAAAACGAGGAATGTCATTGGAGTCAAAACTGAATTAAATTACAGAAGAAATTACACACATACACACACACACACACACACACACACACACATACACACTTTTCATCTAAAGGTAGTATTTACTTGTTTAAACTGTTTTTCAAATAAAACTTAATTTCATATGTAATGGACAATATCAGTATATTAAAATAAAGAATAAACAGTTGATAGAAAAAAGTGCTTTGTACCTGAAAACTGTGAAAAGCTGGCACTAGCACTAAAGGGCATCATTCAGCTGAGTAACCATTGTGGCTTGAACTTGAAATGCCCCTCACCGTCTCTCACGTTGGAACGCTTGGTCACCAGCTACTGGCACTGTTTGGGAAGGCTGGAGAACTGTGAAGCTCTATAATCCCATTCACTGTTCCCCTTCTGCTTCCTGAGTGTAGATGTGAGGTCACACTGCATCTTGCTGTGACCCCCGAGACTCCTGCTATGTCACGGCGGACTGTGGTCCTCTGGAAGTGTATGCCAGGGTGAATACTTTTCATCTTAAATTGCTTTTTTTTCTGGGTATTTTGTAACAGCAAGAAAGTCACTATAATGATTCAATTTTATGAAAATATCTTTGAACCCTAAAACATTTATTTATTTTTTAACAGACTCTGCAGGAATGTTAATAGTACACACTGAGATTGCTTAAGACTATTTAATCAGCCTGATTCTTACTGTGTAAGAGCCTGTTTACATTTTACCTTTTTAGAGAGTGGTGGAGCCAACCTCAGTTGCCATGGGCTTCCCATGCAGTCAGCTTCTACAACCGAAGACAATACACAGCTTTAATCTTACTTTGTGTATGTATTTCCGTATCTCTTATTCATGAGGACACATGTGTGCACGTGTGATATAGTGATTATTTTCTGAAAGCAGACAACATGTTGGAAGCAATTTCACACAACAAATATCTATCACAAAAGTTGCAGGCAACATAGATTCAGCTTGACAGTGTCTGTTTGCTGGGCTCTGCCTTTCTGGGTGCTGAAGCATCAGCCGAGGTCAGCAAAATTTCTTCCTGTGTAAAACTCTGTTTAAGATTTTCATAAAAGAATTCCTCATTCTTTTCTCATCCATGTTTTTTGTTGAATAGAGGGGGAAAGCCCTTTGTTAGGGACAGGCAGGCAGATTCACAGGTGACAGTTTCACAGACACAGGGACAAGCACCATTCACAGAGGTCAGGCACAGCCGATAGATTACAGATTATCGACTACAGATAGGCCAGTGACCAGTCTATAGACAGAAGCAAGACACACAGAGAGGCGTGGAGAATGCAAGTTTTTGCTCACAGCTTGATCAAAATCATCTGTTTTCTTTCCTTAATGTGACGCCAATGCATTTCGGTTGCTCTGAGGTTATCTTTAATGCATTAATTGAAGAAGTCTTTAATGCAACCTAATTCTCTCATCTCTACCCAAAACAAGATAGTTTTGTGATTGGTATCAGATTGTGATTGATATCACAAAACTATCTTGTTCTCTTGTACAAAAATCTGTATATTTTTATATAAATAAATCATGCACTTATATTTTCTCTATAACTGTATGTTCTCTGAATAGTCGTAGAGATTGAAGACCACACCTTATTTTATACATGTTTTAACACTACAAGGAGAGGCCAAGAATAACTGGACAACTCTGTGTAGCTAAGACACTGCTCATTTGTAGAGCCTAGGGTATTTCATTGAAAATTCATTTAGAATCTATTATTGAACATAGTATTCTTGAGAAAATTCTACAGTATTGTAAATCTAATATAGAAATTATTTGCGATAATTTCTATTGGGCTTCTGCTGGCAATATTCTTTATGTACAGAAAATTTTCAATTCAATCATTTGTTCTACTTTCTGCTGCTCTTTGGTGTGGGGGTTGTTTTTTGGTTTTGTTTGTTTGGTGTATGTGTGTGTGTGTGTGTGTGTGTGTGTGTGTGTGTGTGTGTGTGTGAAGCCAAATGAATAAAACAGAATAGTTACTGATTTCATGGAACAATTGGGTAGGAGTTCTCAGCCTACCCAGGCCTGGCCTTCTTAATCTAAAAATAATTTATATGTAATCTTTGAACTCTTTAAAACTAAAAACTTATCATCAGCAAAATATTCAAAATGACTCTGATCTAACCCTATGCTTCCATTTTTCACATATTGGAATATGTCAAGTTTCTCTTAAATAGACTCTTTCAATGTAATTAAGCAGTATCTCCACATTTTTTTCTTTTTGTTGAAAATAGATTATTTTTTCATACAGTATATTCTGATCATAGTTTTCTCTCCCATAGTTTTCTCCTAGTTACTTCCCACCTCCCTTCTCTGCCTGATCCACTCCATTTCTGTTTTTAATTAGAAAAGAACATGACAAGATAAAATATAATGTAATAAGATGAAGCAAAAACTATCATATTGGTGTTGGACAGGGCAATGCAACAGGAGGAAAAGAGTCCCAAGCACAAGCACGAGCCAGAGACCCACTCATTCTCACGGTCAGGAGCCCCAGATTCTTAGTTGATTCAGAAGGCCTTTTTTTTTTTTTTTTTTTTCCTATTAGGCTCAGCTTCTCTGGTTTTATGTTAGAGAATTTGATCTTCTTGGACATGAGTTCACTGCAGAATCATTAAAAAAAAAAAATGGATGTATTTGCATTCTTCTACATACAGACATGCAGTTTGACCAGCACAGTTTGTTGAATTTGCTGCCCTTTTTATGTAGTGTGTATTTCTGGCTTCTTTATTAAAATCTAGGTGTCCGTGTATACATCTTCAATTCTATCCCACTGATTAACATCTATTATTATGCCAGCAACATGTGGTTTTTAATACTATTAGCTCTGCGGTACAACTTGAAATCTGAATAGGACACTGAGCAATTCTTTTATTGTTCAGGATGTTTTAGCTGTTTTTTGTTCCTGTTTGCTTTGTTTTATTTCTGTTGCTGGTGTTTGTGTGTGTAACAGGAACTTTTTAGATTTTTTAAAAAATTTTTTTATTTATACAATTTATTCACTTTGTATCCCAGCTGTAGCCCCTCCCTTGACCCCTCCCAATCCTGCCCTTCCTTCCCATGCCCCTCCCCCAGTCCACTGATAGGGGAGGTCCTCCTCCCCTTCCCTCTGACCCTAGCCTATCAGGTCTCATCAGGACTGGTTGCTTTGTCTTCCTCTGTGGCCTGGTAAGGCTGCTCCCCCCCTCAGGGGGAGGTGATCAAGAGCCAGCTGCTGAGTTCACCTGCTTCAGTTCTCTCAGAGGCTGACTGCCTGTGTCTGCTAACCAGGGTCTACCCCTGAAGCTTCTCGTCTCCGTGCAATCTAACCTAGAATGCTTTCAGCCTCTGAGACTTACTGTTTAGTAAGCCCGCCCTTCTGTTCTTACTGAGTTCTGGGCTGGCTGGTTCAACTCAGCTGTTCTGGCTCAAAATCCTCTCTCAGCTGACTTATTCAGTCTTGCTTTTCTCTTGGCCTCTGAAATGCTCTGTTGGCCTTAAACTAACTCCAGCCATCTGCTCTTCTCTCTTGGTTCCTTCTCATTTTCTGGCTCATTCAGTTTTCACCTTTTTATCTCTCTGCATCCTGCCTCTATATTACTGTCCAGGTAAAACTGCCTCCTCTGTCTCTCATTTCCCCTCAAGTAGCTTCCCTTTCCTGTCTCTTCTCCTGAGATTTGGGCATATCCTATTCTCTAGTCTTTCTCTGATTCATCACTTTTTCTGCCACTCCTTAAGACACCATTTTCACACTTGGGTTCTTCCTTCTATAAACTAACTTTGCCTTCATTGTTTAGGATTAAAGGCATGTACCACCACACCTGGATCTAAGCTTTTCCTTACCTGAAACTTGCTCTATACCAGCTGGTGTTGAACTCAGATCTGATTGCCTCTGTCTACTGGGTTAAAGGTGTATTTGTATTCTAGCTTGATCCCACAGACCTAGAAGGTATTTGGATGTGATTTCTTGCCACAGCAGCCATGTTCTGAATTAAAAGTTTTTTCTCTCTCTCTCTGTGTGTGTGTGTGTGTGTGTGTGTGTGTGTGTGTGTGTGTCCACATAAAATAGAGAATTGTCCTTTCAAGGTCTGTAAAGAATAGTGTTGGAATTTTGATGGGAATTTCATTGAATCTGTAGATTGCTTTTGATAGGATAGCCATTTTTACTATGGCGATCCTATATAATATAGGATACAAATACTAAAATCTATAGTCATAAAGAAGCTAAACAACAAGGAGGACCCTAGAGAAGATGCTCAATCCTCATTCAGAAGGACCAGCAGGATAAACATCAGAAGCAGGAGAAGGCAGGGAACAGGACAGGAGCCTACCACAGAGAGCCTCTGAAAGACTCTACCCAGCAGGGTATCAAAGCAGATGCTGAGATTCATAGCCAAACTCTGGACAGAGTGCAGGGAATCATATGAAAGAAGGGGGAGTTAGAAAGACCTGGATGGAACAGGAGCTCCACAAGGAGACCAATAGAGCAAAAAATTCTGGGCCCAGGAACCCTGCAGAGACTGAAGCACCAACCAAGGACCAGGCATGGAGAGGACCTAGATCCCCTGCTGAGATGTAGCCCATAGGCAGCTCAGTCTCCACAAGATATTTTTGTAATATTCATGGCTATTGTAAAAGGTTTTCCTAATTTCTTTCTCAGTTCATTTGCCATCTGTATACGGGAGGACTACTGCTTTTTTTTTGAGATGATTTTGTGTCCAGCTACTTTTCCGAAGGTGTTTATTAGCTTTAGGAGTTCCCTGGTAGAATTTTTTAGGATCACTTATATATATTATCATATCCTCTGCAATTAAAGATACTTTGACTTCTTCCTTTCCAATTTATATTTCCTTGATTTCTCTCAGTTGTCTTATTTCTCTAGCTAAACCATCAAGTACTATATTGAATATATATGGGGAAAATTGAATATATATGTCTTGTCCTCTGAAATTCTCTCCATTTAAATTGATATTGGCTATCAGCTTGCTGTAAATTGCCTTTATTCTGTTTGGGTATGTGCCTTACATCTTGTTCTCTCTAGGACTTTTAACATGAAGGGGCACTGGATTTTGTAAAAGTCTTTTTCTGCGTCTAATGAGATGATCATGTGTTTTTTCTCTGTTTCTGTATATGACAGATTACATTTACTGATTTTCATATACTTAAAAAACCATACCTGCATCTCTAGGCTGAAACCTACTTGATCTTGATGGATGTACTTTTCAAAATGTTCTCAGATTTGATTTTAAAATATTTTATTGAGTATTTTTATATTCGTCTTCATGAGGGAACTCGGTTATAATTTTCTTTTTTGTGGTTGAGTTTATGTGGTTTAAGTAACTGTATCCTCATAAAATGAATTGGACAATGTTCTTTCTATTTCTAACTTGTAGAATAATTGGAGGAGTATTTGATATTAATCTTCTTTGAAATTCTGGTAGAATTCTGCACTAAAAAAATCTTAGATCCTTTTGAGTGGGGTACTTTATTAACTACTTCTATTTCACTGGAGGATATAGATATATTTAAATTGTTTGTCTGATATTGATTTAACTTTAGTAAGTGGTATCTATTGAGGAAAACATTATTTTCATTTTTCTTTTACATTTTCCAATTTAATAGTGCAGGCTTTTAAAGTATGTCCTCATGAGTCCCTGAATTTCATTGGTGTCTGTTGTTATGGCTCCTTTTTTGTTTCTGATTTTGTTAATTTGGATAGTCTCTCTCTATCTTTTAGTTAATTTGGATAAAGGTTTATCTATCTTTTTTATTTTTTCAAAGAACTGTTTCTCTGATTGTTTATATTGTTCTCTATCTTTCAATTTTATTTTCATCCTCAGACTGATTAATTCTTTCCATCTATTCCTCTTGGATGTGTTTGCTTCCTTTTTGTTCTAGAGCTTTCAGTGTGCTTTTAAGTTGCTAGTATAATATATATCCTTTTGTTTTGTGTGAGGGTAACATGTGATTTAAGCTGTGGCAGTGTTTCTTTTACAAACGAGTGGCCTTATGTTTGGGGTATAGATGTTAAGAACTGAAATATTATCTTGGTAGATTTTTCCTTGGATGAGTATGTGGTATCCATCTGTCTCTGTGATTAGTTTTGAAGTCTATTTTGTTAGATATGAAAATGACTACACCAACTCGCTTCTTAAGTTGTTTTTTTTTTTTTTAATAACTTTTTCTTTACCCTGAGTTGATGTCTAGTCTTGATGTTGGGTCAGTGTTTATCCTTGATGTCAAGGTATGGTTTTCGATGCAGAAGGAGGAGGAAACCCTTTCACATCAATTCTGCTAGTCTGTGTCTTTTGATTGGGCAATTGAAACTGTTGGTACTGAGAAATATCAATGACCAATCACTGATTCCTGTTATTTTGCTGTTATTTTTGGTAGTGGTGGTGGTCATGAAGGTGGTGATGGTGTACACCCCACACACACACACACACACACATACACGTGTGTGTCCTTTCTTTTCATTTTTCTGGTGTGAGATCATTAGTCTGCTGTGTTTTTGTGTGTATAGTTAGCCTCCTTTGGTTGAAGACTTTTTTACACACCTTCTTTGTGTGGGATTTGTATGTAACTGTTAAATTTAACTTTCTCATGACATATCTTATTTCCTCTCACTATGGTGATTGAAAACTTTCATGGCATAGTGGTCTAGGCTAGCATGTGTGGTCTTCTAGAATCTGTAGCACATTTGTCTAGGCTCTTCTGGTTTTTAGAGTCTCCATTGACAAGTCAAGTGTAATTCTAATAGCTTTACTTTTATATGTTACTTAGTCTTTTTTTTTTCCTTGCAGCTTTTAATGTTCTTTCTTTGTTCTGTATGTTTAGTGTTTTAATTATAATGTGGAAAAGAAATGCTTTTTTTTTTCTGGTCCTATTTATTTGGTGTGGGCTGGAGAATCCACAGAAAATGTAGGCAGGAGGGAGGGAAGGCTGCAGCGAATGTTCTGTTGCAAGGGACAAAACCACAGGAATTATACACTGTCCACAGCCACTCCATAGTTCACATTACTTTCCATAGTAATGTTTGCATGATAGCTTTGAATACTGCTGTAGGTTGCTTATATTCTGTTATATTATGTTACATGATAGAACCTTCTATACTGTATAATTATCTATCACGTCTGTAATTTTTGTTTTAACAGCATAACAGGTATCAATATCCTGTACAAGACTGAGAAGTCACTCAATTCTGAACACAATGTAGCTAAACAAAGATAGTTTGACTCCTGGCTTTTTTTTCAGCTTGACACAGCTAGTCTAGTGTTGTCTGAGAAGAGGGAAACATGACTGAGAAAACGCCTTCATAAGATTGGCCTGTGGACACTCTCTTGCCTAATGATTGGTGTAAGAGATCCCCGTCCATTGTAGTGTTGCTATCTTTGGGCAGGTGCTTCTGAATTGTAGAGAAAGTATGGTGAGCGAGCCATGAGCAGCAAGGTAGTAAGCTGTGCTCCTCCATGGACTTATTTCCCTTCCTGACTATGGGCTCCTGCTTTGAGTTCTTAAGCTGACTTCATTCTGTGACGAAGTATAACTGTGAAGGGGAAATAAACTTTTCTTCACGTCACTTTTAGTCACAGTGTCTGTCACAGCAGCAGACTCACTAAAGCCAGGCCACAAATTCATGTTTTCTAAAATTATCACATTCTTGGAATATTTGAGAGCATCTTCTATAGTTTTGATTTATTTACCAAAGGTGGATGTGAATCTGTATATGTGTGTGTCACAGTGTGTGTATGGAAGTTGGATCTCAACTTTTTGGAAGCAGCTTCTCTCTACCTCACTGAGACAGGTTCTTTTATTGGTTTTGCCTGACGTTTTGGGATCTGAACTCAGGTACCTTTTTGGATGGAGGTTTTCTGGTGAACCATCTTAACAGCCCTGTGTTTATAAGGAAAATGACTTAGCAGTTTTGAGTTCATGATAAGTAGCCAAATGAAGAAAATCTTATAACCTACTTGAAATTCATTTAGTATAAAAATATTATATTTAAAAGACTTTGTGAATTATTTTTTGCAAATGAACTCTAAAACAAAAAACTCTTCCTTCTAATATTACTAATACTAATTTAGAATACTGCTTTTCCAGACATTTTAAGAGAATAGTAAATACCATTCAATCAGATCACAGGGAACTTCTTGTAGACTCTAAGAGAAATACAATAGCTATGCTAGGCTTAATACTAACAAAATCAACTTAAAATAATAAATTTTTGTTTGTCCGGTTAGCAAAACACAATGCCATGTGATCATTTCTGATTTAAAATAAATAACATCATTTAATTTCAGTATAATTATGAAAAATTCAAGTGTTTTTACATATACCAAAAAGATCTAAACAAGAAAAAAAGTATGTATGTTTGATCATACAGAAATGACTAAAGCTCTATAGAAAGAGGTATAATAAATGCCAAATGGACACTTCCCAGAAAATAAAAACAACAGTAAAGATGAATATGATAAAATTTTTGCTGACAGTAATAAATATGAATAAAATAGAAATGAAGATGTTTGTGAGATAGCAGTAAAAAATAAAAAAAAATTCTCTGCAAGGAAAAAGTAAATGATATTACAGGCATAGAAAAATATATGTAAAAGGAGAGACAGTCATTCCATGCATAAATACACACATTTTAAAGAGAGTGGAAAAGAAGGCTGAAAACGGAATTTGTCATTTTAGAAGTCATGCTTAACCGTAACAAGTATGAGCTCAGACTTGACTAGTATGGATTTTAGTGTGCACAGATGTTAAAAAGAACCCGAGACTCTGTGGATCCTGGTTTTGAGATGTGGGAGCTTCTTCTAGTACTGCTGATAAAGTTATGAATCCTTATCCCAGTCACCCACTCCATGGCATTCTGTTGTGACAGCCAGCGGCGACTATTGATTGATTCCAAGAAACGGATGCTCTAACAGCAATTAATGTAGTTTGGGAACTAGGCAAAGACTAGAGACTAAAGGAATTTTAAGATGATTCTGATAAAAGCTTAGAAAGTGAACAAATGTGGAAAGAACAGATGCCATCTTCTTAGATAATATATATGCATAGACTCTTGATGGCTGTTTAATATCTTCTTAGGTGTCTTATATGGTCTGATATGTATTTGATAGTTCTTGGACCCCTCAGAAGGGTGATGACTTTAAGAGCAAATGAATAGAAAGTACTTTAAAAGCCCATGAATTTCTACCAGTGTAACGGAAAGGAGTATGTAGAACCAGTGAGCAGCACTTGGCTTACGCCTAGCCCAGGGGCAAAGAGATAAGGCTGCAGAGGTGGTTCTTTTCCTCACTTGTGTTTCTGAATGCAGAATGTTAGCGAAGAAATGCTGAAGAGAGAACATTTGTAGTCACAGTTTGGAAATATACATATGTCATCCGAAATCGATCTTGCTTTTCACACTGTCCTGAACCTTGTCACATGACTATAAAAATATATTTTGATTATTTAAGCTATTCACCCTAGTGAAGTCTGAGGTGGAAATGGAAAATAGGTTATTGGAAACGTGAGGCGAATTATTCATTAAATGGCCAAGAATTTGACTGAATTGTGTTCATGTTTATTGCTTTGTGTGAAGTGGAACTTGCAAGGTAAAACCATGGATATGTGACTGTAGAAATCCACCAGCAAAGTGTGAAAAGAGGCCTTGGTTCTCTCCTACTTCTTACAGAAATTTGCAGGATAAGCCTAGAGATCAATGAAAAAAGACACTGCTCCCTGAAAAAGAGCCTTGTTCTGAGGACTTAGTAAGCATCCGCATGCTAAGCATCCTCATGGGAGCGTGTGTTGTGAGAACCTGTGTATAGACAGACAGCGTTATAATTGGGGAGGCATGCACCTAGCTCACAAACTAAATAAGACCACAGAGAGAACCACAGAATAGAGACAGAGGATGCCAAAAGACACCTAACAAGGACAAAAGAGGCAGGTCAGAATGGAGAAAGGCTACTGTATTCTTTTGGATTGCAAAGACTGAGACAACACAGCTATTTATCTGTGAAAACACTGTATTTCAAGAAAAGTAAGAACCAGAGGTTTTATAATATTGATATATGTAAACAAGGTAAAATGTTGTCAATGGATGAATGATAAAAAGATTATAATTTTTTCTCTCTCTGACACACACACACACATACACACACACTCATATACCCACACATATACACACACACACACAATCTGTTCAGGCTTGAAAGGAAATAGAGTTCTTTCACTAATAATACTACAAATGAAATATAAGAGCATTACAAATTAAAAAAAATCAGACACACACACACATAAAAATAAGGCATGACATCATTAAAAGTGGAAAGTAAAATTTTAAAGTCACATGAAAATATAACAGAATATACCAAGCAAGGGAGGGATGTAGAAAGGGCAGAGTTGGGTCAAAGGGTACAAACTTTCAGTTGTAAGTTCCATAAAATCAGTTCCAGCTTAAAACAGGATAAGTTGAAAAATAAACTAACTTGCTAATGTTAGCAGTCAATAAAATTACAAGTATATTACATCATCATTTCATATTCCAGATGTAATAGAATTTTGTCAATTAATAAAATGAAGAAGTTATAAAGAAAATTGATAACTAAAATCCAAACAAACAAATTTTGACTTGTTTGGCATTGACTAGTTTAGTAAGGCAGTTAATCAAACCCAGAAAAACAAGCACCACATGTTCTTTTGAACATACTTTTAACATCAGTCTCATAGAAGAGGCAGAAGTCTGGGGTTGGTTAGCAAGGGCTGGAGCCATGGTGGAGATGGCTGTTGGAGAAGATGCTGACCAAAGGTTGCAGTATTTTGATTGTGCATAAGAACTGTATTGTACCGAGTGGCAGCTGTGGCATCTTCAATGCATTAGGGCCCTATAAGCTTCCCTCATTCTCCAAAACAAGAGGGAGCACGCTCTAGCTAAGTGTGCCAAAAAGAGAAAGAAAATTCTGATGGTCAAAAGACACCTACTTTGATACTTTGTTCCAGCAACATAAGCATACCAAGATTTTAAGTATACGTTGTGACATGATTAAGGAATTACAGTTTCAGGTTCTTACATATCTACCCAAGGTTACCATGTTTTTGTGTGCAGGGAATAGCATGCCCTTACCTTTATATCTGTTGGTTTCTTGGTGCTCACTTAAGTTATCATGGTTTCAAATTCCATAATTCATGAGGCACTGTCCTTGTCATGCTCCACACACTCATTCAAGATTACTCCAATCAAACATTTTCTACCACTCCCTGCCTGCTTTCCCTCATCTCTCCATGACTTTCTATCATCATCTGCAATTTGAGCCCAGGCTGTGTTTTTAAACATTTCACTAGGGGATTCACTAATATTATTGATACTGATCATGTGTTGTGGATATTTTCCTTAGTTGAAGAATTTTAATTCACCCTAACTGTAGTGGCATTTTGGCATAGCAGTTATGCCTTTGCTGATGCTGGGTCTGGTTGATTTTGCTCTTGTCAAGGTAGAGTTTACCATGCCTTTTCAATATTGCTTGTGGGTACCACACTGTGATATTCTGGAGTGATGAGATTTCAATTCTCGTTTGTGAATCTCATGTCACTGAATCAAGAAGTCTGAATTTTGAGACAGTCTATCACTGTTTTTTTTTTCTAAATAATAGCATAAGATAATAGTTTATATTATTGCAATTTATTTTATAATTTATAATGCTGTAATACAATAACTGTAGATAATGGTTCTTTTCAATGGGTTAAGTACACAGGCTGTCTGGACATCAGTCTCTCTGTCTACAAATATGATATGCTTATATTTAATCATCTCAGAATCTTTAATTTATTTAGACTTGACTCACTACTACCAATTCTGGTCTTTTTTTTCCATAACTTTATTTTGCCACTAACAATTTTAGCAACATATTTTAAAATGGTTAACATTTTTGAAAAAAAATGTAACACTGGTCTATTATGGCAAAAGATAGGAAAACACAATCGTTTCTATTATACTAATTCCATTAAGTCAGCATTTTCTTGTCTGTAGTACAGTTTTAATGCTCAGCAAACACACATGGGTCACTGTCTTTGGGTACTGTTCAAAGTCTGAGGATTGTAGCCATAAGTATAGCCCACACAAATCTCTGACTTATAATCTTCACATTTAATTTAGAATCTGAAAACAAACACTTAAAAAGAATTTTTACCTGAATAAAATGGGTGTTAGTCTTACGTTTGCTATCTGGCTTCACATGTCCAGCTTCAACCACGCGTGTTATATATAAATATTTGCATTCACTCTGTTTGTACTGTGAACCAATGCCTTTATTATATATTTAATTTACTGTAACGTTGGCTACTTCCGTACTTAGCAGCCCGCTTACAACACCTTTCAAGTGGGTGTCTTGATTCAATGCTGCATGTTGCTATCCATTCTCATTAGGCAGTGTAGACAGTATTTATCTCCATCTGTCAACCTGCCAAGGATAAGTATCTGTGGAGTGCTCAGCTGTAGAGAACATCCATATCAGGTTACTTCCTGCAGATGCTCAGGAATCATCACAGAAGAGAGGAATATCATTAGATATAGTCGTAGTGAGCACTGCATTGTAGTGCTTGTTTACATGACGGCGCATCGCACTCCTGAGATCCCTGTACGCACAGCCCCTCTACAAGGTCCCACCAGCCAAAACCCCAGCATGAGTTTGAAAAAGATTCATGAAGCCTGACGCCATATCTGAGGAGCTAATGTCAATCGACAGCTGCTAGAAGAATCCGTTTTCTTCAGGGAAACAGGCAATAGCAAGCTGCCCATCATCCAACATATGCTCTAGTACCAATGGATATATAGAAAGTACTAAACAGACTCAGTGGATACTAAAAAATGAGAGAGAGGACACATGAAGTTCAAATAGGAAAACGGAGGGAGAGATATGGCAAAGACTGAAGAAGTGGATATATAGTTGATTTGATTATTATATTAATGTGTTCTATTTTATACAAATATGACTATTAAATAAAGTGTTTCATTAGAAAGGGAGTGAAGGAACATTTTCTGACACACCGTGTGAACAACAGACTTCATGACTAGGTAATACATTTTTCTGTTCACTTTTCTTCCCTGAGAGATTTCCTTTTCTCTTTCAGAAGCATTTCTATACTAGTAGCCCAACTCAACTTGGTCAGGATAAAGATACTCAAAGAAGAGAGTTAGACAAGCACTTCGAAAAAGAAGGCTACCCCAGTCTCCATTGAGCAAAGCACTACTAACTTTACCCTTTGTTATACAACTATGGGTAGCCTAGCAATGAGACATTGTTTCTTTAAGTCAACAGTTGACAGAAATAGCATGTAAGCTATTAATTAAAGTTGTGGAGGTCATTCTATAGCCTGTATCTGACCACTCAAATTTGCCAGTACAGTATTATATGTATAATATATATATAACAAATATTTACACATATATGTATGTATATATGTCAGAGTTTGGGCTAAACTGAGCCTATAGCTGTAGTGTACTGGCCCTTATTCAACCCTCGGTGTTTAAGAGTTTTTAATTACTTGGAACTTCAAGTGCTTTCTTTGTGAATTACAGAAGATAAACTTTACTCAAAGATCCACAGATCCAAGTTTGAAAGTCAGCGCCTGTATCAGATTCTGAGGAAGATATGTACTTTGGTCTAATATTCCCATGCATACTCCAAACTGTTTAACAACATTTATTTATATAGGACAACAGAAAAATGTCCTTTATTTGAGCATATTTTGCAACATAAAATATTAGACATATAGTTGAATAGATAAAGCAAAGCTTACACATCATTTAAAGATACCTTTGCAAAAAAAAAAAAAAACAATAATTTTGAATTTATTCATATGATTTTTTTTAGAATGTTGTATCCATTTAAAAAAAATAAGAATTTTGCAGTAAGGAACCAGAATTATAATTCTGGTTTATTTGCAAATCTGAATTCAGAATTACATCTTGAACTTAGATATTAGTGGTCATTTTAAAGGTAAAGATTTGTCAATATCTTATGAGAAACATAAAAGAAACTTGTGTAGAAAATTCTAAAAATGGGATCTATGTTGAGCACAAATAGAAATGGAGTGAAGCAAGTATTTAAATGGAAAATATAAGAACACTGCTCAGAGCTTGATGCATGTTCATTTAGAGCTCTGTTTAATTGCACTGATTTATGTACTGTGTGTGCGTGTGTTTGCATATGTGTATGGATGGGTACGTGGGCGGATCGGGTGTCCTCTGACACCAGAAGGTTAGAGGAAATTGTCTGAAAATCAGTTCTCATTCTACTGTGTGGTCCCGGGATCAAAGGCAGGTCATCGCGCTTGGTAAGTGCCCTTGACTACAAATTTGTCTTCCAGCCTCTAGAGAACACTCTTTGAATAATGCTAAGACTTTGAAAAAAAAATAATTTCATCATAAAGTTTTTCTGTGATAAATTGCTGATCAAGTGACAATGAAATAAAGCCTAGGATTCAAAGGTTGTAAATTATATTTTTAGAAAATTATTTAAAGTATGATGTTGGGAAAATAGAGACACAAACAGGAATAGGAATCAAGAGATTGACCCCTGGGGATACATGACATCCACGGCCAGAGACGACGTTAAGACCTCAGAGCAGAGAGCTACAGGCATCCATATCTTTGCTGCCTTTGTCATCTCCCAAGTCAGCCTGAAAATGTCGCGCTCCAGGCGCAACACTTATGACAAGAACCACTTTCAGAAGAATTCGATGAGGGAAGTGTGATTTTAGCACTCGTCCTTGGTACCCAAGAGCCCGCCTCAGAACATCCTATGGAATCAAATGATCCTTCAACCATCGGCCTCACACCACCAGTTCCAGCCCTGCTGACTTCTGAGCACATCACCCTCAAGAAAATCCAGACCAGACATGCCTCTGCCTGCCACCCTGTCTCCTGTTAATGATGTGCCTGGAACCCTTCGGGACTTGTGCTGTTATTCTAGCGAGTACGGATGACAAGAAAGTTGGTGTTTATTTGAGACTCCAGAGACATTCATATTCTTAAAAATAGATATATTGCGTATTTCCAACATAACTCTTGAGGCCTGAATAAAACGGTTCCCAAGAAACCCAAGATAGCCACCAGAGGACCCTGGTCTAAGATTGGGAAGCCAAAGGTGGGTGGTATGGGGGAAGCTCTAACCTCACAGCGGGCATCCACATCTGCAGCCTGGGAAGAGCTGCTGGGAGCTGTTCATGCTAAGGACTCTCCAGCCTCTTCCTTCTTCTGTAGAGCCCATGAGCGCAAATGGCGTGCCATCCAAAACACACACCTCTCTACAGATAGGAATGCCTGTTCGCCTGCAACTTCATGCTGGGCAGACCCAGACACTCCCCAAAGGATGAATTTCCTCTTCCTGTTAGCAGCCTGTGTTTTCCCATGCCGGGAGAGGAAGATAATAGGCTATGACTGAATGTGTTCAAAGCAATAAGAAGATCATGACGAACTACAAGAAAGAGAAACCGTGCCAAGAACTACAATACGCTACTCCCAAATATGCTGCCTTAGACAACGTCGAGGCTTTACTCTGCTCTGAAGGGAATGAAAGACACAAAGACAAACACTCCGTGTTCCCCATAATGGCTAGCAGAACTGGACATCAGTTTTCAGAAGTGTCTCTTCCTGTCTCTACCAGCACAATGGAGAGTCTGCATACAAATCAGCACCCGTCTAATGATGCCCTGCTGAATCTAAGGTCTTTGGCATTTCCTGATGGCCTTGTGGTGGACTTGTCAAACACTTGGTTACTTAGGAAATTATTTTGTTTTGTTGCACTTTTATCAAGGATTTTTTTTTTTTTTGTGGGGGGAGCAAGTTCAAATTAGGAAAGCAGAAAGTACCTTTTTAAAGGAAGAGTTTATCATGAAGTAACTGTGTAGGCTTCGATTTTTTAAACCTACCTTTTTGGGGGGCTTCCTAAATGCTCTACCTCCCTGCAAACTCTGACCCTAAGTAGGAGAAAAAGATTAGTAGCAGCAGGGGATGTAGATCTCTTTAGACTTAGTTCCTTGGGGGCTCTTCCATGTTTTGTTGTAAGGATTCCAGCAGTCCAGCCAAACAGCACACAGTAAACAGCAAACAGCAGCAGCAGCCTCCTCAAAGAGTTCTCCAGAGCGTTTCTCTCTGCGAGCATCTAGAAGAGCCTTCCGGGGCATATATGTATGCGGGGGAGTGTATATATACACTCAGAGTCTAAGAGTCTCAGAGTCCCCACAAGAATAATTTCCAGCTGGTAAAAACCTGTGACAGCCCCTGAACCAGGCAGTTTCCAGCTGAAAAGGATCACCCTCTCAGGAGGCTGTTATCAGTTGTGGATAAACTAAAGGGATTCTTGCTTCCCGCACTTGAGATTACAACCAAAACATATTTATATAATATAACTGAACTTTAAAGAAAGCAAAACTTCCACTACAAAGCTCTAGCTGTCCTAGAATTTCTAGGTAGACCAGTCTAGCTATAACTTGTGACAGTCCTCCGCAGGTCTGGATTAGATGCCTATACCACTCCCTAGCCAGTATTGATGTATTATAGACTACAGTATAGAGTTCATAGCTGTGCTGGACATCCTGTGGGTGTCAGCAAGTGTCTAGACTCTCACAAATTTGAAATCACATACTTTGCTACTGATGCTCCTGTGTTTTGGGTGGCTGTTCAGGCAGCAAGCTGTCTCTGTCAATTTTCTATTTTTTGGAAGCTGCTAGTATGTGCTTCCTATTTACTCAAGTAATTAATTTTATTCCTTCTCAAGTCTCTGATGTGATTGAAGACCAGATAGTCATGGTATTACAATTAGCTTAGTTGCTTAGAAATTAAAAAGATGTGTTAGGTCTAGATAGATGTTTTTAGGTTAAAAGATACAAACTCCAAAAATAACTTAGGTACAAAACCTTAGACCCTCAGATAGGATATTTTCTTCAAGTTTGCCAAATACATTTAAATTAGACATTATGTATAGCAGTTTTACCTATTGGTTTTTCATAATTGTCTCATAATTATTCTTACTCTAAGACAATGGCCTTTTTATTTAGACAGAAAAGGGGAATTGTTGGAGGTTAGTCTGATGTTAAGTACTGGCCCTCAAGATCTTGTCCCTGCTCAGAAGAGCACATTCCCACGTAAACCTATGCTTGTGATATAAACCTATCCTTATTGTGCAGACCTGCCTAAGTCATTGTACTTGATTGGTTGATTAAATAGCTATACCTGGAAAGGAAAGAATGGGGTAGGTGTGGCTAAGGTTCCCATGCTTTGGTTCAAGAGAATCACAGGAAAGACAGACAGGAAGAGAGTAGGAGGGAGGACACCATGAGTTAGGTGGAAAAGCAACCACGTGGGTGAGGAGGAAGGACTCCAGTAATGGCATGAAAAGGCTCAGAAGAAGAATGCAAGCAAGGATCTAGGGATTTTGGATTTATGGGTGGGAAGGTAGGGCAGATAAAGAGATTTAAGAGGAGTGGCATTAGACGGAGTCTTGCAGATGGATGGGGAAGTTATTAAACCAGTGTAGGTAAAATATCTGCACTGCCCAAGGTAAATAAAGCAATTATAAAAATCTAACAGGTTTCTGTGTCTTATTATTTTTTGATAGCAAGTTAAATAATACTGACTTAGTATATAGAGAGCTAAAAATAACATTATATAGCCACAACACATTTTTTTACTTACAACATGCTACCTTTCAGATTAGCTTTTACTTAGCAGTATTCATGTAAAAAACAAAAGAAAGAAAGAAAGAAAGAAAGAAAGAAAGAAAGAAAGAAAGAAAGGAAGAAAGAAAGAAAGAAAGAAAGAATTCAAGTTTTCAATATTTCAGAAGTATGGTTCTTTATTAAAATTATTACTCTCCAAAATCTTTAAAATAGAGTAAAAACAAGAGATAAACTCTAAAAATAAAACTTCTTTTCAAAACTTCCAAGACTTTTTATCAGAAGGCATAGAATTAGAAACAGTGGATCCACAGATATTTAAATTCTTCATTAGCAAAATTATTTAGTAATAAATATATTTGGTAACAATTGTAAAAATAACAATAGTTAGCTGGGCATGGTGCTTCACGCCTTTAACCCCAGCGCTCAGGAAGGCAGAGGCAGGCAGATCTCTGTGAGTCTGAGGCCAGCCTGGTCTACACAGAGAAACTCTGTCTTGAAAACAAACAACAAAAATGACGATAGTTTTCAAAGTTTTGTATGCTAGTATGAAATACAGCAGAACTTAAATATTACACTAGAAAGTTGATTGCATAGATGATCTCACCACATTCCATTCCACCAAGAACACAATCGCTCTGGAAATCACGCGACACGTTTAGAAGACAGGCACCCCTTGCACTGCACACGAGGAAGGTGTCGCTGCGGAGACGTCTCTGAAGGTGACACAACCAGTGCCTATCGCCTCTGTCACGCGGGGAAATGGTTCTGAGTCCAAGTCTATGCCGGTAGTTTTGATACTAAATAGGTAAGCAAAATCTGCCAGATCCCATCACTACTAGTAGACAATTAATATGTAAACATCTCTGTACGTATTTATAGTATTTATAAAACTTGCCTTTTGTGTTAAAAAAAAAAAATCACACTTATATTCAAAATGTCGTCTCATCTCGGATCCTTCTCCAGTATCTTCATTGCCTTAGTTTTGTAAGCTGCATTTTTTTATTATCTCTTTTAATAATTGACTTGTCATAAACAGAATAATTGGAGCAAGAGTTTCTCTTGGCATTTCTTCACCCAAGCATATCAAGATCAACATTCATGGGGTTTTCTTTCATTAACTTAACACACGAGGCTTGACAGTTTGGGGATCTGTACAGCGTTTCTTGCTAAATTGCATTATTTGATTTGGCTTGGCATAGGAAAGGTTGTTATGCTACTAAGCTGACAAAATGACAAACCCTGCCTCTGCTCTTGCAACTTTTTAATCAGCATCATAGTTAAGATTCATCTGCTGTTCCTCGGCGATGCACCACAGGAGGGCATACCATTCATTACAGTTAATTGAGAAGTCATCATGATGATTTGGGATCATTGGGGAAGAGTGCTGTGGAAGGGAACCTATGATTTTATGTATATTAAAGGAAATCTGTGATTTTACTCATTTGTGATATACTTGACCAGAAAAATATTTGGCTGTTACTCATAGCATTTATTATTATGTAAGCATAAGGCATTTATTATAATCTATGATTTACTATAATAGCAATACCATAAATGCAAATCGGTTTGGGGTAGCAGAGGTTTCTGTACTTATACTACATCTAATATCTCATTTCAAGTACTCATTTTATAGCGCCAATTTTTCTAAAATTTGGTGGCATTGCAATCACTGTTTAGAAGAACTACATAAAGCATATGTAATAATGAATGAAAGAAAAGAATTAACTCAATAATTTTCTAAAATTATCAACACTTATATAAATTTTAATTTATGTTTTATAAAGTTAATTTAATTATTTAAATTAATCAAATTAAAATTTAAATTTATTGAATTAAAATTTAATTTTAATTTACGTCCTGCCCTATCAGGAATTTAAAATGACAATATATAGAACCCCATAGTTTCATCACTGGAAAAGTCTTTTTTTAAAAGAAAATAAAAACTGCAGGTACCTTGCTAAGTGACTCTTATGTTCCAAGATGCAACTGACCACAGAAGATAACACCTGCCCTAACTCTAAGGTTGAAAGAAAAACAGAAGATGGACTCCAGAAACAAACTCTACAAAGCGGTATTTCAAGCCGAGGGCTGTGAAACTGACAATTGGCAGGAACTTGTCCAGATGTATCGTTTCTGTGGAGCACTCTGTTCAAAACACTCAGCCAGGAAAATTTTACATTGCGGAATCTGTCAAGCCCGAGAGACTCCACCTTTCCACTGACTAGACAAGATCCCCTGACAGCCATGCAAATATGAAAAGCTGAATCCGACACAGACTTCCCCGACAAGGATATATCCAAGTAAGATCCGTTTACCAGAAGGCAGGCTGAGCCCTGGAGGCATGGGAGACATCACAGATGAGAGCACACGCAAGCCCAGCCTCGCAGAACCCCGGACATTGTAAAACTCCAATGGAAAAGACATTCACCCAGGTATCAGACAAGAGATAAATGTTGACGTCATGAAGACATTATATTCTATTCTAGTTTACTTTCTAGTTTTATGTATTTTTAAGTTTCACCTATGTTTAAAAGATTAGTTGTATTGTTTAACTTTTGTGTTGCTTTACATTTTTACAACTGATTAACTTTTTGCTGCATCAATGGTGTTTTCTATCTTCTCAGACATTAATGCAGAAAATAAATAATATACTACAACTTCAAATAACTCTAGGGTATGTTCAAAAACAAACCCATGATACAACCAAATGGAAGAAAAAGCAGACACAAAAACAAAGGAAATCTAATATTTTTCTATAAATTTCAGGTGATATTTTCCAAATCTAGAGAAACAAACAGACATCCAATCAACAAAAACACCAAATGGACTTGATGAGAGAATCACTTCGTGACAAGTTATAGTCACAATGCCAAAGTTACAGAACACGCATGCACATGTGCTCAAATACGCACATACACACACAGACACACACACACACACACACACACACACAAATCTAGATTCTACATATAAGAGAAAATGGGCAATATTTGTCATTCTGTGTCTGCCTTAGATAATCCACCTGACATCCTTCTACTAGTCCATCAGTTCATTGTTTGAGCAAACTCAACCCTGGCCTCCGGGGGAGGGGAGCGCTCAGGAGCCTGCTGTTTGTTCGCTGTTCACCATCATTTTAACTGGCAGTGTTCTGAACTAAGACTGCCTCCTATCATCAGCAGCAGATCCTTCAATGTCTGCTTCCAGGACAGGTGGAAATGGGACCCCTGTACTATATGGGCCTTTAGAGGACAGGTTAGATTTCACCAGAGCCTTAATGACCAGATAAATGACACAGAATGCATGTAACACCCATTGAAAATCCAAAGTAAAAAGAAATTAGTATGATCTTTTCTAGTTCCATCCATTTGCCTGAAAAATTCATGTTTTCCTTGTTTGTAATAACTGAGTAGTAGTCCATTATGTAAATGTACCACAATTTCTGTATCCATTCCTCATTTGATGGACATCTGGGTTGTTTCCAGATTCTGGCTATTACGAATAAGCTGCTACAAACATGCTTGGGCAAATGTCCTTGTACAGTTGAACATATTTTGGATATATGTTTAGGCATAGTATAGCTGGATCTGGAGGCAGCACTATTCCTAATTATCTGAGAAAGTGCCAGATTGATTTCCAAAGTGGTTGTACAAGTTTACATTCCCACCAACAATGGAGGAGGGTTCCTCTTTCTCCACATCCTCTCCAACATATGTTGTCACTTGAGTTCTTAATCTTAACCAATCTAATGAATGTAAGGTGTAATCTCGGTCGTTTTGATTTGCATTTCCCTGATGACTAAGAATGTTGAGCATTTCTTTAAGTGTTTCTCTGGCACTGAGTGAGGTATCCCAGAAGCAGAAATACACACATGGTATATATTCACTTATAAGTGGATATTAGAAATATAATATAGGATAAACATACTAAAATCTGTATACCTAAAGAAGCTAATCAAGAAGGACCATGACTAAGAAAATCAATCCTCATTCAGAAAGCAAACAGGATGGACATCAGAAGAAGAAGAAAACAGGGAACAGGACAGGAGTCTACCACAGAAGGCCTTTGAAAGACTCTAACCAACAGGGTATCAAAGCAGATGCTCAGACTCATAGCAAATTTTGGGCAGAGTACAAGGAATCCTATGAAAGAATGGGGAGATAGAAAGACCTGGAGAGGACAGGTGTTCCACAAGGAGAGCAACAAAACCAAGAAATCTGGGCCCAGGGGTTTTATCTGAGACTGCATGGAGATACCTAGAACCCCTGCACAGATGTAGCCCATGGCAGCTCGGTGTGCAAGTGGGTTCCCTAGTAAGAGGAACAGAGGCTGTCTCTGACATGAACTCAGTGGCTGGCTCTTTGTTAGTACATCCTTTATTGAATGGATAGAAACTATTTGGCCTCAGTGCAAGATTCCTCTAAGTTTCAATCTTTTAGTCTGTAAAAAGAGATCAGTAAAGTCACATGAACAAACCTTAGCCAGCCATGACATGGAATGAAATATAATTATTGATATATATCAATATTATATATATATATACATATATATATATATATATATATATAGTCACATCACACAACAAAATGCACAGTCTTAATCATGTCTTCCTCTAACTTTGAAGCATGTACTTTCACTCTTCTCTTAGATTTCCATGTTGTCCTTCATGGCAATAAAACATCAACAGATGTTTGATCAATAACAACCATAGCAGGAGGATACACATTGTGTCCAACATGCTTACTTTTCATGTAGCCTTGTAAAGATGTGTATTTCTGTGGGGAAAATTTCTCAAGGAAAATAAAGCTTCTATTATGCCCCAAAGGTCATTTTTTTCTATGTAAATTTTATTTGAAAAGATTCCTGATTACATAATAAGTTGACTTTTATGATAGAAGAGTTAGAAACTTTAGAAGAAAAAACCACCTCAAAGTGAACATCAAAAACCATACAACCATAGTAGCAATTATTAACATTAAATGTTTTTCTTTTAAAAAGCTTTGCTTTTAAAAGCAATTTTTAAAAGCATTATGGTTTATTTTGCTACATTAACTGTTATCTAGCAATTAACATTTTCCCTTTTGCCTAAAATCTTCTGGTTTTTCTTTTTTGAGTTACTTTTAGGTTTCTCAGTTTGTCATCTGTCAAATATTTTGTTTCTTCAGAATTAAATTCATCAAAATCTTAATTAACAAGTTAATGAGAGAAACAGCAGGTTGTTACAGCTGCTTCAAAGGGAATTAAAAGGTGAAGGATTTAAAGTATTTGAGGAAAAGATTATTCATAAAATTATACATAAATTATACATTATACATAAAATTATATAGTGGAAGTTCTTATTTACCACACAAATTCCAGATGCTACCCACAACTCAAAGACACAAAATTAGTTTTCTTGAATATCAGACAAAATTCATTTGCATACATGTGAATTGATCAGTTTTACCACCGGACGCTGTCTAATCCTTCAGCTCTGTAAAATGCAGTAATCGGTTTCCGAGAGCAAACCCTGGACACCACAGAACGTAAACAGTCTTAGCTGGGTCAGCTACGCAGAGCCAGCCGACTCCGAAGCCATCGGTGCGGTTAACCACTCTCAGACACTTTTTATAACAGTAATTCTCGGATAACAGAAAAATGGCCCATAGTACTACCAATCAAGAAAAGATTGTTCCTCTTGTATTCCTGTTTATTCTCTGACAACGTTGTAAGTGTAACTGAGCATTCTGATTACTCTCTCCTCCGCTCTCTACTTCCCTCCAACCCTACCACCTGCACGTCAGTACAACCTTTCTCAGACTCGCACCTCCTTGAGTTATGCCGCGACTCACTGAGTTTAAGCAGGGCCATCTGGGTGACCATCAACTTGCAATTACTCATCAAAGGCTGGTGGGCTCATTGGCAGCAAGGAAAGCTTCCCTGCCTATCAGAAGTCATTCATCACCAATAGTTCCGCAGTGAGGAACAAGGATTCCGGAGACCCTCCCCTGCCCGACTGTTGATGGATCCATTCCTGAGCAGACTCAGCACAGATACCTAAAGACAGTGTGACTTTTGTGACATTTTATTTTAAAAGTGTGAAGTATCATCTTTTACCATTTATGTGCTTTCTCTTTGAAGAATTGATCAGTAACTAAATTTAAATGACTCATTTATTGAGGTTTATAAATATAATCCATATAGGTTTTCTCTGTCCAGGGAAATAATTATTTATTGTTGCTTTTGTGCTTCTTCATAATTAGAGATAAAAACAGAAAACATAAGAAATTCATTAGCTCTTACTGACACCATTTAGGACAAGACTGCATTACTTAATCTTTAATATCTGACGATTCTGAAAATGTTTTTGGTCAAAAAAGTGAGTTTTATAAGACATGAATGATTGGAGTCCTGGAGCCTGGTGAAGAGGCTGCTACATGTTTGACGGGAGTCTTAGTGAGAACTTAGTTTTCCATATAAAGTATAAAGTATATTTTTTAGTGGTAAGCTTCTAGATTTATTGGATAATATACACTTTCAGTTCCCTTAAAAATCTACCATAAAATAAAAAATTTAAAACATTGAAATCTCACATATATTTCTTTTGAATCAAATGTAATTAAAAATAAACACCAATAAAGAACAGTGAAGGTTGGGGTATTTAAATTTTACAGATTAAAATCTTCAGCTATAAACATTTGATATACTACAAGTGAAAAGGATAATACAAACTCAATTACAATAAAACCAGAACTTACTGACTTACTGGATTTCTGAAGCAGATATATATATATATATTTTGCTTAATGGTATTATTCAGAGACAAGAGAGATGGCTCAGTAGTTAAAAGAATTTACTGTTCTTACAAAAGCCTGATTTCAGTTCTCAGCACCTACGTAGCACCTCACAGACCCCTCTAACTCCACTTCTAGGAAACTGAACACCCTCTCTTGGCCTCCACGAATGAATACACATGGCACACAAAATCTCACATAGGCACACACACATGCACACACACACACAAAATCTCACGTAGGCACACACATACAAAATCTCACATAGGTACACACACACACACAAATCAATAAATATTTTTAAAGAAAAACGTTTTGATGAAGAGATAAAAGTATAAAGTAGATGTGAGCAAGAAAGAAGTAAAACTGTAATCACTTATACAGAAATGGCAAAAATGAAAGTAGCAGTGGTAATACATTTCATGAAAAGAAAAATAGACTAAACTAAACAATGGAATGAAAATTAGGTACTTTCCAACATCCATCAGAATTAATAGATAGAAAAGTGAGAGAAAGAGAAACGAGGGAGAAATTGAAAGCACAAACTTCTCAGGTAGAAATACAGATGTATCTCCACAGGAGAGCATCTCAGGACAACCCCACCTGCACAAAACAAAAACATTTTCTGCACAGAAAGACCAGACAGAGCTAGCCCATGCTGAAAGTACACACTGACTTCTGTTACAACTACTGAACTTGTAGAAATGAGAGGGAGAAATGTTTTACAAAGTAGGATTCACTCCAATATACTTGATAAATTACATTAAAATTACTCAATAAATGACTTGGAAGACATATGCTATCAAACAAGACATGAAGAAACAGAATCCTAATTACTTATACTTATCTAAGAAACTGAAAGGTTAATAAACTTCCCCCAATAGCAATGTGAATTTCAACATATTTACATATGAGTTATAACAATGAGAAAATAAAACTACCAAATTTATATAAATTCTTTACAGAAAAAAAACAAACAGCAATAAATTATGTTTATGACCATAGTACAATTCTGCCATAAAATCTGTTACTCAGAAAATAAAATTATGAACCAATGTTCCTCACGAGCAGAGTTTTAGAAGTCACTCATTAATATCAGCAAATATGCTACAAAACTATGGATAGTTCATAGCTATGCGGTTTATCTCAGAATGCATCACTATTTCCACATCCAGCCCTCAATGAATGCAATTAACCAGGTCATCAAAACAAGAATGTTCTTCTGATAATCTCAAATAGGGAAGAAAAATGAATCGGCAAACATATTCATTCAGCATCTACACTAATAAACTAAGAATACACGTGAACATTCCCAATTTAAGTGAATGATCTATAAAAATGGACATCTAACATATTGGATAAATACTATGTGCCTTCTTAGCTATACGACCAGAACCTCTACTCCTAGTTGAGAAGTCGAGTTCCTCTTTAAAACCTTGGGATTTGCCAAGCTTGATCACAGACAATGCCCATACCCAGCTGTTTCACATCCACTGATCTGAAGACAAGGAGAAAACTCTAGCCAGTCCTCACTGCCTCTGGCCACTCCTGCTCCTTGAGTATGGCATTCGTAGCCCAAGAATCAGGA